>NC_072034.1:7487500-7788214 GCF_027791375.1 Indicator indicator
TTATAGACTGAGTGGAAGAATTCCAGTTTTAATCCTCCTCTGTCTTCCTTCATTAGGCACACTGTGAAATAGTTTAGTGATATAAATAGGTTTTCTACTGTCGTGTCTTAAAGCCTAGTTAAGTCAGCAGGAGTCTTCCCATGGCTTCCAATGTCTTTGGGATCAGGCTGTAGTAGAGGAACTTCGGACTGATTGAGGATTATTTCTTCTATGTTTATCTTGTGTACCATAGGGCATAATCCTCTGGTCTACACTGCAAGTGGAAGATTCATACATGACTGGATCTGCCATCTGAACTAGCTTGGTAATTAAAAAGATGTTTCCTGTGAAGTGGTGCAGAGTGGCAATCACTTTCCTTCTGCAGACTGTAAGGACAGTGCCTAATTTGTCCTGTTGCTGCACCATGGATTTGGTTGATTTGGTGTTCAGAATCAAGTGTGTTTTACATGCTATATTAGTTTTAGGCACAGGACCACTCAGAGCCAAGTGCAGGAAAACAGCATCTACACTTCAAGTTCACTTGTTTGGAAATGTAAAAAGCCCTAGATTTCTTATCCTCATTCCTTAACAAACACAGCAGTGTCTGAATTGAGGAATGAAGGATGTAAAATCCCAGCTCTTCACTCTAAATGATAATGGGAAAAAAGGAAATGTTAATTATTTAAAGACTTATATATGCTACTGTACTATGTTTTAGGATTAAACAACAGTTTACCTTAAAAAAAAATACATATATATATTTGCATTTATCAAATAAGAAAGGATTAAGCAAATTATTTTTAGAGTTTACTTTGACTTTTGCTTTGGTTTTTCCTTTTGGTGTGAACACAAGCATGTCTGGAATGTGATATTGCTTTGGCAGGTAGTTTTACAAGTAGCTAAGTGGGTTTGCTTTTCAGTATTGTTTCATATTTATATTCTGTCTGCCATCCCAAACGATCCCAGACCTGCTTTGCAAACAGCAAAAAGTGAATTGCAGCTGCCCTGGTATAAAAATTGACAGACATAAAGCACAAAGCTTAGAAGGGAAACAGCAAGCAATACCATTCAGAAAATGTCCTGCTGGACTGGAGACATTCTGCTGGTGGCCAAAAGACAGCAAATCCAGTTGCCAGCTCCAGATTTGGATTATTTAGTGAAACACTTAACTAGTCTTAGAAGCAGGCCTGGGGATCTACAGGGATGCTTGGGGCAGTCACCGGGAAACCTTGATGCAGGGGTGTGCTGGGGTAACGAATCCTGGATTCAGACTGCAGAGTAAGATGCCAAATCCTCTGTATAGCAACATCTGGAGAGTCCTGCACAGGATGCACAACAGCCTCTGTGCTCTGCTGTGCTGTGCTCAGAGAGACTTCAGCTGGTTCAATGGAAATTGCTGGACAATGATACTCTTTTCCCACTCGAAAGGGAAGTTCCTTGGCCATGCCAGTCATTTAGGATCTGTATAAAGCTGTTTGAGCTCCTGCAGTAAAGAGAGCAGTAAAGAGTCCAGGAGATGCATTTCACTTAGCTTAGGCAATTATTTTTGGATGGGAAAAAAGTCTTTTAGAGGCACTCTCTGCTTCTGTTAGCTGTGAAAAGGAGCCTGCTAAGCGAGATGTCTGTCAGAACCCCAGTGTTTGCTGATGAGTCCTCTCCTCTGCAGACCAGTGGAATCTCAGCTGTTTCTTTGCATTTCCTTTTTGCAAGTCATTTTTTTGTTGTTTGGGTTTTTCTGGCTTTTGGAGCAGTGTTTTAAAACCATTTCCTAGCAACGTGGCATCTTTGGGAATGTAGAGTGATCTTTATCAGTCTCCTTCTATGTTCAGAAGAGGCTGCCATATCTCAGCTGTGTTTGAAGCTAGGCCTACAGAGTGATATTCTCTATAAAAATCTGCTTTCTTGTGGCTCATGTCTGTTCACATTTGGGTAAGCAAGTTTTATTTTCAGCTGAGGTTATGCAAAGTTGTTGTGATGAGAAATTCAACTTAGAAACTAAGTCTTCATACCATTAGAAGTCCACTTTGAATCTCATTTTTTTCCTGAGTACGCTCAGGTGATTTGAATAATTAATTGAATAATTAAAAAGCTTTGCATAACTTAAATGCCTGTGTACAAAATATCTTGAGGAGATTCAATCAATCCAACTGGCAAACACAAACATTTTATCATAGAATCATAAAATCATGGAAACAGTCAGGATTGGAAGGGACCACAAGGATCATCTAGTTCCAACCCCCTTGCCATGGGCAGAGACATCTCACACTAGATCAGGCTGGCCAGAGCCTCATCCAGCCTGGCCTTAAACACCTCCAGGGATGGGGCCCCAACCACCTCCCTGGACAACCCATTCCAGGTTCTCACCACTCTCATGGGGAAGAACTTCTTCCTCACATCCAGCCTGAATCTCCTCACTTCCAGCTTTATTCCATTCCCCCTAGTCCTATCAGTACCTGATATCCTAAAAAGTCCCTCCCCAGCTTTCTTGTAGCCCCCTTCAGATACTGAAAGGCCACAATAAGGTTACCTCGGAGCCTTCTCTTCTCCAGACTGAACAGCCCCAAAGTGACTTCACCCATCTGAGGGTGGAAAATTGTAATTTTGAGTAAGAGTATTAATCCATTATGCATCCTTGAGGTATTAATTGACCAATATTAGATTCAAAGCTTTCTGCAGAGACTAAGAGGTTAATCTTGCTAGACACAGAATTGGACAACGCCATCAGCTTCGACGCAGCCCAGAGGATGGTTGAATTTCAGGGCTGTGAGTTGTTTAGTTTTCTTTCAAAGGAGAGTGGTAACTTCTCTGAAGACCATCAGGGTAGTGGACTGCAGCAACCATCTCTCAATTGTGTGGATTTCCAGCATCAACTATGTTTTGAGCGCATTGGGCCACGAGTTAACTGCAGGCGATTAGCCAGCCCTCCGCGATTACTAACCCAGCCCCAGGACCTGTTGTCACCTCGCCTAATTATGGTTTTGATAACAAGCTGTAGATGTAATTAGAAGTGTAAGTGCACTACTAAAGAGATAGTAGGTTTGTTTGACACCCACTTGCAAACAGGAAAATAATTAGATTCAGGATGCTGTCACAGACCATGCTGTGTGGCTGATTTGAAAAGCACTGTGTAATAGGAAAGGGGGATTGTCTGGCTGACTCTGGAAAATTATGTTAAATCCCCAGGCTCTTGGAAACATTTTTTTTTTAATATATGAGAATTTTCAGCAATAACTGTAGGGAATTTTTATTCATTTGGGGAATTCTGCCATTTATAATTGGCGGAGAAATATGAGTGCCTTGATGTCTTAGAGGGATAAAATAGTCGGCTACAAAGGATGTGAGTAGCTTTAATCATTTGGATGCTATGAAAAGAAAAGTCTGATCAATGAATTGATTCTTCAAATGTAAGCATGACACCAAATATCTGTCTGTGTGAAACAATCTTGGATATCAGTCCTTCTGGACTCTGCTTTGCTTTGCTATTGTACATGGCCAGTTCAAAACGATGCCATGCTTCATTGCCAAGCTGGGCAGCTCTATGGTTCAAACAAATCTGCAGCTTGGAGACTTGTTACTTAAATGCATAGAGTGGGTGTGAGTTGCCATTTCTCCTGAGCAAGGACAGTGGCAAGAAATATTGAATTTTTTTTTTTTCTTTATAATAAAGCTCATGATACCTTTGAGATCATTTTGTCTCCTTGGTCAGAGCTGGGCTGACTGTGAAAATGCCTCTGAATTGCTCCCTGAGATTTGGAGGTAATGATTGCTTGTGGAGTAGGGACTGGGAGGGATCCTGTAATAGCAAAAATAAATAAGGAAAATAATGTGCTCTGATTTAAAAACAAACAAATAAATAAAATCTTCCTGAACCAAAAACACCACAGCTGTTAACACCCTGCTCTAAAATCAGAGTGACTTGTCCAGGGACTGTGACAATTTGCAGGGTTACAGTATCCAGTATCAGCTGAATTATACTGACAAAAACTGCCTAGATACTGGTATGTAATAACCTTTTCAGCACAGAGGTTTAACCAGAAATGACAGCTTTCAAGTGCTTATAGCATCATTATCTCTGCCCAGAAATAATCCTTGGAAAAAAAACCGACATGGATTCCTAACAAAGGCATTTGGAAGCAGAAGAATTGAAAAGCAATTTTGCATTGCTAAATTCTACAGTAAATAAATAAATAAATCACGTTTTGCTGTATATTCTTCGACTATGCATGACCTGCATACATTGCATATGCAGTAGGTACATTGGTCACAAGCCTTTCATGTTTCCTGCTGAATCAGTAACAAAAGATGTGAAGAACAGACAGGCTTCTCATTCTCCTAGGGAATGAAAGACTTGAGTTACTTGATGGACAATTACCATAGGATCTGTCATCTAATAGAAATTATGCCCCAAATATATTTATCTGACCCAAATATATATATATATATATGTGTGTTTAGGTCATATACCCCCATTCCATTTTTATGTGTCTTACTCATCTCTGAGTGTCTCTAGCAGAATGTGTTTGCATGGCATGATAAAATTAAGGACAGCAAATCTGCTGTGCCTCATAGCATTTTACATAGGATGTTAAGGAGTCCATCCACCTCAGAAATGAATTATTTATGATCATTCATATTTCCTCCCTTTGTCACAATATTCAAAAGGATTTGAGAACCAGACAGATGTATCAGGATGCCTTCATTGCTCTTGGTGCTGAAATAAACAGAGCCCAGCCATCAGAAAGCCTTCATGCAATGCTAGTCCTCTCTGCTCCCTGCAGGACTCAGCAAGCCATGGTATACTTTGACAGGTCTTTGTGTCATTTGTGTCTGATAAGTTAGTTTGTTAGGCTCTGCTGCCTCCTTACACCTCCAGAAACTGTGTGTTGCTACCTGCATTCACTATCTGAGATAATTCTCTGTGTGTCAGACGAGGCTTCTGATGTAGCCTGGAAGTGGTCAAGCGATACAGTGGGGTGATGGTCAGAAAGAGAGGAAAAAAAGAGTTCCCTAGGGGAAAAGGTGTAAATGGTAAACCCATTTATCCATGAACTTTGTATCTTCTTGAACTATTCCACCACAGGAGAATTTTCCTGGCATCCCTTCAACATAACATCTGCCAGACCTTGGTATCATGACAAGACTCAATGGCTTAGGTTGGAAGTCCACTACCAAGACATAGGGCAGGGTGTGATCCTCCTTATGCACACACCAGGTGGATTTCTCAGTCTAGAAGAGAGAGCTTTGGGCTGGTTTTAATTGGGATGAGGTGGCAAGGTGAGAGCTGAGGCAGAGGAGCTGTGCATAGGGTAACAAATCCCTCAGGGGCAGGCTGGAGCCGTGACCATGTCTGTGGTGCTTGCCATGGGCACAGGGGTTTCTGTAATTGGCCCCAGGGCTCCTTGCTATTCCAACAAAACTAAATTCCTGCTGTAGCACTGTAGGCACAGCCACACCAGCATCAGCACGTGCTAATTTTTCTGCATTCAAAATTGATCCTACATCCATTGGAGCTCTTTCTGTGACAACACAGGGATGGATGCTGTGGTAGTGGCAACACTAATGATGGAAACAATGAGAACTTGAAATAGCAGAGAATCTGCAAAAGCTCAAAAAACAAAAACAAAAACAAAAAACAAAGCCTCAAAACCAACAATCAATAACCATGCATTTGCTCTTCTAGTTATGTTTTCTGCTGGAAGGGTCTAGCAATTTCTTATTTTCACAGGACAAACGCATCATTACTCTGTCTCCAGAGAGGAGGTTAGCTAGCAAACTTTATACAATTTAAACCTTGCACTCAGCAATTCTTTAAGATCATTTTTATGGTGAAATACGAGCAAAGGTCCCCTTTTATTCTTGTGTTTCTGGCTTCTACAGGAAGGCATAGCATTTTATTGAGGAGATTAATGCCCCAGGACATTGTATATAAGAACTCAAGCTGGCAGATATTTAAATAAGTTAACAGAAAAATACGTTCAGAAATACTGCCAGGTGTAGACTCAGTGCTGTAATACTCCTGCATTTCATATATTATTTTTATTATGTTGGCCCTTTTCTGGCCTGAATTTCAGAACAACTCTGCTCCTCAAGTTACATTAGCCCTACAAAGTTGAATGCTGTGGACCTCCATTTATACCTTGCCATCCATAGGTCTCTTGTGAGGGTGATCAAAAAGAACAATTCAAGAAAGCAGGGATTTGATGAGAGAAAGCCAACCAGATCCTGGGCTGCCTCAAGAGAAGTGTGGCCAGCAGGTTGAGGGAGGTGATTTTCTTCCTCTACTCTGCTCTGTGGAGACCCCACCTGGAGTACTGCGTCCAGTTCTGGAGCCCCTATTACAAGAGGGATATGGACATGCTGGAAGGTGTCCAGAGAAGGGCCACCAGGATGAGCAGAGGGCTGGAGAACCTCTCCTGTGAGGACAGCCTGAAAGAGTTGGGGCTGTTCAGTCTGGAGAAGAGAAGGCTCCGAGGTGACCTTATTGTGGCCTTCCAGTATCTGAAGGGTGCTACAAGGAAGCTGGGGAGGGACTTTTCAGGGTGTTGGGGAGGGACTTTTTAGGGTGTCAGGTAGTGACAGAACTAGGGGGAATGGAACAAAGCTGGAAGTGGGGAGATTCAGGCTGGATGTGAGGAAGAAGTTCTTCATCATGAGAGTGGTGAGAGCCTGGAATGGGTTGTCCAGGGAGGTGGTTGAGGCCCCATCCCTGGACGTGTTTTAAGCCAGGCTGGATGAGGCTCTAGCCAGCCTGATCTAGTGGGGACCTATGGCAGGGGGGTTGGAACTAGATGATCCTTGTGGTGCCTTCCAACACTGACTGATTCTATGATGCATTCACATTCCAAAAATCCAAACAGAACTAAATAGAAGACCAGCTTCCATACATGAAAACCAAAGCAGCAATGCTTCCTGCTCCCTATCAATTATGCTATGCCTTTGTGGATGCCTCAAACATTTTGTGTTGGCTCCTGATTTCCAGTTTTATTCTCACCTGGCAAAGCCAAAAAAATAAATGTCCGTAACTAAATAATGCATATATTTATAGAAGCATCTTTATCAAGATTAAGGAGCTGCTTAGCTATACTAGAAGATGCCTTTGAGAAAAGTTGATGTGATTTTAGTCTAATATTCAGGGGGAAATTTGATGCTTAGTGTCTTGGAAGAGAAGATTTGTGTGTTTTCATCCACTGATGGCAATAGGTGATTTAGAAACAAGGACACTGCCATGCAGAATCACTGTATCAAGCTACAGCCAGAGATATGAAAACACAGAAAACATCTCAGAGGGATTGTGAGTGGTTGGAAGGCTTTCATCTTAGTCATTTTGCTGTTTGGAGATTGCCATAAACTTTGAAGTACTTGCATTTATTTTCAGTGCTTAAAAAAAAACCACAAAATCTCTGCTACCAACACTTCCAGTATCTATATAAATGATGTCACTATCAATTCCCCTTGGCAGATTTGCCTTCCCAATATATTCTTCTATGCAATCTGAATTTTCTGCTTTCCATTTTCATAATTTGTCAGAGGTTTGAATAATCACCAAAAAAAAAAAAATCTCATTTCTTTACCTACAACTCCTTATTTCAACTATTTCTATTATTGTGCTCAATGTTGTTAATCTTTAAGGGAAACAGCCCCAAAGATTTTAAAGATATTCTAAAGAAGAGGTTTTTCCATGCCATTGACCATTCTTATTGCCCTTCCCTCAGCTTCTTACATATTTAATCTGCAGTATCTTTTATTAAATGACCTAATGAATACTCTACTCACCTTTTTTTAGCTGAAGCCTTCCTCTGAACTCTGATATCATTATTTTTTCCCCTGTGTACTTCATCATCTGAGCCATTTGTTAAATTATCTCACTTTGGAATGGGTCTGTCTGTATATAGGAAGAAAAGAATACTTATGTGCACAGCAATTATCAGGTGCCTTTCTTAAACTGAAGCTTTCGGACTTAGGGAAGTAAACATTTCCTTTTCAGCTTTGGTGCTTCTCATGTAATAACTTTCCACCAGCAGCATTTGCTGCTTGCTTTCCATTCAGATGATTAGTAAATATGTTAAGTGTTTAATATCACACACAGCCTTTTTAAAGAAATATAACTCCAGCACTACTCAATTTCCTACCATGTTTCTGATTGACAATGAGATAAACACTTCAGGACATGAATTTTTGGTAAATCTGTGCAAATTGTGTCAGCCAGTTCAAGTAATTCATAAAAGATTTTTTTCAGCTTGACTCTTCCTATTAAAAGTGAGATCCTCTTGTCTTGCAAAAACTGTTGAACTAATTTCTGCTACAGCAGCAGACAGTTTGTTGTTCTGTTTATGAGTAACATTTCAACCAGACTTTAAACTGTGCAGATGTTAAGAGCTGCACTGTTAAGAGCTGCCCACGCCAGTGCTTTTGATTACCTCCAAATACTTTCTTAAAACATCAGCTTTCCACCAGTCCTCCCAAACAGTAGTTGTTCTTAATGAGAGGTTGCATATCTTTGCAGGCAGCTCATCATCTTTACTTCTGAACTCCTTCAGAACTCATAAATGTATGACATCTGGGCATCCAGAGTGATAGCAGAAGACAGCTTGGAAAAATAAAAGTGAACCTTGACTGTAAATCAGTCTGGCAAAGTAGAGTTCTGGAAAGCCAGGCTTTTAGAAACCTTACACTTCACATTTTTCTTATCCCAGCATGTGCCAGACAGTCATAGCTGCTAAACCAGGCTTTGTTCCACCCCAGAATCTGATAATATGTATATCATTAGAATGTAATATATAGTAGACGTGGAGCTTCAGGACATGGTTTAATGGCTGTGGTGGTGTTAGGTTGAGAGTTGGAATTGGTGATCTCAGAAGACTTTTCCAACTGAAACAATTCCATGATTCTGTAATTTATCTATTTATCAGATATATATCATCATTATATATCATTATCAGTTTTGTGTGTATATATATATATATATATATATGATTATAATTATAAATAGATCTAACAAAGGCACTGGAATGGACTGCCCAAAGAGGTGGTGGAGCCACCATCACTGGAGGTCTTTAAGGAAAGATTGGATGTTGCACTTGGTGGCACGGTTTAACTGATGTCACGGTCTTAGGTCATAGGCTGGACTTGATGACCTCAGAGGTCTTTTCCAGCCCCAATAATTCTGTGAGTCTGTGAAATAGAAAATAGGAGGAGGAGCATTCTCTCTGGTTGTATAATGGTGGTTGTCTTCTGAGGGGAAAAGTTTTTATCCCTGAAATGGAAATTAATATTTTTAGCTTTGCATGTTTCTAGGAGGAAGCTTTTATTCTTGAAGATTAAAAAAAAACAAAAACAAACAAAAAACAAAGCACCAAATGCCCTGTCAAATGATACATGTGTTGCCTGATTTCAGTGATGGTAGTTGCTCACTTTGAGAAAGTTTCTCTCTCTAGAGACATAGATTTATTTCTTTTTCACTAGAAGGTTGACGTAAAATCATAACACAGACACCACTGTGCCTTGTCCATGCTTTCCACATTAGGAAGTAAGATTTTTCCAATTGAAGACACATGGTTTATTCTCCTTCCCTAAGCTTTTAACAGAAGCTGAAGCTGGTTGCTATCCCTCTTCTTCCTTTTTCATTGAAGATGTGGGGTGACCATTGGTGACCTTCCAGATGGAGAGGGTTGGCAGTTCCCACAATGGTGAGGAAAGTGTCTGAGAACAGAATCACTGCACTCACCAGCAAGGAGTAAGAGTTCTCTTTCTGCAATGAGCTCCTGATGATATTTTTACCCTGAAATTATTGTAATTTCACTGCTCTACATAGCTCAGGGCTTCCTGGGTGGACTTCAGGGGACTCTAAATGATATCAGGAGCCCAGAAGAAGCGAGAGAGGATGTTCAGAGGGCAAGCCTGTGAAAAGGTTAGATACTGGCAGCACTTACATAAAAACAAATAAGAAATAAACAAGTATAGGACATGCATGACAAAAATGGTGAAAAATCATACAAGAATGCAGAAATAGGCCTAAAGATACACTCTGTGCATGGTAGCTCAAAAATTAAAAGCAACACTTGAATTAGTGGAGTGTAGATTTCCATCAGAATATCTTTTGCTAGTGGAAAAAAAATATTTTCCAAGGTTCACAAGTTTTGATTTCACTCCTTTGCACAGGAAGCAGCTATATGTGGTCAACCAGATGTCTGCAGGCATGCATGGTATGATCACATGGTGATTAGAAGGTCACATTTTTCTAATGTTTCCAAGACAGAACTTTCAAGCCTTTCATACATCTACCCAGCTCCCAAGAGCTCCCAGTTTAACCAGTAGCTTTTTGGTGGTTACTATTGTGTTTGGAAGAAGGGATAATTCATTGTACTGCTTCCTTGAGAAGGAGTCTTTGGCCAAACATCTGCTCTTGAGCAGGGAACAGGCTGAGAATATCTAAGGGATGCATTTGGAAAGATGCAGTACAGCACACAATGAGGAGCAGGCTGCAGCCTGAGGCTTGGGTGCCAAAAAAAAAAAAAAAAAAAAAAAAAAAAGACAGTTTGTACAACAAGGTCAGTTTGAGGCTAAATTTAAGTGCTCTCTGAATTCAGACAATTTAAACAAAGCTGCTGGAAAGCCCTGTATTTCAGAAGAGAAATCCAAAGTTTGTAGATGAAGAGCATTAGGTTTTTAATGCCTTGCAGTAAAGTTTGGGGACTGTTTAGTATTTTACCAAAGTTTAAGAGACTGGATCATGCATAACAAATTAAACTGAAAGGGACAGGGAGATCTGCTGTCTTTACCTCCTCTGAGCTAGAACTAATAGTAATGATTGCAATAAATTACCCCTAAGCAAATAACTTTATTTCTGCTAAAGTAGGAACTGTTTAAAGAGTAAGACAACCTCCCCCTCCCAAAACACCAGGCTCTTTTCTTGAGTGACCACAGAGCTTGTTTATGCCTTTGCAGCAGGAATGGGAGGTCACTGAGTGTCTACCTTTTCCCTGTATCTGGGACTAAACCACAGCAGGTAATGATAGGGGGAATGGAAACAAAATAGAAATGGGTAGATTCAGATTGGATGTTAGGAAGAAGTTCTTCCCCGTGAGGGTGGTGAGAAACTGGCACAGGTTGCCCAGGGAGGTGGTGGAAGCCTCATTCCTGGAGGTTTTTAAGGCCAGGATGGATGTGACTCTGAGCAACATGACCTAGTGTGAGGTGTCCCTACCCATGGCAGGAGGGTTGGAACTGGATGATCCCTCCTAACCCCCACAATTCTATGATTCTATCACATCATAACCCATCCCCAGCTGAGGAGTACTGGGAAAAGGAGAGGAGACCCATAGGTTGAAACAAAAAAGGGATTTACAGCAAAACTAATTTTAACTAATGCCAACACAAAGCATGAAGAAGTGATGATCAGCCCAGTGAAGATGCAGCAGTGACAATCAACAAGAAAGCAACACTCGGGAGCAGGATGACAAGCAAGCTTCTTCAGGAATGGCGACCCAGGAGCAGCCACCACCCTTAGCTAACTTCCCCCTTTATGCTGAAAGTGATAGTCACAGTCTGGGACACACCTGTATCCAGTGTGGGTCAGCTGCCCTGGCTAATGGCCTGCAGCCCAAGGGCAGGCTGAAATTCTGTCCTAGCAAAACCAGGACACAGGGCAACACATTGCGTGAACTATTTCCATCCAGCCCTGAAGCCTGTGATGGAAATGTTCAAAATCTTCAGAGAAATACCATTCATTTTAGATGGCAGTTTATGAGGCTGAGGCTTAGCTAGAAGCTGTTAACCATAGCTGACAGCAGCTACCCACACGTCTGGCAACAGCACACTGGGAAAATTCTGCAGTTCTCCTAGCCTGCAGTGAGCAGAATATTGAGAATACTTTCTTGTCCTGCATCTGGCTTCCTAACCAGAGCTCCCCACAGGGTGTGGGACTGGGGAATGAACAACATTCCCCCTGTGATGAGGGAACTGGAGCATCTTCCTGATGAGGAAAGGCTGAGAGAGCTGAAGTTACTTAGCCTGGAAAAGAGGAGACTGGGAGGGGATCTTCTCAATTCTAATCAATATCTAAAGAGTAGGTGTCAAGAGGATAGGGCTTTGCAGTGGTGTCCAGCAACAGCTCAAGGGGCAGCAGGAACAAACTAGAACCCAGGAAGATCCATATGAACACAAAGAAAAACTTCTTTACTTTGAGGGTGTTGGAGCAATGAAGCAGGCTGCCCAGAGAGTTTGTGGAGTCTCCTTCTCTAGAGAGCTTTCAAACTCTCCTGGACATTGCAATCCTGGGCAGCTTGCAGTGTGTTAGCAGGGGAGTTCGACTGGATAATTTCCAGAGATTCCTTTCAACTACCACCATTCTGTGTCCTTCTGCGAGGGCCATGTTTCACAGGGCTTGGGGCTAATGCTCCTTAGGGCTGCTTTTCCATTTTGCAAAGCCAAACAAGCAAAGAACACATTGAGGTCATGTTTTATTTTCCTCCAGTCCCTTTACTTTTGTTGAAATGTAGCATATTTCAGTTTACTGGGTTTCAATTCTAATGAAGCATGCTAAAGTAGATTAGTGCTTCTTGTGGTGTCCTCTTGTTCACACAGGAAAGTGTGGCAGAAATGTGAGGACTAAAGTATCTGCTAATCTGTCAGGGGAAGGGTAATCTCTGGGACTGATGGTGCCCACAGGCTGCAGTCCTAACCATGACCCTAACACTGAGAGCAGGAAAGGGAATCTGTCAAATGCTACAGTGTGACTCAGAGAAATCTTCTGAGGTGTTGCAGTTATTTTCCTTATGCCAGCTACCCCTTGACAAAACTGGATGTAGGTGTGTAGTATTTTTCAACATGAAGAGCTGAAAAATATCCATAGCAAACTGGAGGATTTTGATACCCAGCCACTTGTGCTTTAGTTCATTGCAAATCCCTCCGATGAGATTTGAGAGCCTGATAGCAGGCACTATGCACAGGCATGGTAAATAGGATTTGCAGCTAAGCAGACAAAAATAAGGAAGATAAAAGACAGGGAAAAGAATATGTTTGTTGTTGATTTTGTTTGTTTGTTTGTTTGTTTTCTCTCAGCAATTGAAGTCCAGTGAGACTGGCCTAGATTTTCAGAAACCATGTGGGAATGTATGTGAGGAGGAAATCTGGACTGCCCAAACTGGAGGGAGACAAAGGGACCTTATTTAGAGAGATGCTGATTCTCAGTGTTTCCCAGAATATCAAGATCTGTTAAATTGTCTCCAGTTGGGCAACCTCATCTGGTGGAAGCTGAAATCGTTCATTACTTCTGACAGCCTTGCTCCAAGTCATTTGCTCATGGAAATACAAAACTCCTTTGCAATATACAGGACCCAAACTTTCATCCTCTAAGCGTGCAGCCAGTTTCTTAACCACAGATTATCCTTCATCCCTGCCAGCCCACTGCAGGAAATCAAAGTCTAGTTAATTTTTTCCCTTTAATTCCAGAATACCCAAAGCGTTGCTGTACAGCTGCATAAAATGAAAATGTGATCCTCAGCTGCTTTTTTCCTCTAGCCACAGAGCCACAAGATTGAAGATTTGCTCCTGAGCTTGACCACAACTTAGCTAGCGACTAAAAGAGACTGAAGAGTGAGCAAAGGCAACAATGCTTGAAATAGATTTTCTGTGTATTTTTAGGTATGGTGCTGTGTAACTCTGCTGGTAAGGACTAACAAAATCTTGGAGCACCAATGCTTTCTGTTTGTCTTGTCTACCATGCCCTGAAGTTACCTACAAAGTTTCAGTTTCGAAATTATATGGTGCTTAATGTGAATTGAAAAGAGATGAGTCATAAATGGCAGCTATATTCATTCCAGGGTATTTAACCATTTCCATCATGTGCCTGCCCAGCATCCAAGGGACTGGAGAGTTCTGTTAGGGGAAGATGATAACAATATTTTTATGACTTTTGCAACAAAGTTGGGTCACTGCACTGTAAAAACAAGTCACAGGGAGCGAGATCAGAACCCCCTGTGCAGCAAAGTGGTGGTGGTGTTCCAAATGTCACATCTCCTCAGGATTGCTCCATTGCCACCACTTGAAAGCAAGTAAGGAAACATGAAGTCCTGCATGTAGGATCTTGTCTCTTGAGTTTACCCTAGAAAATGACAGCAGTGTTTTAATTAATTGCCTTTTGGGGGCTGGTGAGGGGAGGGCATCCTCTGAGCTGTGGATACAAGCTTGGATCATGGTTGTGTGTTGTCGTTGCGAGGGCTGTTTGCTTTTTGTTTCTATGCTTGTTCAGTGTAGGTTGCAGTTGTTAGCAGTTAACAAGGCTATTAGAGGTGCCTTGGAAAAAGCAGTCACCAGACATTTCTATGGGGTTATGAATGTACTCAGTGTCTGAACATGCTTCTTGGCTTCTACATAATGAACCTGAAGAAAAAGAAAAGCTCAGTGTTACTATAGTAACTTATATTGATATACACAGAGTAGATGTCTTCCTTTTTGAAGGACAGATGCAGGACACTGCTAGCTTAGCCTTCGTCACACTGCCTGATTGTGCATGTGCCATACTGTACATTTCTGTCAGCAGTACTTCACATCTAAAAAAGAAATATTTTAGTGCAACAGGGCTGGTTTCTGAGGGTTTGGGTTGTTGTGGTGGGGTTTTGTGTGTGGTGGGGGGGGTATTTTTTTGTGTTCACATAACTCAAAGAACTGTTTAGGAAAAAAAAAAAAGGAAACCAACTACAGTTTAGACTTTACCCATGGCAGCTAAAGCCAGCATAAATAAACGTCTATTTTTAAACCATAATACTAAGCAGCTTCATGACATCTGCTCGTCTGGTTAGACTCAGCAATAACCATCCATACATCATGACTGTCCTTTCACTCCTCTCAAGCCAAATAATATATGAGGTGGTGTAAAGTTTGCCCATGTGGTTGGGTAAATGAGAGGGAGCACAGGAGTGGGAGCTGGAACTGCTTCAGGGATGCTCCAGACCTTCAGCATTTGTTGAAGCTCCCCTGCTGTCTGCAATTTTGGGCCACAGGTCTCAGTTCTGAGTTGCCATGTCCCAGCTTGGGAGACCACAGAGGGGCTGTGACCTGCAGCTTGTGGACATCAGACTTGTTGTGCTACAATTAATGTGGCTGCAGCATTTCAGGTTGTCCATCTCTCTGTGTCTGTCTGTCATCTCAGTGCTGAAGTGCTGCAGCTAACATAAAAATCTTGGAATAGTAGAGTGGTTTTAGTTGGAAGGGACCTCAAAGGTCATCTAGTTTCAACCCCTCTGCCATAGGCAGGGACACCTTCCACCAGATCAGGTTGCTCACAGCCCTGTTCAACCTGGCCTTCAACACTCACTAGGATGGGGGAGCTACACCTTCTTGGGCAACTGCTCCAGTGTCTCACCACCCTCACACTAGAGTATTTTTTCCAAATATCCAATCTCAAACTCCCCTCTTTCAGTTTGCAATGTTTACTCCTCATCCTGTCACTACCCTCCCTGATAGATGATCTCTCTGCTTTTTTCTGTAGGCCTCCTTGAAGTTCTGGAGGGCTGCAATAAGGTCTCGTTGGAGCCTTCTCTTCACTTTTTTATTCACCGACATCCCTAAGTCCCTCACAGGGCTGCTTTCAATCCACTTCTCATTAAGTAAAAAGACTGAAAAGGGCAGTTTAGAGATGAACCATAAGAGAGAGAGGAGATGCCATGAGTGCAAGCCCTTCACTATATTAACTTCTTAGAACAGCTTCTCAAAACCAGTGCTTAATTTCTTTTTGCCTTTTAAGGCTGGCTTGCTCCATCTGATGCCTGGGACATCACTGAGGTCCTGGGAAAACAATCATTTAAAACTGCACAAATATCTGGGACTGGGTTGGGGTTGGTTTTTTTTTTTTTGCATAGTTTTTTTGTTTCTGCATAGGGTGAAGGGTTTGGGTTGTTTTTGGTTTGGTTTGTTTTTTTTTTTTTTGCATAGGATGGGTGAAGGGAAGAGAAGAATGCAGTTAAGCTTGTTCCTCTGGAGGGTTCATCTTCTTGCAATCTGTTGGTTCATCTTTCATCAGAACTAATGTGAAAATTGCATGTAGTGCCACTGTATTGTGCAAAATACATGGCTAACTGCAAGAGCATCTTGCTGGGGAAGGAGTCAAGGATGAAGTGAAGGGAAGTCTTTAGAAATGTTGAAACAGGTGTACATAGAAGCCCAGTGATTTAGCTACTATAATTACTCCTGCAAATTGTGTCAAAATAATCAGCTGGAATTAGGAGAGGGTGCAATGTTCAGCAGTGGCTTCCAGTTAGCCTCCAGCTCAGGGCATTGCTTCCTACTGTACCAGCATCCCTCTTCCAGGCAAGGATGTTGAACAGAGAGTAAATACCTTGGCTGGTATTAAGCAGACGACAGAGGTGCTTGGCTTTTTCACATGAAACTCATGGGTCAGTTGAGCTTCATTTGTGTTGTTGGTGGCCTTTTTTTTTTTTTTTTTTTTTTAAGTTAAAACTTGAGAAGAGAAAGATGAAAGGGAGTTCAGAGAGAAAACCACAACAGAAGGAAAAGGTAAATAAATAAGATCCCTGCTTAATGACTTTGTAATATCATGACATAGCAGACCCCAGTATCCCACATCAGAGAACTTCCTTACTTATATTTTTGGGGTAGCTGTTCCAATGTATATAACATGGGGACCAGCTAAGGTTTGAAACAGGAATTATTGCCCTCTTTTTTTCTTTTTTTTGGTGTTTTGTTTTGGAAATTTGCTTTATTTTAAGATAGTTTTCCTATCTGTGTCTTTTCTGGCTTTGCATGGGACACCTTCTTGTCACTGTAAAGACATCACATGTATTTGCTTTTCTAAGCACAAAGAAGGAATGTGGAGGATTGAATTATAATCAAACAACATCCTTTTAAACTCCTGTGTTAGATCATAATACAGTTATTATTTTAAGCAATTAAAATTCCTGCCATTTACCATGTCAGAGTCAATTAAACTCCCAGGAACATACAAAGTAGAAGTTTGTTATACTATAGACATTTGCATTACAGATTTTGCTTTATAGTTAAGCACACATGATGAAAATTATTGCTGTTGTTTATATATGCTGTGAAAAGCAGTAATCCTCTTTTTCAAACAGTTTTGAATTGTTTCTTCCCTCAAAGGAACACAACGAAGCCTTAGTGCTCTGTGTATAAGAAAGCCCAGGCAAAATAAGACCTTGTTCTTATAAACACATGAATGTGGAACTTCATGCACATGAACATACTCACAGGGTCTTAAGAAACTACTCATGAATATAAAACTATCCATGGATAGATGAGTTTATAGGACAGGTCCTTACCATTAAGATAAATGAAGCAATAAAAAAGATTGGTCAAAGACTTTCTTGTTAAAATCTCCTCAATCTGAACCTGAAAAGCAATAATGAAATTAAATATAGATTATATTTTCAAAGGAGAATGAAGAATTGACTGTTATGCTCATGAAAATACATGATTCCACATATATATAGAAAAATATATATATATCAAATTGTAGCCTAAGTAAATGGCTATATAGTAAAAGCATAATCCTAAAAAATATTCAGAATTAATACTGAGCACAAAACTGCTACTGGAGTTATAAAACTGAGTAAAATTCATTCTCTGCACAGCTGAGAAGGAAAAATACAGTTTGCCTTCCTAGGTACTGAAGCAGCTGAGAGGGAAAAAATAGAATTTACCTTCCTAGGTACTGAAGCAGCAGTCTGTTTTATAAACCAATACAAAGGGAATTGATAGGAGAAGAAGGGAAGCACATTGCTTCTGTATCACAATAATTCTCAATAATTGCTGTAATTTTCTGGCTGCCTTGCAAACGCCAACTGAAATCCGTACAGCACATGAAACATAATGGAAGATAATTTGAAATGCAATTCATATCATAATCATTGCTCAAGAATGCTGTGAGAAAAATGACATGGACAAGTGTATATTTCATTGTAACATGTAATCTATCAACTGGGAGACAAGCTGTATAGAATGGGTGACTGCAAGCCTTTTCAGGGAATTATTAAACACCTGAGTGTTTTCAGACAGCAGCACCACCAGTGTCTTAAGAGCTATATGCATTACAGAAAACTCTGCTAAGTGGTTCAAATTCCACAGAGCACAAGGTAAGCCTGAATGAGCAGGTTAAAATGTGTCTTATAGCCAGCTCTCCCATGGACATAAGCCCTGACTTGAGCAAACTTCCAAAGCAGTCTGACTTTTTTGTTCTGAACAAAGCAATGTATAGCTACTTACTCATCACATGAGTGTAGCCAGTGGCATTTCCCCTTTGCTTAAATGCCTTGCTGGCCTAAATCCATGAAAATTTGCCCTGCTTACTCTTTCCCATCAGATCCCTTCTAGAATGGAGGTGTCATATCATCATAGAATGGCTTAGTATGGAAGAGACCTCAGAGATCATCTACTCCAACCTGCCCACCATAGGCAGGGGTGCCTCTCAACTAGGCTTGACTGCTCCAGGTCTCAAAGGTGTCAAATTATCCTTTATTGTTAAGTCACTTTTTTTTTTTTTTTTTTTTTTTTTTTTTTTTTTTTTTTTTTTTTTTTTGGTGACAAATCCTGTACTGGTATGGTAAAGCAAATCACCTGCACATGACATGAAAAACCAGGTATGGAAAGTGCTATTTTTGGCACTGACTCTTATTTTGATGCTCATAGCAAAATTAAAACGCCGGATAGGACACAATTCCCAGAATCACACCCAAAAATATTCAGCTGTGTCACACCAACTGTCATTCTTCAAGCCATTCCCAAACACTGAGCTCATCAAAAATTCTTGTCAGGTAGTTTAAAGTTCCTGTGCAGCAGTGGTTCCTGAAAAATGACAGGGTTTAATACTCCAAAGAACAGAATTTGCAAAGTCGTTTCCCCTAACAGGGGAGGTTTTTATCAACTGTCATTTTTGGCAGCCTGTGTTTGCTACAGACATAGTAATTGCCTGAAAGGGAGTGCAAGAAAGAGACTGATAGGAGAGTCTCAAGGCAGAAACAATTAGTTCTAGAACCAGGAATAAGTTCTCCCAGTGAGAAAAATTGCTGCTTGTCTTTGCATTACTGGAAATCTATCTTCTTTTTTTTTTTTTTTTTTTTTTTGGTTAGGGAATCACTGGTCCTATTAATTATTGTCCTGTTAGTTGAACAGTGGTAATTGTGTGGGAATTATTGCACTATCTTCCCATACAAAATAGTTTTAAACCAGTTTGCCTAGAGGTATATTCAATGGTACCACTGTGTTTATTTTTTTTTTTTTCAATTGGACATGGAAAGTTTGCTTTTGGTTGTGTATCTGCTGAACTTTCTTCAAACTTCATAATTTAATTAGTTTCCCAAAGAGATAAAACTAATGACAAGTATATCCCTAGTTCTCCAAACTGAATAAGAAATTGGAAGAGAAAAAAAAAATAAATATTTGGAGTCTTTGTCTTTTCATCTTTTAGAAGTTAAGTCCCTTGACTGTAAAGCCAAGAAGGTGTGGGTGTTGTATCAGCCTCTGGAGTTGATGTCTGAGGTCACCAAAGCTCTAACTAGTCACTTCTTGTATTAAACTTCATTTATGTGCTTCAAATGGGAATTTTAAAACCAGATGGCAATTCTTTACTTCTTTGCTGCATGAAGTATGTGACATCTATTGCTCAGGGTCAAGAGATAATCTCTTAGCTGGTATGTGCCACTCTGATCTTTCAGCAGCAGCAAAAATTAACTCCAGAGATACCCTCAGGAGGAAGAATTTCCAGTCCAATCCACCTAACCAGAGCAGAATGAAGACTGGGGTTTATTTGTCAAGAACTGAGCCTTTCTATTTGCACACAGACATTTGGTGAATACAGGGAATTGTCTACAATGCTGTCTCACAATGAAACTATTAATTCTGTAGTTTTAATTCTCTCCCTGCCTGACTGTAGAGCACTGTCTAAACACAAAAATAAAATGTTTTATACTCCCAAAGTGTTTACACTTTGACAACAACAAACCTTGTCTCTAACACAGTGGAAGAACTAGAAATAATAATGAGCACTGCACTAATAGAACATCCTAGAACAAAATTTCTTTGCTGCTGCACCTGTGTGGCATTAATTATGGATCCAGCTGTCTGTCTGTAGAGCATGCTGACTGCTTTGAAACCTCAGGAACCAAGCAGTCATACAGGTGGACTAACTGATGGGGGGAGATGTGAAACCATAAGGATTTGAATGCAGATGCTCTTTATGGCTATCCTGTGAGTGAGTGCAAGGTATAATTCCTAGTATGGGAAAGGGACTGGTACAATCAGTCACTGGTTTTGGGTTGATGATGCTCATTGCCAGCTGAATGTTGTGGTATGTTTCAGCCTCTTCCTCATCCCTAGTCTTGAAATAACAAAACTTCATTTTATTTTAAAGTAAAATCTCTGCCTCCTCTTTCTTCCTGCCTTTGAGTCCATCAGCTCTATTTCTGCAACATTCAAACTTTCACTGCCTCTGCTCACCCAACTCTTTGTTTTTATGAATAGTTTCCTAGGCTGTCATTCACTAGAAAGTACAACTGCCAAGTTAAAAATATAGACTAAAAAGAGGGAGAGTCAAATTTGCTTTTGCTGTAGGCTGAAAATGGGAGAGAAATTGGTGAAACTGTAATTAAATGGTCTAGGGAAAGCGACCACATAGGCTTGAATGAAAGAGGCAAGAGAAAGTATTTGTGAAATGCAGTTAAGCTGTGTCAAAGTACAACCTGAGCTCCTTCACACAGCTCATTGCATGATTCCTTGGTTATTTGAGGTCACTTAAGAAGCTTAAATGTAGATCCTGGGGATCCAAGATACCTGCATGAGGCTGGCAAACACAAGTGTGAAGGTAGAACATCACCCTGGGAAACCCAGGTGTCCTGAAGCATCCCTGGGAAGGTTCTGATCTAGTACTGGATGCCTGTGTTTAAACAACTACTCTTGGCTGCTGTCACCCCACATACACACTATGGGTAACATTCCTTCTCTGTCACAAAGAATGTTATGAGGTCACTTAACCTATTGTGAAGTATTGAAATAAATATTCTGGGCCTGTAGTGAAGCTGTCCAAAAAATATCAGCTCATTTCTCTGCAGCCCATTATGACAAAAATCTGTCTGTGCTTTTAGTTTCTCCTGGGCATTTTGTCATTAGTTTTGTGCAGGGCTGTTGATGTCTAGAAAGAGGCATCTTCTAGATCATGTTGTCTGGTGTCTCTTATTTTCCATGGGAATCATCACACCAGCAAATCTGTATTTTTTCAGCTCAATTTCTGCAAGCAGATTTAGGTCTGACCTCATGGAGCAACCCATACTCAAGGCATAACTGAAGCCTAGGTGGGAGGCACCAGGTTGGGTTGCTGGGCTCTTGTGCTTCTTTCACCAAAGAGTTAGGAAATCTTTAATGAAGAAATCTACTTCTCTGTGCTAATGTTTCTTCTTGAGAAGACACTTTTTGACTTGTTTAATCAGGTGGTGAATGCTTGGTGGCAGGAACTACTTCATGCTATGGTTTTGTTTATCTCAGTAAAATCAGTCCCATTTTTTGGGAGATCTCATTACTGCTGTGTAACATCAATGCAATGGTCAGCCTCAGAAAGAGCCACAGAGTTTTGGTTGAGGGACAGTAACTGCCACTACTGAATTTTGGTCCTATGAAAATCAAAGTCCGAGAAGAAAATCCAGGGTAAATCTGACACCTAGCATGGAGCTGACTATACAGAATCATAGAATCAGTCAGGGTTGGAAGGGACCACAAGGAACATCTAGTTCCAACCCCCCTGCCATGGGCAGAGACACATCACGCTAGATCAGGCTGGACAGAGCCTCATCCAGCCTGACCTTAAGCACATCCAGGGATGGGGCCTGAACCACCTCCCTGGGCAACCCATTCCAGGCTCTCACCACTCTCATGGGGAAGAACTTCTTCCTCACTTCCAGCCTGAATCTCCCCACTTCCAGCTTTATTCCATTCCCCCTAGTCCTGTCACTACCAGACACCCTAAAAAGTCCCTCCCCAGCTTTCTTGTAGCCCCCTTCAGATACTGGAAGGCCACAAGAAGGTCTCCTCAGAGCCTTCTCTTCTCCAGACCGAACAGCCCCAACTCTCTCAGTCTCTCCTCATAGGATTCTTGATACACAGCCCTGAAATATGAGCTCGTTATTGACATTAGCATATAAATTAACACTTCAGGTTAAAGACTCAAATCGAGTGTCAATGCCCTTTGAAATGGAACTTACAGCTCTCCAAGCTGTTACAAGATAACTCTCATAACACAGATTTTTAATCAGGTTTCTAAATGGTCATATTGGAGAACTGCAACTGAGTATGAATTTCCCAGGTGGTCTTGCCACTGAGCTCACATCTGTCCTTGTAAAGCCTGCTCTGAAATAACTTGGCTGCCCATTAGCACATAGGGCCCTAGTTTGACAGCAGGGATGGTGCACAGCCCTCTGGCTCCCTGCTCACACATACTCCTGTCTTTGGGAAGCAGTGGAAAAGGAATTTTGAGTGGGGTGAAGGTACAATAGCAATGTGGTGACCAGATATGCTGTATGCTAACAGCTTTAAGATTTCATAGCTGAATCAAACAGAATCCAAAAGTTTCTAAAGGAGTGGGTTTAGATTGGCTTCTCTGCAATTTCTTAGCCAAAAATGAAGAGTAGCCTGAAATGAAGACAGTCCTCCCTGATGTGCTGGATCCTGTTTATATCAAGTACAAAAGCATCTTTCTGCCACTGCCCCTGTAGCTGGTTTTCCCCAGGTACTAGATTGAAGTCTGATGGTTGTTCTGCTGCCAGGCATACAATCATGGAATCACAGAATGGTTTGGGTCAGAGGGGACTTCCAAAGGTCATCTAGTCCAACCCCATTGCGTTGTGTCTCCTGAGATGGAACAGTGCAAGGCAATTCCCAAACTACCAAGGTGGAGAAATTAATTCAGCCTCATTCAACCATCCGTTGCTTGAACCTCTGCCTGTCCAAGAGGACTGTGATGTGCTGGGTCTTGCCTCTTCCAGCTGAAGAGGAACAAGGTCACACATCCCAGTGCTCAATGATGCTCAGGGAAGGGCTTCTAACCATTTCTCTGGTTGCCACAGTAACTGCAGCACCATCTCTCACAACAAAACACAAGCTGTCTTTTCATTGTGGTGAGGGACAAAAGACAAGTTAATGTTAAATAGTCCCATTTAATACAAAGACTGTGGCTGGCATCAAATCAGAGCTGTCTCTAAAACACCCTTCCCCCATTGTCTGGCAAGGGATACACCTGCCTGAACCAATCATTAAGTTTGATCTTACTCAGCATGATGCTCTGAGGAACTCTTAGTGCAGCAGCCAGCGATTCATTCTACTTACAAAGAAATGAACATTTAGAAAAATAATTCATGATAAGATTTGTTTAATCAGAAGCTTCTTTAAAGACCCAGAGGCAAAGGTCCTGCTCTTCCACTGTAATGGAACAGTATCTTTAAAATCCTCTAGTGTGTATAGTCTTGGTGAAAGGTGCCAGGCTGATAGCATTTAGTCCCTGTGACCTTATAAAAGAATAAATTCAGACTGAGCAATTACTTGAGCAGTGTGTCTCATCCCTGAACCAAATAGTCATCTTCAGGGTGAGAAAAGAAGGTAGTGCCTGCCCTTTGTTTCACCTCTGGAAAAGTTCATTACTGACTTTTCCCAGTTTGTGGGTAGATTTTATACTTCTTTTTTTCTTTTCTTCTTCAGTTATGCTATGATGGCTATATGAGGACACCTTTTCTGGGTGCATAGAACAGGCAGGATGTAGAAGAGCAGAATGTCATTCCACATGATAAAAGCAGTGGCACATAACCATTTTGCAGAAAGCATCAGAATTTCAGTCATGTCCGGTGACTTAAAAAAAAAAGAGAGAGAAGAATTTTAAACAGATCCAGAAATGAGCATGGTTAAAGACACAAAGGTCTTCCATGTTAGAAGTAATTTAAAACATTAATATTAATTACACTGGGAGAGGAGGAGATATATAAACTAAAAGATGATATCAAAAAAGTGAGTCATGAACTCCTGTTTTTGCTTAATAGGGAGCTATTAAATTTAAGCAGTTAATTTAGAAGAGATAATGGAAATATTTCTTTATATAGCACACCACACCACACTCTAATGCATATAAACTGGGCAAATACTCTATCAGAGCTAAATGAATTACCATTGATTTGGTTACAAATGAATATTGGTTTTACATTAGCTGAGTTAAAACAATATAACTCAAGCCACCCGTTGCCACATTTCACACATTGGGATTGTTTTCCAAAGTGAAAAAAACAAGATTCCAATCCTCCTTCCCCAAAAAAGCCTCAAAGCAAACAACAGGAAAAAAAATCCCTAACTTTCTCCTTACCAAGTCCTTCTGTTTTGTGTAGCTCAAGATCAAGGAGGTGATACCCCACATACTTTCATACTGCAGATGGAGGAGAAAAGGTGATGCATTTCATAGTAATGTCTTACAGTGAAACCTGTGTCCTAGGGGAGCAAGTCTGGCCAGGGCTGACACGAATGAGAGTTTTACCTTTCCATAAGGGAGCAGGAATAGGATGCAGCTGGGTGAAGACTGCAAAATAATCACCTTCTTATTGGCAGCTGCCAGTTGGGGTCAAGGAAAAAGCAAGAGAAGGTGGATGAGGGGTGCTGACAGATGCTTTCTTTTAGGGGCAATTGAGTTAAAAAGAGACACTAGCATGTCACTTGTAGGAATCTAGTTCAATAACATGTGGCCAAGATCTTCTCCCACTTGGATTTCAAATCAAATGTAGAAACTGAATATAATTTGCCAGAATACTTTTAAAGAACATCATCATAACTGCATATAGGCCATGCAAAACCTGGAGTGTGGAGTCTGGATAATGCAGCAGAATGTATTTATGGCTAGCAACTGAAATTTACCAGAAGGAACAGAATTGAGCATTTTCTGTCGAGAAACTGTACCTGCTTTTAGGTGGATTTGCAAGAGAAGCATTGGATGTCACTGTGCCTAGGGGTTACTAAAAATGGGCACGAAATTAAAAAACCTCTAGCAAACAACATCCCTCCACTCTTGGACACAGATGACCTAACAGCTCTGCTTCTCATTGCCATGATTTATTCTCTGCAGTGGCTTCATATTGGCAACGATTATGCTGAGCTTCACTTTCATCATCTGTCTTCTTAGACAGTAGTTTTTGACCACCTACCACAATGACCTGATTTTGAGCTGCAAACCTGCTGTGGATTTTTTTAGGGTTGCTGGTTTTCAGGGGGCCGGTAGTGTCTAGCCCAACTTCATGGCATTTTAAAACTACCAATTTGCTTAACAGTCTGAAGTCTCTCCTTATCTTTTTCTTTCTTTGAGTCCTTCCTTTCAGCATCTTTTATGACCTCATTGCCATTTATATTTCAAAGTAGTTTAAATCTGGCTTCCACAGAAGAGAAAAATATTAGAAAAGACAACTCACCCCCAATTTTATCTACGTGAAGAAATTCACAGAAACTAATACTACACAGAGACAGATGTGAGTGCTCTATCCTTATTGATTTCTTTGATGTTATTTATAGCCTTGCTGTGAATCAGGGTTTTGAATAAAAAATATGGCTGTGGTTTATTTTCACTTCAGTGTCTCCTGTCTACATTATCATTACTTCAGAACTTAGCATAATTACCTTGGAATAATTAATCTCCAGCTGAGATTTGTTAAGCATGAGTGAAAAGCAAAAAGTGCCTGATTACTGCCTTTTTTGCTTTTCTCATCTGCAGAGTTTCTGGAGCCTAGGGTGGCTTCTGGAATCATAGAATGGTTTGAGAAGGAAGAGACCTTGTTTCAAGCCCCCTGCCACAGGCAAGGACAACTTTTACTAGATCAGCTTGCTCAAAGTCCCATCCAACCTGACCTTGAACACTGAATAATTATGCACTGCCTTGGGGCTTTTATAAATTGGGCTTCCCTACCTACATCTTCACACGGTGAGAAGCCATATGCAGGACAGATAGAGGTTGAGCTATAAACCTTTCTGTCTGGCTGCTACCCTTTGCTGCAGCCAAGCTGAGATGATATAGGTAGATCACACCCATCCAGGGAATTCCCCCATGCTGGGCAGATCCTTAGAAACTCAAGAAAAGAAGGCTTAAGGGACACCTTGTCACAATGCTCCAGTATTTAAAAGAAGATGGAGATTTCCTTCTAACAAGGAGTCAAAGGGAAAGATGAAGGGTAATGGGTACAAGCTACACCTGGGGAGATTCTGATTAGGTTTAAGCTAAAACTGATGGGGGAAAAAAAAAAAGAATCTGTCTAGGAGTGTTGGGGATGGAAAACAAGGTTTTCTGCTGATACTGTTTTCAAAAAGCCTGTGCTTCCTTCATTAATTTTCCTTGTGAAGATAAAATATCAGCTTTTAAAATCTGAATTTACTTGGATTGAAAAATAATAACTCTCCTCTGCAAGAACAGTTCTGGGTTTATTTCAGAATCAAAATGAGAAAGTTCCCTCCAAGTAGGTAGGCTGGTGCTTTTCAAGAGACTGAAGTGGAGACTGCCATCACCCTGGAGAAATGATGATAATCCCTAAAATCCATGTTGAAAGCAAAGACTTTGTCATGTCAAGTTAATTTTAATCCAGATCCCACTCCTGATCCGACTGAGTGGCCACCACAAACGTTTATGCTAATAAATGCTAATTCATCTCAGAAATGAGAGCCTGGAAGAGGGGCTACTTCATTCAGAAGCAGTTGTTTTCCTGATATTTTAAAAATGTGATGTTTTTAAAAGTTGTTTGTTTTAAAAGTTGATGTTTTAAAAGTGATGTTTTTATTACGGTGTTATGATTTGTATGCTGTGCAGAGTAAATCATTAGTTGACACTCTTACAACAGAGTTGCCTGAAATTACCAAATTGTCTGTACAATGTTTTGTTAGTAAGAACACAGATTAGTAGGGATAAGCAAACCATCCAAGGGATAAGCATCTTTAATTAGCCTTGTCTGTTTGTTCACAGATAGCCTGAAAATTAATATTCGTAGCTGACTATAATGATCTTTTAATCAATAGATCATTGGAGAACAAATCTACTGTGATTATTTGGTTCTTTCCAGCTGAACTAATACTTGAGTTATGTAATTGAGATTATTGGATAGGATGCTGTGCTTTTCCTGTGTTCTTGTGATATTAATTTAATTTATTATCACGAGTGATTGAAAAAAAAGAAAATAATCATTGGGAGTATAGCCTCTCAGGAAAGGTAGCAGAAAAGAGGATCAGGTGCTTCGGTGATCAAAAGTTGTTTCATGATGGGTAGAAGGATAGATTTATTGATCTCAGAGAAACCTACAGCTTCTAGTGGAAGTCCAGCTCTTTAGAAAACACTCACACCACCAGCTAAGCATGTTCCTTTGTGATGTCTGCTTTATTTTAGCCACTGCAGCAAGAAGTTGGTAAAGTTGCATGATAGAAAGCACACAAAGCAGAGAAGGGGACACCAGTTACTTCTTTTCTGGGTAGTAAATCTACAAAACTCCACTTGGTAGAATTCCCAGGGAAATCTTGGGCTTTTAAAGTGTCATCAGATTACCTGATCCTTGTTATGTTTTACCTCTCTCCACTTTCACAGCAAGTAAACATATGAGACTGCTTTCAATGCCATTTATTCAAATTAGCACCTGAATTTTTGAGCAGCCTTTTCATCAGAGATTCTGGGAATCTTTTCATTCTTGGCAGTCAAGCATTTCATAAAGCATCTTTGATATCATTCCAGTCACTGGCAAAAAGTAAATGAGTGTGTGTTTGTGATCCAAGCTGAGATATTTCTGCTCAGTCTTGCTTAGTGAAACACCTTTGTGAAAATATTAATACTCTTGTACAACTAAAAGACTGAAAGGTGCAGTAAATCTCTTATTTGCATTAATATTTTGTTCAGAGTCTCACAAGAATAATATAGGGTTGGTTGGGGTTTTTTGGGGGTAATTGATGCTGTGATTGTCTCATTAAGATTGTTCTTCCCTTCATTTGGTGTTGCTCTTGATATGACAGATCTCATTAGATACTATTTTGCTGGCATTAATGAGAACACCACCCTGAATTCTGAAGCTGCTCCCTTTGTCACAGCTTCTCTTGTAATATTAATGGCAGTTAAAAATAACTAGTTGTGTTTTATCTGTTTCCTCTGCACTGCCTCCTGCGTATGCTGGCTGCATTTTTATTTGTGTCTGTGGCAGGCTGTATAGGTCTCCTATGGCGACGAATTCACCAACTGAATATGCTGCTCTTGCAAATCAAAACTTCAGCTGCTGAGTGCCTGATGGAGATTTTCCTTTCATTATTTATGAAAACAATCATGCTGGTGTTTTCCACTCCCTTCACTCTGTTAAAAGAGTAGTTTTGCTCTCAGAATAAGCTTCGGTAAATTGAGGTTTACTTTAAGTGGAACCGAGTCTCGTTTGTTTTGTTGGGAAATCTGGGCCAAGGTTGCCAGAGAATGGTTTTCCAGACTACCTACACAAATGTTTCTAGACCTCAGACTGGACATGGGATGTGTCAGAAATGCTCATGCTACTGTCTAGCAGGGGATCAGGATCAGCTGTCATCTCCTGTCGTGGGTCAGGAACCACACAAAGTTTCACAGCCAGGGGCATCTCCTGAGCAGTCAGAGTTCAGCTGAGGTTGTTAGAGACAAGCATTTCTCGCTGTTACCTCCAGAAACACTTCCATAAGTGTCAGGGTGCTATTTAGTGACAGATAAATAAACTGACAGCAAGACTCTCTTCACATCTCAGTCTTACAGTTCACAGATATCCCAGCAGTCCCGAGAAAGGGTGCACGAAATCCATACCAGTGAGTGATTTGGAATGAGTCAGTGTGGTCACCTATTTCTGCATGCAGAGGTGGAATGGTGAAAGAAATGTTGCAAGCCTAGCTGTATAATATGACTCTCTGCAATCATTTTTTGAAAGAAGGACATACACCAGCTGTGGACAGAGGTGTGTGGTGGCTGGACTGGCACAGTTTATCAGCTTTGTTTTCATGTTAGGGTTGCTTTAAGGGCAGAACAGCTCCAGTAATAGCCAGAGGATGTACTGTTCTGAATTGCACAATATCCTTCAAGTCTTTCTGCAGTTCTTATTTCCAAACCCTCATGACTGAGTTGTGAGTATGTATTACTGTTGAAAGATATATATATTTAGAAACAATGTCTGCTTTATTTTCCTACTTTAGCCAGAAGCACACCGGATGGCCTCGGTGTGCATCCCAGATCCACAGATCTACAGCCCTAGACAGCTGCAAAATGGCTTGAATATTTCATCTGGCTTTTTCAAACTAAAGCCTGAAGTCATATATTCCCCTCTTCTATCTTCCCTTTCCTCCTTCAAAAAGCCCTTGTTAAATTTTTTTCTAGAGCAGGAATTTTGTAATTGATCTGCTGGAGGTTTGTTTTGGTGATGTTTTTTGTTTCTGCTCCCCGCTGCAGCTGAAGAAGCCCTTAGTGGCATCCGCAGTTCATTAAGCCCTTTAATTCTGCCTGCTGTCGTGCTGCTTCACGTTGCCAGTTGTGGAATAATCAGCACTGAGGCAAACTCAAAGAGAAGGGGGAAGGGTGAGCTAGAGTCTGACACTGCTGACAGAAGACAAGATCAAATGTAAATAGATGTGAATCGCCACTGTGGCATCGCTGTCGGAGGAGTGTGTCGTCTTCTTGTTGCAGCTGCATGCAGAGGTGGAGGGAATTCAGAGCAAACACAAAATCCTTCTTGGACAGAAAAAATAGCAAAAAAAAAAAGATTGTTTCTCCATTGTCCAAGTGTGGTCTTCCTATTATTTATAAATACTATGAACATTATATACATACATGCATATACATCTATGTTCATGTATATATAACTTCAAATATATATCAACTCACTGAATGCACACACACACATATATATATATATATAAAAACTCCTCGTATATATAAACTCCTTAATCCCATCCACTACAGAAAATGCATATCAGTTGGAGATGGAAACACCAAAATTATTCTGGTGACAGACTCAAGCTGAAGAAGAGCATACTGCAAGAAAAATGAGGGTGGTCTCAGGAAAAAGAAAGTTCTATTCATCCTCCACAGTGTTTGGATGTACAAGCATCAGGCAGGGACAGGGAAGATGCTCTGCAGGCTGAAGTAGCTCAAGTTTGTATGAGAAATTTTAATTAGAGAGCAAATTCAATGTTTCAGTAGGCTGCAATTGCAATTTTAGGATTTTCTTGCTTCAGCAATTCCAAATATAGCCCTCAAGACATCCAGTGTCTCTGAAATAAGCCTTTGTAGATAGTTAACAAATACAAATAGCAAAGCCACAGAGCATCTAGGAATACAGCCTAATAGTCAGCATTTCATCATGTCACTCCAGACCCCTCTCTGATTCCCTTCACTCCATGGGATAGCTGGGAGGGTCAGAGCAGAGTAGAGATGCTTGAAGCCATAATTTGGGTAATTCCCAAATAAATGATGTTGTATAAAGGGAAAGGTGGTCTGGCGGGGGAGGATGGGGGGTATTTGAGGGGGTGGCTGAACAGTGCTGCCTGCAGAGCAAAGCAAGGTGAGGGAGTGCCAGTAGCTGGCTTTACCCTAGGGAGGATGTGGGCAGGCAGTTATGTTGCTGGTGTATTACAGAGTCCTTTACTAAGGCCAGTTCTGAGTGTTTTAACATATATATTTCAATGCAGTGTACTCTTGTCCTGCTTTGAGCTAGAAGAGAACTAAACCTCTTCAGTGATTTTGCTTTTCAGCTCAGCCTCTGTCAGTGATGGCACTTTCTGCAGTGAATGGCATATTTTTACAGACAATGTCTGCTTCTGAAAGTCATAATGCTGATGTTTAGAGCTACTGCCAAGGACTGGTGTGCAGAAAGGCTCTTGTTTAGACTTGCTCCCAAGGTCACTGCTAAATCTTGTGCATCACATTGGGATGGAGTAAGAGGCTGCACTGAGGAGGAGTGAACAGGCCAGGTGACCCTAAGCTGACCCAAAGTTAGTCTGCATAGGTCATATTCAGTATAATAGTGAGGAAGCACGAGGGTCAAACCTCTTCTTCAGTGACTGGTGTGTCCATTCTGCCTTTGATCCCAAATGATGTCATCCTAAGTCCAGTTCCAGGATCCAGTTCCTGAATCTGGTTCCCATTTGCTACTGAGCCCAGCCTGGGACTTCCCCAGTGCCTACCACAGCATCAGTGGTGACAGTGATGTAATTGCCATCAGAGGGGTTGAGTTTGTATATATTTGTATTTCTTTCGTTTCATGCTTATTCTTTCCATTAAAGCTGGTTTAGTTTTCTTTTCCAACCCATAAATCTCTCTCCCTTATTCTCTTCTCTTTTGGGAAGGGAAAGGGCTTCACAGAGAGCCTCTGTCACTCATCTAGTGGCCAGCCCTGCCCTAACCCTTGACAGTTATAAATGGTTGCATGCCTAGACTTTCAGAAGAGTCCTTCTTACCACACACTTAAAATAAACCCCAGGCATTCACACGGTCAGAGTGATTTTTGTATTAAAAGCAAATGTTCAGGTCTGTGTGAACTCATATCCAGCCTTATCCATGGCCCCATGAAGCCTGCCCTGCACACTTCAGAAGCACTGAGCCCCATGGGAGCTTGCTCAAGGCAGGCTGAGACTCCCCCTGTGACAAGGCAATGAATCCTCGGGAGGTTTTGAGTCTCCCCATCAGCCCTCCCTTCTGCAGGGAGAGGTGCAGACAGCAAAAGAGACTGAGAAGATTCTGTGCAGCCACACAAGCCTCACTCATATATTTTGTCTCTGGGGACTGGTGGTTTTGACATAGTTTAAGGCAAAGCAACTATAGTCTGAAGGCCAACAAAGTGCAAAGCCAGCTTCCAGCCAGCTCCAGTCTCAACATCCTGCGTGGGCACTGAGATATTGGTGCTGAGGGGGCCAGCTGGTGGGGTAGAGGGAAATGTTCTCATCCCCAGCTTTCCCAAAAGGTCTGTTAATTAAAAAAAAAAAAAAAAAAAAAGTTGGATATTTACCATCAGATGGTTCATGCAAAATGTTGGTCATGTTGCACTGTGAAGTTGCTGTTATGAAAGCAAATGCAATCAAGGGCTCGTTTTCCTAAGAGGTAATTTGCAGCAAAAAGATGATGTCAATTTGGAATTTTTTTTTTTTTTTTTTGGTCATAGCAAGCATTATTCCTTCAGTCTGAACGTCCTGTTAATGGGAACTCATAGTCTAACTCCTTGGTCACACAGGGGAAGGTCTGTCCTGAACTGGGAGGCAGACTGAACACTGCAGCTCCAATGCAGTGATAGACATGGTGAGCTGGTCTAGACCCGATAAGGGGTGAAAGGAAAAGAAGAATCATAGAATTGTTAGGGTTGGAAGGGACCTCAAGGATCAGCCAGTTCCAACCCCCCTACCATGGGCAGGGACATCTCACACCAGATCAGGTTGCCCAGAGCCACATCCAGCCTGGCCGTAAAAAACCTCCAGGGATGGGGCTTCTACCACCTCCCTGGGCAACCTGTTCCAGTGTCTCACCACTCTCATGGTGAAAAAAAGAAGCAAAAAGGAGATAATCTGTTTTTTCAGGTCTGCTAGAAGTTGGCATGATCTGTCTGGAATAATGTTGTAAGCTGTGTCTGTGGTCTTATCCCAGGTTTCATTAATGAGTACACTGTCCCAATCAGATGTGGAGCAACTGTATGGGACAGGGCTAGGAGCTAGATCAGCCTGGAGACCAAAAAAGGGTACAGGACAGATTTCATTACTGTCTTCAGCTTCCTAATGGGGAGGTTACAGAAAAGATGTAGCCAGTCTTAAGTGTGCACTGTGAAATGAGGAGAAGCAGTGGTGGGTCATGGTGCAGCAATGTCAGGAGGACAATTTTCATAGTGGTGGTGATCAAGCACTGGAAGGAGTCACCCAGAGAGGAAGTGGAATCTCCATCCTTGGAGACTTTCAAAACTCCTCTGGACAGGTCTTAACTTCAGAGTTGACCCTGCTTTGAGCAGGAAGTCAAACCAATGGATCTGCAGCTGGCAACCTGGATTATTTAATAATGTTGGTATTTTATCCACTGTGAGGCCACATCTGCTAAGGTCACACCCAGGTGTCTGTATCAGAGAACATAACATTGCTGCACATCCACATGTAGCAGATGGTGGAGAAGAGTGTACCAAAAAGACAATAATCTTTCATGCAGCTGTCACACTTGCACACTGCAGCACCTTTCTGCCTCATTTTGGGAGCAATAAATGTCATTACAAAAGTAGTCTGTCTCTTTTTTTTTGCTTATCCACAACCAGCATGTCAACACCATGTTTAATTTACACTGTTCTGAATGTAGCATTACATCTTAATGAGTTCTTTTCCCTCATACATTTTATGGGAGAAATTAGTTTGAGCCATTGCTATTTTCTCTCTGTGACTGCTGGCTGTCAGTGTCTGTTGTAGCTTAAATGGTGTGGGACAAGGTAGATTTAAATCCCTGGCTGTCAGCAGGGCATTACAGCCTCAAAATCATTTAGAGGATTCAGAGCAGCATAACAACAAGCAACATTTGGAATAGGAACCAGAAAGAAACCAAATGTTTTGTGAAGCCACTAAACGTGACCATGCTTAGGTCACCCTCTTTTCCTGTGTACCAGCTCTGCTGACAGAGAGGAGGGATTGTAAATGTACTATTGACCAGAATTCTGCACACCTATTGCAACACACTGGCTGCCACCTTATTAACTGTCTGCCCATATTGTGTATTGATTGCTTTTTTGCACGTAATGTGGTAAGCTCTGTGGGGTTATTCCATATTTAAACCTGCAGAAGACCAGGAAACCTTTAGAGATTCCAGCAGTTTATCGACTCCTGTTTATTTTGGAAGAGGGCCACTGCTTGTGTGATTCATCTGCACAGCCCAGACACAATGTTAGCTGCTATTACTCTGCTGCTGGAGGCAGGACTGGAAGAGGCTAACATAGCAGTGTGAATGTACAATGGGAAAATTGTTTTCACACATTAAGGCCAACCCTATCCTGGGCTACATCACAAGAAGTGTGGTCAGCACTTACAGGGAAGTGATTCGGTCACTCTACTCTGGTGCAACTTTATTTGCAGTGCTGTGTCCAGCTCAGGAGTCCAAGTTGCCCACCCCTGGAATTGTTTGAGGTCAGGTTAGATAGGGCTCTAAGCAGCCTGATCTGGTTGAAGATGTCCTTACACACTGCAGGGTGTTGGACTAGATGACCTTAAAATTCCCTTCCAACTCAAACCACTCTATGATTCCTTTAGTGTCATTGGCTGAGAAAAATGGAACAGCTCCTGTTAAACAAACTTGGTTTTTAACCTCCAGTGGTATGTGCAGTGTCCTATATAGTCTGAAGCAATTTAACCAAGGCCTGGTTGGATGAGACCTTGAGCAAGTTGGTCTAGTGGAAGGTGTCCCTGCCCATGGCAAGGGGATTTGAACGAGATGATCTTTAAGATCCCTTCCAACCCAAACCATTTTATGACTCTATACCTGTGGGGTTTTTCCTCTTACTCAAACTACATCCAATTTTTTTAAATTTTTTTTTTTTAAAGCTGAATGAAGTTTAAAAGTTTATTTGATTTAGACAATTCCAGCCAGAGGCTTCCTCTTCTCCCATGTATATGTCACTCTTAAGTGGCAATTCTTTTTTGCTAACCTTGCCTCTGATTACTCCATAATCAGTTATTTATGTCCAGTGAGCAGCTTTTCACCACTGCTTTAAATTCACTCTAGTGAGATGAATGTGCTTACATGCAATGTAAAAGCCATTAATACCCAGCCAGGTCAGTAGGGCACTGGTACATTACATTCAGTTATACTTTGGAGACCCTCCAGGAGAGGTTTTGGACTGAAGCAATATATATCTGGGTGAGGAACTGCTAGTGCAGAGGAACAGAATATGGCTCTGCCTCTAGATAATGCTGCTCTGCAGAGCTAATTGTAAGTGTGCTATTTGGGTGTGCATTTCTTATCCCATTGTGGTGCATATATGCAACATGTACAGGCATGGACATGCTCTGGGACTCTCCTAAATTTAGAGTTTGGCAGCCTTTAAAGTTCTCTTCTGCACACTGCTCTATATTTAGAAGCTGTGCCTCCAACAGCAACTCCTTTTCCCTCCTTTCCCTGCTTTTATACCTTTTGAGACATATTTGTCCTTTCTTCTTGTCCTATTGACTAGACATGTGGAGGTATAACACTTTCATGGGATTTTTTTATAGCAGACTAAATCTTCAGCTGGGAAACTATAACTGCAGTTATAACCGCTAGCACAAATATATCACTGAGATCTCTTGTGTTTGGCCCATTAATCCTTTGCAAAAGTCTTTCAAACAACAGCTTTTGACTTTGAGTTTCCAGTTAAAGTAGCTTAGGTAGAAGATTTCTGCACGTCCAGGTTGTTTTTCTCAATATTGCTCTTCATGGCACAAAAGATTTCACAACCATCACCAGTCCATGGTTCCTCTGAGTGCCACAGCTGTTTACAGTAGGAAGTGTTTAGGCTACTGAAAAAGAGAGTTGAGGGGGAGCAGCTTTAAGCAATTTGACAGGACTGATGCTGGTACCTCTGGCTGAAGTCCCCTCCTCTCACATCACACTTTTCCCTTCCTTTGGGCTTGAGCTGTTCCCTCTGCTCAGATGTGGAAGTACTGATGCTGACACAGGTTGTCACTGGAAGTGTTTCTGCTAACATATATTTTGCAGAACTATTTAAGATAGTGTTCTCTCCTGTTTAGTTCTATTAAACAAATCGGAGAGCCACCGACACATCTTCAACCTCATTTAAAAGCCATCAGAAAAACTTGGCTCACATATTCCTAGAGCACCCTGGAGTTCGTTGTGGCATTTGTTTTTCTTAGGAAGACCAGTAACAACTGCTAGGAAAGTCTGTACATGCCAGAGGAAAGTTCTGGGCATGTTACTGGGGAGCTCCTACTTACCTGCTGCAAAAAGCATGTGCTCTGTCCCCAGGTCCCCTCCAAAACCCAGTATGCCAGAGAAGCCTTCACAGCCAGGCTCGACCCTCTGTCTGGTATGGCCAAGAAACTCTTTTTCCTCTCTGGGATTATTATGTTAGGGAATAATAAAAAGGAGGATGCCAGCAGGCTCTTGCTACATGGTTTGGGCACGTTGCTTGGCCTTGTGCTTCAGATGCCTGCAAAGGGTGGCAAACTCTTACTATCATTCATCTCGTGTTAGGTGCTGCTAGCATGAAATAGCTGATTAAAGCTGTACCTCATTCCTTTCTCAGTCAACATTTCCTTCCCTGGGGAAAGGAATCTGTATTGATGTACAACTCAAGGAGCTACTCTTTTCCTCAGATGTGTTAAAATACTTAGTCCATTTTTCTTCTCCTTCAAACTCCCAGGGCTGTATGGAGCCCCACAAGACATGGAGATCTTCTCTGCTTCCATAGGGATACCCTTTACACAGCGTGTGGAGTATTAGCAACTCACAGCAGAGCAGAGGAGTGCAGTTTAACACAACAAACAGAGCAGGCTGGAAGCCTATCAAAAGCTAGCTTGACTACTTCTGCTGCCATTAGCCCATCTTTCTGCCTTCCTTTTGCTTAGAGAAAGCTGACCATATGCAAGGTGCCCATTTTTGGAGGATAAGGAACGGTTCTGGAGAGAAGTATCAGACGAAGCTATAAAGGAAGGGATTTTTTTTGAACCTTAAACAAAGCTTTAATCCTTTGCATAGGAGAAACAGCATCTATAGCTTTTACTGGAGTCAGAGGACATCACTGCAGGCTGGCCTTTCTTACCAAGGAGCTCCTAGGTAGCACAGTTAGTCCTGGTCCCAGGCTCCTGTGCTCTACAGGGAAAAGAAACCCAATGGTTTTCAGGCTGGGTCATAGTGAGAAGTTTCTTTCCTTACAGCTGACATGGGGAAATGGAAGCTGCTTCTTTTCTCAAGCAATGCATGTCCTTGCACAAGGAAGAAAGGCTTGCAAAGAGGGCTCTTAGCAGAAATGATATCTGAGCTTGCTTTGGAAGAGCATTGAGAAGATCTCTTGCCCTGTGCTGATACTCTCCCACCAGCACTGCTGAGGCAGGGAGCAGTGAGGTGAGATCCTCAGTGTCTAGGAGGCTTCTTGGCTCTCCCCAGCACAACCAGCAGCAGAAAATTACTTCAGCTGCCACCCTCCTTTTGAGGAGATGATCTTGATGGGACAGAGGAAGCTCAGGCTCCATGCTTGCTACCGAAAAGCTATAGCTGAGGGTGGTCCAGAGGGCGTGCTGCACATGTTCCAGGGAGAGAATGAAGGATTTTTTTTTTTTTTCTGTCTCTAGCCTACAGGTTTCACAACTAATAAATTAAATGAATACTTCCAAAAATGAAAAATAAAAAAAATCTGGCTCCCATTGCTCTGAAAAAGAATCACATAATCTTTCAAAAGATTTTTTTTCATAGTCATTTATTCAGATAGCACCCAATAAAAATGCAAAGCTCGATTGTTTTGAGCAGTGGGAAAAGTTTTAGCTTAGAATAACATTAAACAATCAAAACACAGTAAAGGATAAATACCTGGAGTGCAATTACATTTTGCCAAATGCAAACATGGTCATATATATATCTGACACCTATAGCAGTTTGGAATTGTATGATCCTGTAATGTTTCCCGGATAATTAAATGCAGCTAAGATTTGTGCACTGCACAGCAACTGGAGCCCAACTGCTGCTGCTGTATTCCTGGCTACACTGGATGGGTATGTGCTTTCACCATGAATCTGTGACTGAATAATTACAGAGGTCAACGAAAATCTGAAGATGAAGATAGAAAAGAAATCAACAGAATGTCAACTTGAGTTGGCACTTAAGTGGTCACCTTTAAGGCTTTTCTCCTTGAAATAAAGAAGATAAGGAAAAGTAAGATAAGTAGGATAGTTTATACCTTTCAGATGTACCTTTTCAGGGTGTCTTCAAATTAAAAGAGGAAAAAAAGCCAACTCTGCATGGATCTTTCAGTTCTTCTAAGACCTAAGTCCTGATACCACAAAACACAGATCTGGATATGAAATGAGATACATGAAATGAGGATCTCTGCATTCTGCCTAAGGCCGGAACCTAAAATTCAGAAACCTTTTATCATCTGGGAAGAGAAATCTCTCTGCTTAGAAGATAGTTTAATGCATTCAGTGTGTAGTACCCACTCTATCTGAATTTCCTTGTGAGTGAAGACTGCAGTCTGGGTCTTCACATTTCATTCCCTAGATAAGAGCTCTAATGTCCTGAGTCATGTTTACAATTAAGGAGCAAAGACAAGAAGTGCACTTCAATTTTAGCAAGGGAGATGAAAAATTAGGCAACCCTTTTAAAAGATAAGGCTGGTAAAGCACTGGAATAGATTGCCACAGGAAATCAGGAAGCCTCCAACATGAACAATCCTTTAGTGCATCTGCTCACAACTACTGGCAATATTAGGTCCTAACCAAGGGTGGGTCATAGGAAGGTGTGGAGGAGGATGGCTTGGTAAATTAGTAAGAGTTGATCCGCATAAGATTTGTTGTATGCCTTCTCACTGTTGTTGATAGAGCCTTTACTCTACCTTTATTACTAAGGTTCAAAGAAAATAGCTTGAAACAATGGCTTGTACCTTCAGATGCTGTGATAAAACTGTTCCTCCACTTCTAAGTGTCGTCTAAAATGTTTATATTTGTGTATTTTTACATTGGGAGATTGCTCTTCCAAATACCTTACTCAACATTACTCCCAAAATACACATCCATTTCCTCAGAAAGTAGCTGTCAGAGGTGCAAATCTTGACAAAGCTTTCCTCAAAGTGGCTGTTTTCCATAGAGAAGCTTGATGCAAGCTGCTAACTTGGTTGACACAGGTTGTCAAATTACTACCAAATGTTAGTTACTACTGAGCTGTGCTGTGAGACAGAGGTAAAAGCTCTTTTCCAATCACCCTTCTCTTTCAGAAGACAGGTAAAGAACACAGAGTGCTTCAGAGTGGGCCAGAAGATTTTTTTCTGTTACAAATATTTCTCAGGAAACGTGGAGATGACACCATCATTTTTGTAGGAACACATCTTGTCCTGTGAGAAAACATCTTACTCTGATACATCCTAAGAGTTTTCCATAAAGCTCCTGTTAGGAAAGTAGAAGGGAAGGAAAGGCAGGAGCAAGTGAGGAATCTGACAGATGAAAGCATTAGCTACAGGGCAAAACTACATGGGCTTTGCTGTGTTGGCCCACGGAACGAGAAAGGATTTGTCACTTTTTTCAGCCTGTAGACATTTATCACCCTTTGGTTGGATTTCAGTTCTCCACCTTCAAGGGTGGAACTTCATTGGCTTCAGTTAATTTATTACTGGTTTAGATATTATGCTTTTGGTGACTCTCCAAACTCGGTTTAAACCACGGACTTTTACATGGCTTCTACTCAAAACCATTAATTGGCATCCAGTCAGCTGAAACTTGGTCAAAGCTTGACATCACCTGAGCACACATTTGTGAATTAGCAAAATATGAGTGTTGGGTGATACATGTCCTCATCATTTCCATTACTTCCCAATGGTGGGTGCATAAACAAGCCAAATCTTCTCTGTATAAGTCAAAATAAATGGATTCAGTCAATTTGTATTCGATGTTATCCACATAGATTTTTTTTTTCAGACTATGCTGTTGCTCTTCAAGGGTTGTAAAGCACAGGAACATTGTCTCTGTCCTGAGAGTGCTTATTGACAAGCAAGAGGTCAACGCAAGCCTAGCAAGCAGCTCTTATCTTTTGTAATTTTTCTCCAATGAATGATGTTCAGTTATCTAGAATGTTTTGGAAATAATGACACTAAAACGATATTTGAGCTCTACAGGAGAACAACATGACAAAAAGAAAGAGAAAGTTCTCTTTTAAACATATCCATTTAAAAAAAGTGAAAGTGAGGCAGCTGGAAAGTACTTGCAGCCCTGACTTCTGGATTCTTCTCTGACTATTTGTGCCAACAAAGATGATACCCTTCATGAAATGTATAACAAGGACAAAACAAACAAACAAACAAACAAACAAAAAAAAACAACAGCAGTACAGCAACCCTGGCTGCTTGGAGGATTACACCCTGTTCTTTATTCAGTGTTGCAATTCTCTTTTTCCAATATAAGCTGGGAATCTTTATGAAAAGCTCAATAATTTAATGGATTAATAACCCTTCCTTGAAACGTGTAGGAATATAGGAAGGGCAAACTAAAATCCTGGAAGCATAAATGTTTGTTTTCAGTCATTATGGAAGAAGATAATTTCCATTATATCGCAGGAAAAACTCAGATTAAGAAAAATGGCATAAGCTCCACCTCTTCTTTGATTGAATATGGTCAACAGCCTGTGTTGACTTGGATGGAAAGCAAGAATTACACCTCCATGAATATTTTAGGCTTATTTCTGTACTGTGGATTGCTGAGGGAAGGGGGAACAGCTGAGAAACATATGACTTGAAACCACCTTTTTGCTTTCCTTATCCCAAGAATTGCATGGGCTCTAAGTTTGAAACACTCCCCTCTAGGGCTTCTTAAAATTGCATCCAGCTGCAGTGGGCTCTAATGGGAATAGTCCATCACAGCGGTCAGCGACATCAACACCGCTCCCAGCAGCACTCCCAAAATACGTGGGCTGGTGGTTGGATTGTGGCCATCCCCAGGGCCTGGAGGTATTATTTCTCCAAACATATTGCTGAATGTTGTGCTATTGTAATAAAAATGTAAAGAGAGAGGGAGCAGTGGGAGCAGCTCCTTTTAGTGAGAGCTGCAAGGCCATATGAAAAGACAAACCAGATCATAATCGCTGTATGGGAAAGAGACTTCGCTTCGTAGAGGGACTTCAACAGTGTTTACTTCAGAATATATTCCTAATGGGATTAAGGGCACACAAGTGATGTGTATGACAGAAAGCAGCAAGCAAGTCTGTTACATGGTGTCAATAACAATTAAAATAACATGGAGACTCATTGATCTTTTTCAAGAACAAGTTAACAGGGGGCAGTCAGTCACTCATTAAGTCCCTTAGACTCAAAAGAACAGCTTCTAATCCTACTGTAAGCATGGATTTTCGTTTGCTAACCTGTTGTAAAACAGTAATGTAACTCAGAGAAGACATACTACATGTTAAACTGAAAAGGAGCAAATTGAAAAGACTTGGGTTGAAGTGCCCATCATCTAAACCCTGCATGTGATCTGAATTAAAGATATCGCAGTATGGATAGTCAAAATCATCCAACAGACTCTCAGAAGGTTTGTTCTTTATTGAATATGAATTCTCTCATGGGAGCATGGAACCTCTTTCCCTCTGTCACCTCCTCCCCCCAAATCCTAGAAATATTAAGAAATGAGCAAACCAGACAGCTATGCAGAAAAATGAATGAAGCTATTATAAAGAGATTTTGATCTGTAGCTGGAGAACCGTCACCCTTATTGTTGCTTCTCCCTCACTATAAAAATCTAAGATTTAAATCATGATCCCATTAAAGTCAGAGTGAATACAGACAGAAATAATGGTTCAGGACTTTCACCACTGACCTCCCAATGCCAAAATTTGAGAATCCCTCTTGGCCAACCCAATCAGATCTATATATTTCCATTATTCCCAAGCTTGCAGAGGTTCACCTCCTGTATCTCCTCACTGTCCTCGTCTTTGAAGGCATCTAGACCCTAAGCCTGTCCCTGCAATCCCATTCTCTCCTTGTGTGACTGGTCACCTACCTACCACATGGTGCCTGTCAAAGGGCATGAGAAGTACACTCCAAAGTCACAAGAGCTGGTTATGTCCTCAGCCTTCTCCCACCTCACTTTCCCCAAAACCAGCCTCCTTTTAAACTTCTCCTCTCCAGCATGCATTATTCATCCAAGCAGACCTCTGGCTAACAAGATATTTTCTGCCTCCCAAGTCCTGGCTTGGAGGTTCTAGAAGAAGGCATGGGGCTAGTAAAGGACATTTAAGAATTAGTGTGTAATAAATTGCTTCACATTGAGAGGCTTTATAGGCTTTTTCTGACTACTGCTGAGTTGAAATTAACTTGAGAAGTACTTCTGATCATCAGAATTTGCAAATGATGAAAAGAAAATAATCTAACAAGATGCTGATTTATACACAGAACAAGAGAAACAAATACAGTAATGCTCTCAACAGTCCCTGGGGCAGCACAGACTCATCCTGAACAAGTACTGTCTATATGTCACACATGTCCTTTTTGCACATTTCAGAATGCAAAGAGGAGCTCTGAGCCTGCAACGTGGAAAGACTGTAAGATTTCTTCTGCTGAAAAGACAGGGAGGATCTTATCAATATTTATCAGTATCTAGGGTGTAAGGATCAAGAGGATGGGGCCAGATGATTTTCAGTGGTGCCCAGCAACAGGACAAGAGGCAACAAGTACAAACTGGAACAAAGGAAGCTTCATCTGAACATGAGGAATTTTTTTTCTAGTGAGGGTGACAGAGCATTAGACCAGGCTGCTTAGAGGGGTTGCAGAGTCTCCTTCTCTGAAGAGATTTAAAACCCACTTGGACATGATTCTGTGCAACCTGCTCTTGGTGAACCTGCTTTAGCAGGGAAGTTGAACTAGATGATCTCCAGATGTCCCTCCCATTCTGTGATTCTGACATTAAACACTGACTGCCATTTCTGAGGAAGAACCACCAGTCACTGTGACCACTTAGACCTTTTTCTTTAAGACAGTAGTAGCCCAGCATAGTCCAAGACCATGGGACTTTGATAGTAGTGGAAGAAGAGGCACAGAAACGACCAACACATTGAAGAGAAAAATCCAATAAGCAACTTTTGAGAGCTCTCTGGACCTCTCCAGGTAGCTTCCCATCTATATTGTATCTGATTTGGAAGGTGGACTTCAAACTGAGCCTCCTGTATCCTATATAAATGCCTGCCTTAATCACCAGTGGACTGACTTACTGGCTTTCCATCCCTCCATCCTCACTCATTTTTTCACAAGATGCTTTTTGAAGGTAAAGTAAAGCAACATGTGAAATTATGGAACAAAGAAGTTTCCTGCCCAATATTGAGGGATGAGAGCATGCAGCTGATGGGAAATAGCTGCATAAATGTTATCTCCTTTGATGTGCATATTTCTGTGCCCTTTCTGTGTTTGTGCTTCATCAGCAAATGGGGTTGGAAGCACTCTGAAGGTTTTATTTTTAATATTTACACTGCAAACGCAACATGAAAGCATGTAGTTTGAGACTACAGTCATTCCAGGAATGCCAAATTCAGCTTGGTTCACGTAAATTGTAGGCTTTAAGCCTAATTGGTGAAAGCAGCTCACATTTGAATCCCCAATGTATCCTTCAGTTCTAATAGAGGTGAAAGCAGAATCCAACCCTGGGTTCAAAATTGCTTACAATTTAAAAAAATTCATCAAGAAGTAATGCAAAGTTTTGCTTTTGCTCATGAACCTAATTTTGTGCAGTTCTCTGTAAAATGAAAAAAAAAAACCTTCATTGGTTCAGCTCACAGTGTCAGAAGAGCAAGCCATAATCTGAATAAAGGTTAGTTATGTGGGGATTTCCCCCCCACCCCCCACCCCTTACCTTGGTTTCTGACTTATCTTGTTTTAAACTTTGCTCTAGACAATGCATAGCTTTGTGAGATGTGGTTTCTTGTATGTCTTCTGACAGCCTCAGGAAGCCTGACCAGTCTTTCCACTTCGAGTTGCTCTGGCATCATACTCAGTGCCATCACACCCTAAGCCTTTGTCTGTGCCTGGAAAATGACTCAGAATTCTGACTTCTGAAATACCTCCTTGTCAGAAAGCAAGGGACTGCCAGATTTATGGTGAATCCAGACTTCTCCTTGGCTCTCAAGTGGAACTAACAGTCTCCTCAGACTTGAATTGTTATCAGTGCTCAGGCTGGGACTTGCAGGCATTTGTTCATTTTCACCAAGTTCTGTGGTTTCATAATTGAAATACTGAAGAGTAGGAAGTCACAGCAATGCTCTGGGTGAAAGGACCAAAGCAAACTGATAAATGAGGGTGGTTACCAAAACAAGCTGTGGAAGGCATATGGTCTATCCACACTGACATGTGCTTGTTCAAAACCCAAAGCAACAAAGATGAAGACCAAGAACAAGACTCTGGGGACTGCTGTAGTGGGTGCAAAGGGCACAGTACATGGAGGGCACTGCAGAAATGAAAAACCAAAGAAGAACCAGTGTCTGGATTGAGTCCAGAGTAAAGGGATTGCTTTCAGAAAAGATGATTCAAAAATGAAAGCTATAGTTAAACACACTCAGAGGTCAAAGTAAGGGAAAAGGTAAGTAGTGTGCTCCCTGAAATGAAGCAAGCTGCTGGCTCCCTTGAAGAGGCTTCACATGGAGCAGAAGGTACAAAGGAAATGCTGCTGTAATATCCCCAAGTTCATCTTTATACACAGTACAAGAACCCATCACTTGCATTGTTAAATGCACTAAAAGTTAGTGTCAGGTTTTTTCTTCAAAAAGGTGATTCATGGAATTCTGCAGTGCCAAGACAAATTCTTTTATTCTCTTCCATCAAGCATTTCACTTATCCTGCAGGAAACCAAGGAGTTACTGGGACTGCCAGGTTTTCCCTGTTAAGATCAATCCATTTCTATTAATCCTTTATGTAAATTTTATGGTTAATCCCTCTTCTGTGTTACTTAACTAACACAAGCTACAGAAAAGAGAGCATAACACTATGACCAGAGAAAGAAAAGCAAAGTGCTTCCTGCACAGCCTGTAGGAATTGCCAGCCACTGCAGCTCTCAGTTACTGGGAGACACAGAGTGTTCTCCTGACTGCAGCATCTGGCCCTGTGAAGAGCTCCATGTAAAGAAAACACATCTTGCTGCTTGTCAGCAATCAGGTGGAAGCAATCCATCCCCAGTTATTTACTGCTGTGCATAAGGAAACAAGAGTAAGAGTAGATAGTGTCAAAATATAAAAATGCTGTAAAAAGGGCTTGCAAATCAATGAAATGTTTGTCCAGGATGTTGAATTTCACATTAGAGTGTCAGCTGGGCTTTCTGACAGAAGAGAGGAAGAAGTGGTATAACAATAAACAGGCTACTTCACATAGTAACGTGACATGCCAGGCTCATCATCCATAAATGCATAACTGGCTATTTCCTGGGGATTAGAAACCCAGACTACTGTTGAACTAATGTCCTGGGTTCTTTGGGGAGGGGTGGAAGCAACAGCAGTAATGAAATTTATCTCTCCCAGTTAAGCAAGACAAATGTTCTCTGGAGAAAGGCTGAGCTTTCTGAAGCCATACATGCTTGTGGGTGTATGTATATCTCTGGGTTTGTGTGTGATGCCATGGTTAGCTGCTAGATTGCCTCCTCCAGAACCAGTCATGCAAGAGGATAAAGAGACTGCTATGGAAGAAGGCTGAGCTTTCAGTATTAGAAAGAACATTTTACATAACTGAATTATGAATCCTCACATCATTGACTCTTAGAAACCAAGCTAGAATCAATGCTCTGTTTTATAAACAATGAGGTATTGCCTGGGTAAGAAAGAACAAGCTCCTTCCTGCCATACCAGAGTGCTCTAATTGCCAGCCCTCAGGGCCAGTCACTTGCTTTCTCTCTTGGACTCTTGTGGAAGCCTTGAGAGAATGGTTGAATATTCAGTAGGTGAAGAAGAGGTGGCCCATAGCCTGACCAGCAAGGTAGTCATCAGAGAGCCTGAAGAAGAGATAAGGTCAAGCAGGGGAAGGAAGGGAGTATGAGTTTTCCACCTTATTTTTTTTTTTTTTTGGTAGAATTATGAATTTTGACAGATGACTAAGTCCAGCCTAGATGGAATTCCTAAAGTAAGAGCCACCCCAGAAAAGCCTCCTATTTCACTACCAATCAAGTGAGTGCCCAAGGCACTTCTCTGCCCAATTTAGAACAGCCTGCAGATCTCAGCAGCTACCTGGCCTGTTTGGTTGTGTTCTTTATACATCAATTCCCTGCTGGACCCAGGAATTCTGACAGAAAATGTCTATTCCTGCAAAATTAATTGAAATTGCTCTCAGCCACCTTCTCCGAAGATGTGCAGAACATCTTCAATTAAACTTTATCACTTCTTTACTACTGTTTTGTTATAATATAGAGGGGGGGTGGCACTGGATTTCTGTGGGTTTATGAAGAATACATTATTCTAATACAACTGTGTATGGGATGAGTTACTGAGCTGCAATTTTTCAGGTTGACAAATATCCATAGTGGCATACAGCTACCTGCAGCATTTTTGCATGTCCTTCTCCATATTGTTTTCATCCAGATTACAGCTAGCTATCTGGGGTCTCTAAGCAAATGAACTGTAGTAATAAACACTGTCTTCTATTTAGAATAGATGCTAAGAACAAGCTGGGTTGCCAATCCTGTGCTAAAAGCCTCAGTTATTTTGCTCAGGATTTCGCTCTCAGCAGTGCCTCTCAATTTGTGCTTCCACCTCAGTTGCTATCTGATTCCTAGCTAATATTATATTTGTTCTAGTCAGACTAATACGTATTTGAACTTTTTCAACAGGCACTGAAGTTGTGCACAAATACCATTAGCAGGTTTGTATTGCATCAAAAAAAGAATTTATACATAAAACTAGTCCCAAATGTGCATTTTTCCCACTTGAGATGTTGTAAAGCAAGATGTTTAGAGACCTGTTCAACTAAGATCTCTTCTACATCTAAGGTTAAAGCCTTTCTGAATCATATAGATCATCATGAAGCCTTTCCCATGCCCTGATTCTGGAGAAATTAAACCCCAGACCACTAAGGTCTGGAAGTGCAAACCACTTGGAGGGAAGCTGCAGCATCTTTCATCTGGGGGACCAGGACAAGGTGTCACTACTTTATGGTGCAAGCAGCTAGATCAGTCAGATCCCAGAGTTCACCACTGTAATGGATTTGAATTCCCTTGTTTCTGGAAGGAAGTCATCTGGAGATCTCAGCTGTTCTACTGTGCTCTACCTGCCCCACCTCTCATTTCTGTTTGTATTACTTAAGTTGGCATAAAAAGACTTACAATATTAGTCTTAAGTTCTCAGATTCTTCTACTTGTGATGATGGTTTGGGTTGGAAGGATCTTTAAAAGTCATCTAGACCAATCTCCTTGCAGTGAGCAGGGACATCTTCAGCTAGATCAGGTTGCTCAGAGCCCTGTCCAACTTGATGTGGAATGTTTCCAGGGATGACACATCTAGCACCTCTCTGGGCAACCTGTGTCAGTATTTCACCACCTTCATCATAAAATATTGCTTCCTTATATCTAGTCTAAATCTATGCTCTTGATCAAAGACTGTGACAAGACAGACCTACCTGTAGATAAGTATAAAATCACAGAAAAAAACCCCTGTGAACCCTAGACATCATCCGAGCCAGCCATACATTCAAAGGAGCACTAACTTCAAAGTTACATCATATGGAAAAGTTTACATTTCTAAATGTTCATCAAATCAGACATTAATTAAAGGGTGCAGCCTTGGAGTGGATGCATTCTCTTTCATCTTCCAGCAAAGGTTTATCCACATCCTCTCCTAGTTTCTTGCCGGAGGGCAAGAAGTGATTTCCTCCCAGCATGAATCAGCTGTACCCTGCACCCTCCTTTCTGTAGCTCCATGCTGGCATTTGCACTTGTGTTTAATTTAAAAGTAATAAATGTTCTATTTGCTTTAAGGATGACAGTCAATTTATCATCCACAACAGTCATGTACACCTAAAAAAAAAATTCCCATGATGCCTTTGCTGGTCTTGCTTCTCACATCTCAGCTTCAATTAGTTTTCATAACAGACAAGGATCCTTGTCCTGCATCTGCCAGACTTCAGACTGAGCTACATGTGATCTAGATCTCCTGACGTGACGAAGATCTCTGGATTTTCCCTGGGAATATGGGAATCTGCAGCTGTAAAATTAATTCAGCTTATTTATTTTAAGCCACTTGCTCAATAGTGCCATTTTGACATCCATAGCAAACTACTGGAGCTGCTGGTGTACAGATCTGGTTGACACAAGAGCATCAGGTCAGCCAAGGACTACCACAATGTTTCAGCCTTTTTCCTGACCAGAGTCAGAAGCCTGCTGTTGCCACAATTGTCTAGGTGGTTTTACTTATGCAAATATCTTCAGAACCAATAGTGGATGAAAACCAGGATGTTGTCATTCCTGAGCCTGGATTTGAGTTTTCAGATTAGCAAATATTTAAACTAGCAATGCCTCACAGATAATGAAGGACAGCATTTACCATTAGCATTTCCCTCCATAAGGAGGGCTGAGCTACTCACCCAATATTCCCAGAGTTCAGAGGAACTTCACATTTCAGCCTGGCAAGCTGATATCACCAGCAGATTAAGAAAAACATGCCAGCTGGCAATTAGAGCCCTGAGCCCCAGTCACAGCAACATCTGCTCTCCTTATCACGTGCTTCAGCTCTCCCATAACCACGCAAAGCTTTCTCTCAGTTCAGAAACCATTCAAGCATTTAATAAATAGAAATCAGTGTATCGAAACCTCCTCCACAGGCTGATGCCTTCTTGAGAAGTTGAGTCACTTCAAGTCACTAAAGATTTCCTTCCTGACAACAACTCAGCCACACAGCATCTTCTCAGTTGTGTATCCTTAGCAGTGATAAGAGGAACAACAGAACTTGAGCTGCAGCGAGGAAGGCAGGTGCTTCAGCTGCCCTTCGCTGCTTCATGTAGCCTGCTGCTGCCTTTGGTGGTGTGAATGAGCTGTTGTCATCAACTGTTGGCATTGCTGCATTCAGCTCTTATTTTTATTCTGTTTTGTTGTCTTGTTTCAAATTCTTCACCACTGCTTCTTGATCTTCTTGTAACAGGTGTAAAATTTAGGGGGAAATAGTACTTTGGATGATGTAGGTGTGGATATAACAAAAGACTAACCTTTTTTCTTTCATTTAAAACATTGTCACCCAAACAGGCAAAGGTGATAAGAGGCTTTTCATAGATTTTTTTTCTTCCATGAAAATAAGAAACAAACAATAGTTGCCAAATTCTAGAGTAAAACTGCAACACAACACTTCTGACTCTGTCCAGACTCACAGAAACATTCAGGTTGGAACAGACCCTCAGGATCACCAAGTCCAACTCATAACCCTCTTCTACAAAGTTCAACCCTAAACCGTATCCCCAAGGACCACATCCATATCACCTTCAAACAAAGCCAGGGTTGGTGAATTAACCACTTCCCTGGGCAGCACATTCCAATGCCTGGCCACTCTTGCTGGGAAAAACTTTTCCTGCTGTCCAGTCTAAAGCTATCCAGTTGCATCTTGAGGCCATTCCCTCTTGTTCTATCACTAATTACCTGTGAGAAGAGACCAGCCCCAGCCTCCCCACAAAGTCCTTTCAGGTACTTGTAGGTAGCAATGAGGTCTCCCCTCAGCCTCCTCTTTTCCAAACTAAACAGCCCCAGCTCCTTCATAAGATTTGTTCTCACATTCCAGCTCAGTTTTCCTATTGAGGATATTTTCTTTCTGCAGAAATGACCCTCAGAAATACAGGGAGGAGAAAAAGCATTTAGCAAGTTTTTTAATCAGGGTGTTTGAAAACCCAGACCATGGAAGTCGCTGATGCAATTGTGCTAATCCTTTTCAGATATATATACATGGCTAATAAAATAATGCAATGCATTTCCCACATGTCCTTGTCCACATCCTTGTCAGAACTGCTTTAAAAGCTTGCTGTTCCATGAACAAAATGAGAAAGTTTTTAAAGAGTAGTTCAGCTAAATTAAAAAAAAAATGTGTGTGTGTGTATATATATATATATTCCAAGTTTCTTTTTGGCCTGAATAAAGGGATTTTTCTTCCGCCACTCTACTTCTAAATGTTATCTTAAATTCCTACCAATGCAATTAAGAAGAAATGTATCAATACAGAAAGTAATTGATATAACATAGCATTTTGCTTAACATATGTCAAAGGTCTATCCCTTGGTTTTGCTGCTTAAATAATCTCACCTAGCTTAAAGAAAGCCAAGTTTATTTCCTCACTCAAGGAAACTGAGGACTTCACAAGCTCAGATACTAGCACTGCTGAAACCAGCACCATTTTTGTGACAACTTTGTGGGAAATCCTCAAAGAATAGGTTCTGCCCCATTTTTGACCACATCAGTCTCCCACTGGTTGTCCCATCCCTTGCACCACAGCTGTTCCAGAATGACTTTGCTTCTTTCAGACTTTTTTTCAGCAGTTTTAGCATATGAACAACATAAAATGAAGAAGATTGTAGGAAGAGGCTGCCCTTATCCTTTTGCTGCATATCACACAAGCCTCCTAGAAAGCAAGCTTATCATGAGAGACTTGGTAAATGGAGAGTTGTGATGGTTACACTGTTACAAGAGTTAACCAATCTGACCTAAAGCATTTAAAGGAATTTTTTTGATTTATAATTATCATTCATACAGGCAGTAATTACAACTGCTCATCATTTACACCATGCTTCTGAAATCGCTCTGAATGGTTTTAGGGTAGCACTTAGACCAAGTGTAAGCCCTAGGATAAGGATACAGATAACAGTGGAATTTCAGGGAAGTTTTAAACAAATCCTCCAAGTGGGCTTACAGTTGTATGGCCTTCTGCTGACCTTAAACCCTAAAGGGATAACTGTAGGGATACCAGGACACTAGAAAATCCAGTGGCTTCAGACTTGCATAAGTAGAGTCATTGCTGGTCACTAAGGAATTATTCTGTCAGCTCACTCAACCTTGCCCTTGATTTCCATCTGTAGTGAATTGAGGATTTATGGTTGTTTAAAACTGTCTACATTTAGTCCATATCTAAGGCTAAACTACAGCAGTCCCTTTATCACCCAATGACCCCTCCTCAGCCAAGAAGGGGGAACAGAAAAAGGAGAGGACACCCATGGGCTGAAATGAAAATAGATTAAATGAAACAGCAAAACTAATACCAACATAAGGTACACAGAGTTATACTCAGTCCAGTAAGTGTGCAATACTCACAATAAATCAGAGAAGGAAGAAAAACAGGGTCTGGAAAAACCCAAAGAGAAGCCCAGACAGGAGAGCCTTCTTTTTCAGAAGACTCCCCCTTTTATACTGGGATGTTCATGACTACTACACCCGTAGCCAACTCAGGTCAGGGGCCCTGACTACCTTCAAATTGCTAATAGCCTGCAACACATGGCTGGCCTAGGATTCTCTCCCAACAAAATCAGGACACCTCTCCTCAGACTGTGGTTCCACTGATAGAACTACTGGTATTTGAGATCAAGTGTGGATAAAGTTAAAACATCCTTTAGAAAAAAAAAAATCCTTTAAGAAAAAACCCCAAACCCACAAGCCAAATGGCCCATATATATATATATATATATATTATTTTCCCCCCTTTTGCTCAGGAAAGGGAAAATATGGCTTCTCTAGAGGCATTACATCAATGGTGTTAAATGTGATACACTAATGAATCATGCATGGCAACCTTTCCCCAGGGCAGCTGTGTAGACATTAAACAGACACCCCTCTTGTGTTCACTAACTTCAGTTCCCTGATTAGCCCAGGGTGCATGAAAGTATCAAAGATTTGAGCCATAGCCAAAACGTGTTAGGCAACGAGTGTCCAGTTTCTGTAGTGCTCCTCCTAAACCATGCTGGTATCTTCTGTGGAAATCACAGAATGTTTGGGGTTGAAATGGACCTTTGAAGGTCATCTAGTCCAACCTCCCTGCAGTGAGCAGATGGTACATAAGGATTCTGCACCCATAGATACTTCTCTTGTCAAAGCAGAGAGGCTACAGAAGCCCAATAAATTCACACTTTGTTGTCATCAGTGCTCCTTTGTGAGGGCAAAAGTTACTGAGCAAACTGTACAAGTTTCTGTTTCCAGACCATGTCCTGTGATTGCATGGGCCATCATACTCATCTGCCCTGCTCAACAGAGTACCACCTGTATTAGAATCCCCTTCTGGGATTCCTGCTACTAAGCATGTTGTGTAAAGAGGTGTTCAGCTTTGCTCCCCATTTGCTCACCTGAGGTTAAGAATATAAGAGAGATTTCTAAGGAAGTGTCTGGAACAGGTTGCCCAGAGAGGTGGCAGAAGCTGGCTGGATGCTTTTAAGGCCAGGCTGGATGAGCAACCTGATCTAGTGTGAGGTGTCCCTGCCCATGGCAAGGGGGTTGGAACTAGATGATCCTTGAGGTCCCTTCCAACCTTAACAATTTTATGGTTCTATGGTTCTATGATTTCTGACAATAGTACAAAACTCCCCTACCTGAAAATGTCTGTATTATGATCCTTGACTTTGTCTTTCACACACCTTCACTTTCTGAGATACAGAACCACTGTACTTCAAAAACATGTGTGATTCAGGAGCTGAGCATGTGTTATATTGTATCATACCATACAATTTCTCTCTCTTTTTTAAAAATCATTAATATACACTTTAAAAAAAAAAGTTTTTTTCCTCATACTGTAGATAGAAGTTGTTTTGGATTTGTCATTGCCAAATCTGAAAGTTGTGCTATGAACAGTGTTTTTACTGATTTTTTTTTCAGTAGGGAGGGACCACCTCGGGCCATAGGCTGAAGATACTGAACAAATTGCTTGATTGAGAAATGCAGAACCTTCACTTTTTGAAGTGAAGATAGAAACAACCAACAATACAACAATTTCTTGTGAAATCCAGCTTCTAACATAGACCTAGAAACACAAAACTTCCTCACCAGAAGTAGGGAAAAGTGACTTCATAGAATCATAGAATTACAGAATCATTAGGGTTGGAAAAGACCTCTAAGATCATGAAGTCCAACCTTTTACCCAGTCCCTCCATGACCACCAGACCAGGTCCCCAACTGCCACATCTACCTGTTATTTTTAACACCTCCAGGTATGGTGACTCCACCATTTCCCTGGGCAGTCTGTTTCAGTACCTCCATGTGTGTGTTCTATATGTGCATCCCACAATCAAATTAATGAATTAGATAGAAATAGCATGAAAGAAGTAGAAAAATGCTAAGAATGTCTGTGGTGCTGTAGTGCACTCTTGACTGCCCTCACAACGGCAGACTGCTCATTAATTCTCATTATGTGGGGTGAGTTAATTAACAGTAATGTTTTTGTGTCATGATACCCTAAGGATATAGTGAGGCAGTTGGAAAGGAGAGGTAAGAGAATCTTTTGAGTGAAGCAAGACAGCTGCAAAAACCAGACAAAGGTTTTGGCACACAACCCCTTCCTCAGACCTAAAAGGAAACATCAACAAGATTGGGACATTTTCCTAAGCTCCAGAAAGTCTCCTTTGCCCAGAAGTTCATCTGGGGTTTTTTTTTTCAGCCCTAGTAAAAGTTGTTACCTCTCCCTAGCAGCTTCAACAGGCTTGCTACACCCAGATATTGCTGATACCAACCACAAGAAGAAATAAAATAATAGTTCTTGCTATTAAATCCCCATTCTTGTATCTCCACTGTTGGGGATGGGCTGCCTCCTAACTCCCACCTTATTACAGAGAAAGAATTGAAATAAAAAGATAATAGACTCAGGTTTCTGTCTGCAAAGGCCCACTCATTCAGATGATACTGCAGCAGAGGTAGCAAATACTTCACAGCAAAAATATTCCCAAACAGGAGATTATCTGGTTAGGGCTGGCCATCCTTATGGATCTGCATTGCTTATCACCTGCTCAGCTGAGAGAGCTGGCTGTGGAAAAAAGACAGTTTATGCATTATTCAGGCTTAGTCTTCTGATAGAGTCGATTGACCTTGTCTTCTGTGAAAAGAAGCAACTTCTTCTTCCTGGTGGCTTGCAGAAGAGTAATGGCTGTGGTGATAATGAATAGCTTATTCATATTTCAGATGTGAAATACCAAGAGCATGCTAATTAGAGAAGGTCAGAGCACATGGGAATACAACATGAACCTCTTAACCTTGGGGAACGATTAAGGAACTTTTATCTTTTGTTAAGAAATTCTAATCAGTCTTGGAATGGGATCCTTGATGTTCTCCTCTGCACACCATCCCCCAAATCCCTTTCTAGGTCACAGCTACTTCTTTGCCTTGCTGGAGTGCAGCTGGACCCAAGGGCCTTGTGTGCTCTCAGGTGGCCTGAGAGTCCCTCGAACAGCTTAAATATTTGTGAAAATGAAGGAGATGAAAGAAGGAATATCTCAGTGCCCCTGGGAAGAGACAGAATAGGAAGACCAAAGAAAGGAGTTACAGTCCTGGCACACTGGGCTTTGTCATTCCCAATACCTTGTTTTTTCTATATGGGGCAGAGCTGTTTGCTTGGGAAGCCCAGCCCAGAGTTGGAGCCCCTTCCACCCTTGGTAGAAGAAGACAATGCCTTATCCCTGACAACAAACTCTCCTCTCCTGACAGTGATGGAATAGGGTTAGACTGGCACCTTCCAGGACAGAACACTGATTTGTGACTATCAGCACAGAAATTTTGCAATCATAGAATCATAGAATCATAGAATCAAGAAGGCTGGAAGAGACCTCAAATCCATTTAGAGACAAGCCCAAAAGCCACCCAGCTCATGACAGATGACAGATCAGAGCAATGAGAATTTTTAATTACTGCTGTAACCTGCTTTAACTTGTTTATTACCTATGCAAAAATAAATATTTCTATATTTTCCCTGAAATCCTCCAGCAGATATTACACCTAGTGGCTTATTGAGCAATTTTCACTGAAAAGCATGCAGAGGTTTGAAAACGTCTTTTATTGAAGTGTCAGCATCCCATATCTGACTATTGACACAATCATTGCATATTTTCAGGCTAGGGTTGTGTCATCTTCAAAGCTGAAGCAGATCTGCTATTTTGGAATCACCTGGGCAAGGGAACTGTAATTTTTGCACTCCAGGAGGTTTGATCCAACCTCCATTAAAAGTGGCTGGAAAACGCTTGCTGATTTTAGTGGGAGCTGGACTGGGTCCCCACAAAATGTCACTGATACTTCTTTGTATTTTGATGGCTCTAATGTGTCATGGGTTTAGGTTTCAGAGGTGGCAAACAGTACATAGTACTCAGTAATGTAAAGGGGTCAGTCTGGAAAGGAATAGCATGCAAAATCACAGGACCATTAAGGTCAAAAATTACCTCTAAGATCATCAACCCAGCACTAGCATGAGCACTAAACCATGTCCCAAAGTGCCATGTCTACATATTTTTTTAACACCTTCCAGAGATGGTAATTCCACCACTTCCCTGGCAGCTTGTTCCAAGGCACTGGAAGGAGCTACAAGCTTGTGAGAGAAGAGCCACTAAGGATTTTCATTATTTTTTTTTCTAGTCTATTAAAGAGGCTGAAGCAGAAAACCAAGGTGGCCCATTAAATGACACTAAACATGGGGGATGGCAGCAGGAGAAGGAGGAACCCTGTGCCAGGAGGAGTAAGTGGAAGAAGGGAGGTACATATTTCTTACTCTCTGTATGTCTCCTGCATCTAAATCAAGGGTGCTGGGAGCGTGTTGGGGTGTGTGGGTTATGATGGGAGTGAGAACCAGTGAATTCTGTCAATAAGTGAAGTAAGTTACCTGTTGGTTGCAGAAAGTGCAAAGGTTAATTAAAACTGTAATTGCTGTAGCCTTAGCAAACAGGTCACAGATTTCAATCAAGTGCATGGCTGCAGGCTGGTTGTTTGTGTCCCTGCTCTTGGCTTGTGTGAACAGATTACAGAAATGCCTGACCAGTGGGTGCCACCGAGGGGTCTCCTGTACAGATGAGCTGGCTGCTCAAAGCAAGAATCGAGAGAAATTGGTCTCTGACCCACTGGAAAAGGATCATCATAAAGGGAATAGAGGAGAGCTGGGTCAGCTGGCAATGTGCTTTTGCAGAAGGCTGTTCACTCTAGTTGTACAAAATGTTTCTCCTTTTTCTGAAGATTGCCCTTGGTCAGAGGGAAGAAGAGTGAGACAGGAGGTTAAGGTGGGGATGCCAGAACCTGTGGTTTTTTTCTCCCTCCACTGGGAGATCCTTGGGACCTACAGCTATGAATAAGTTAATGCTGCCTTAAGCAGACCTAATTTTCACAAGATCCATTGCTTCCCTCTCGTGGAATCATTTAGGTTGGAAAAGACCTTTAAGATCATTGCATTCAACCCTTAATCCTGTACTGCCAAGTCCACCACTGAACTATGTCCCTCAGCACCACATCTACACATCTTTTAAATTCCTCCTTTTTCCCTCTCACCTCCTGAACAATGTACTGTGCCTTACCAACTGGATGCTGACTGGATCAGCCTGATCTTAAGTCTGACATTCTCAAAAATGAAAATGGTTGTGTAAACTAAACAAACTTCACTGCTGCAGAAGTTTATTTATGCATATCAGAAGCATTTTTGGCAGATTTAAGTGAAGATCTTCAGGTTTTTCCTTTCAGCACAAAGCGGAAAAAAACCTAAAAGTTACAATGTTGAGAGCCATTCAGAAAGGTCAAAAGGGCATTTAAGAAAAAAAAAGAGGAACCTTCTGAATTGCATTTTCAACATGGACTGAGCCAGCCATAGAGGCTGTTGACTTTTTTTCACTCATGGACAGTAAAAAATAGAGGATTTGCATGCAGGATGTTGATTTTCACCTGAAGAATACAAGGCAACGCATAACAATTTGGTATAAATCCCCAAATGTCTATAATTTAAGTGCACAAAAAATAGTAGCAAACCACTGCACTTGAAAGTGAGGCTGTAGGTACAGAAAAATTAAGGAAACATTTTGGAAGCCAGTGGGAAAACACATATTAGCTTGTGGGATGAGGAGAAGCTGGAGTGTGATTTTGATTAAATTCTGGAATATGTTAAGAAATAAATTAGCCCACTGCTCCTAAAAAGGTTTAAAAAAAAAAAAAAAAAAAAGACATCCAGTAAAACAGTATTTCTTATTTATTGCACCTCCATAAAAATGACTATTCTTAAGTAGTGAAATTTGATAACAGCCTCAACCTTTTTTTACCAGCATACTGTAATTATGTTTTTGTTATAATTCATTTTCTGAGCAGCTGGCAGTGAAAGATGTCATTTCTAGCAAAATGGAAAGCTTCTCAATTGAACAGAATGGCTTGGAATAAAATGTTCCTCCCACAACAGGTCATGGACCTTCCCTTGGGTCAAGGTCTAAACACAGGAAACAGTTGCTTAGACACCAAAGAGCATAAAGTGCAATCATAGGGCCCAGTTTCTCCTTGTGAAAGATCCTTGGTCTCTACAGCATCCTAAGAGGGGAAAAAACCCTCCATACACAGCCTCTGTTTGCCATGCAGATGTTACAGTATTAACAACAGGCCATTTACAAGCCCCAAGTGAATGTCAAAGCTTTTGTTTGCATGCAGTGAGCACATGACATCGGTGGAGCTGCCAAAAGCAATCTGTGAGGAGCTGGGAACATCACTGACACCCGGTGCAGCGCTGACACTGGGATCAATACCCACACGGTGGCTTTCCTGGCTCTGTGTTTGCATTAGAGCCTCCTTCTGCCACTTGCCTTTGCTGTAAACAGCAGCAGAGAAATGCATATTGGTTTTGCAAGTCATATCACAAAACCTTTCTCCATGGAGTGACAAAAAGATGTGATCAATATGTTGTTTTTCCCCACCTGGTGAATGCTTGCTCTTCAATATTTAATAGGCTCCTGGCAGCTGTGCATCTGGAATCCTCAGCCAGGAGACCATGACTGCCAGGCTCCTTTCCCCTCCCAGCATCTCTCCTGCCTCAGCACAGTATCCACTAGCAATTCCCTTTGGACAAACCTCTCTTTTGTTGCCTGCTGTGGGTTCATCCATGCCTTTCATCTCTCTCAAGCCCTGGCTGCTCCCAGATGAAGGGTTCTGGGCTGTTCATATGTGAATTTTCCTCACTGCCTTGTACAGAGATTTCAGTGTTTCATAGAATCATTAAGGTTGGAAAAGACCTCTGAGACAATCAAGTCCAATCATCAACCCAATGCCACCATGCTCACTAAACAATGTCCCAAGGTGCCATGTTTTATGAGGCTGAAACTCCAGCTGTGGTCACTCTGTGCCAGCTTCAGCAGCCAAACCTCCCTCAGACATGATTGCTCCCAAGCCTCCGTCTTAGCCTGTAGTTGATGGGGTCAGGAATTGTGAAGATGGGAACAAATAGAATGAAAAAAAAAAAAAAAAGGAGATTTGGATGGAAAAGAGGTTCTCAAACCAGTTTGAATGCTGAGGCCAATGTCTCATGCAACTTCTGCACAGGTATGGACAGTTGGAAAAATCCCATTCACATCACTGGCTATGGATCGGGTCTTACATGTTTGAAGGAAACAAAATACATTTTATGTGATCTTAGTAAATTCCTCAAGTACCTGGGCTGAGTTGTTCTTCTAGTATTTTACTAATAAAACCTCTGTATATATTTCTCAGGAAAAAAAAAATGAGTGGTAATGCAGGCAAATATACCAATTACACACATTTATGAGAAAGATTTATGACATGCTTAGGAATTCCCTCCAAGAAATTATATGCAAATCCCCCACCCCCTCCCCTCAGCCCCATGTTACTCTCAAGTGAAAAGCAGAAAAGCTACAGAATGCTCCAGACTTCTTTAATGTTACTGAAATCAGTGGACTAACTGTGGGTTTGCAGCAGTGTGACTTAACCAAATTCAGTGCTCTTGCAGACTGTGACGTTTTCTGCACTACTTCAGAACAAAAGAAGCTGAGTTCTCTCAGGTACATGGAAAAGGTGTGCTTGCAAACTGGTTTTCTAGGGAGCCACATATCTAATGGAGAAAACAAACTACCTGTCCACTTGGAATAGATGCTAACCTGAGAGTCATCAGTTCTCATTAATCCTCTGCTCAGTGACAGGGTTGGATGTGTATGAGGATGGATTTATTGTCACTGATGAGATCTCAGCCAGAGCATTGTCAGAGTTCAGGCAACAGATGGTTCTCCAAGGAGCTTTCCCTAAGAATGCAGTGTGTATCAGTAAACAGTGCTGTGTGTGTGGATCTGTTTATTCACACACATATGCACACACATCTCTCATTTTGTGTTACTCTCTTGTGTCATTTATGAGCCTCTGAGTTTTAAATGAACTGCAGACTGTGGGTTTGATGGATAAAACACAGCTAGGTGACTGCAGTGAAGTTTTGCCATTTTCTGGTACCTAAGGTGACTGATGCAGCAATGTTTTTCACCAATTTCCCTCTCATTTGCCTACCATTCTGGTAGGAAAGAGAAACTGCTTTTGACATGCATAACTCTGCATGTCTTTTCAGATTCATAGATTCATAGAATGGTTTAGGTTGGAAGGGGCCTTGAAGATCATCTGGTTCCAACCCTCCTGCCATGGGCAGGGATACCTTCCACCACACCAGGGTGCTCAAAGCCTCATCCAACCTGGCCTTAATCACCTTCATGAAGGGAGCATCCATGACCTCTCTGGGCAACCTGTTCCAGATCCTCACTGTAAAGACTTTCTCCCTAATATCCAGCCTAAATCTACCCTGCTCAAGCTTGAAGCCATTCCCTCTAATCCTATCATTATAAGCCCTTGTAAAAAGTCCCTTCCTAACTTTAAGTGATCCTTCCAATCTGGTACCCAGCCGATAGCTACACCATGCTCCCACACTGATACACTTAGTTTTCTCCATGCTTGTTTTTCTCTAACCTCAATCACAACAATCTGTGTTGGTGTCTGCCACTTCCTCTTGGAATAATACTCCCAGAAATGCTCCAAATCTAAAGTGCTGACCCCAGAAAAATTTTCAATTCCTGCCATTCTCCTCTGTAACATTACCTATGACTCTATTCATCCTGAACTCCTGCTGCCTTAGGAATTCTCATGCAGCTACGTAGGATATTTCCTTCACAGCTTTTTAAGTTTTTTTTTTTTTTTTTCTAATGGGAAGATGTTTCCATGTTTTATGGGATCTTGTCTTTATTAAATATTCTCATACCCAACCAGCCCATCTAAGTCACACCATAAAAGATCATTTCTTCATCAGAAGAGCTGCCTAAGAGCAGCATAACTGCTCTGTCCCTGTTTGGTCTATGGACAGCCTGATACCAAGAGCAAACAGTGTAAAAGTAGTAGATGTCCTCCCTGTGTGCTCAGTGCTGCAAGGGTCGAGGATGGGTGGACAGGCTGAGTGAGACATCTTCAGCTTAGAATTGGAAGTGATGGAATTTGTCTCATATAGTGTGGGTGGCAGGTGTGGTGTCCCCAGGAAGCATTTATTGTTTTCTCTAGCAAACCTGTTTGCAATTGCAAGCTCCCTCAATTGCCTTTTCTTTGTGAGTTTTGGACCTGACCTTCATCTTGGCTACATTTTGCTTAACTGATGTCTTAATACAGAGGAGAGAAAAACACTTTGTACTTGTTGGTACCTTGCCCATGAAGGGAGAGGGAGAATGATGAGGTGCTAATGACACTTAGGTTTGTTTTTCTGTCAACAGGGATTGCATATTCAGGTTTACAGAAAGCTCACTGTCAAAAAAAAAGTCTAGGGAGTTGATAGAAAATATTATAACAGTCAGTTGAAACTTTTAAGGGGAAAAAATAAAGTGTATTATCATTATTTGACAGAAAAAAGTATAGAGGAGGTTATCTGTTCCTCACAAACTATTACAGAAGCAGTGCTGTTTTCTTTTTTTCTATTTATTACCATCTGCATCATTCCAACCACACAGTAAATCAAAACCAGATCCTATGGGAAAAGGATGGGGTGGATAGGAGGCAGAAAAAAAGCTTTCCTTCCCTGAAATTGTGTGCAGTCAGATTGGCACATGGGGTCATTGGTGGGGATGGACCTCCTGACATCCAGGCAGCCCTCACTGTTATATTACAGACTTGACCTAAGATAGTCAAGGCAGCATCTCATCCTGAGACCTCGAGGCATATCCTCTGTTCTTGCCTGCTCTGACTCACCTGGGACCAGGCCAAACTGGTTCCCAGGTGTGGACAGATCTTCCCATGAGACCAGACAGGCAACATCATATTCATTTAATTCTGGCCATAACTCAGACCTCTGGGCTGTTGGCATTATCTCTCTGTGCTGTCAAAACTCAATGAATCTTTCCCCCAAAGTCTCAAGGCTATATTTTTCAATCTCTTTCCAAGCCTGCTTGTACTGTCTGCTTCATTAATTCTCCTGTAAAAATGAATGACCTATATGTTAAAAACAGTTGAGAAGTCATTCTCATGCACAGCAATTCTTATATTTTGAAGCTACCTGCTCCAGCAGTTAGGACAGGTCATAGCTCTGTTACTTTGGAAGTAAGGTTACAAAGCTGAGCTACTGGCATTCCTCTGCTCAGTGTGTTGCACATGACATATATATATATATATAAGACATCTTACATCTCACATCTAGAAACATTCCAGGTCAGGTTTTTTGGGGCTCTGACCAGCCTAATCTAGTTGAAAATGTCCCTCCTTCTGGCAGAGTGGTTGGACAAGATGACCTTTGAATGTCCCTTCTAACCCATTCTATGACTCTATGGTGGTCCATGTCCAGGGAGTGCCACACCACAGATTTCTGCCTTTCCCTCATCCCTGGCATTAGGGCAACAATACTCCTTGATGCAAATGGAAAATGCCTCAAGGTAGTAAGATGGAGCTTCTTTACTATGGAGAATTCCCCACATCACTGTATAATGACCATGGAGTTGTCTCTTGGGAGATTCAGTTGCTGATTTACAACTTTCTATTACATTTGTATTTATATAGCCTGATTAGTTTGGCTTTTTGACACTCTCTTGACAGTTTGGAAAGAATATTCCACTCTGCATGGAGAAATTTTTCATAGGTGCTGACACAACCATAGAAGTATTAATCATAGAAGTATTAAGGTTGGAAAAGACCTCTAAGATCATTGAGTCTGATTGTCAACCCAACACAACCATGGCCACTAAGCCCTGTCCTGGAGTGCCATGCCTAGATGTATTTTTGAACACCTCCAGGGAAGGTGACTTTGCCACTTCCCTAATTTTTTTGATCTTGGTATCTACAAACTAATAAGGGCTTTTGTGCTGAGACTGTGGCAACTGGGAAAACATAGAACTGGGTTTATAATTAAAATTTCCTTTTTTTACTTCCAACCAGCATCACACATCAAGCACTGGATAATGTTTTTTGTTTCTTTTGGAAAGAATATTTCCCCTGGGTAATCAGCACTCTGCTATCACCTTTTTCTTCCCCTGATACTGGCTTTGTGCTCCTGATGTCACTCCAGCAAGAATGAATGGTGTGTGCCAGAGAACTGCAAATGTTTCCCAAGTCTTTTACACGGGAAGAAAGTATCCCATTTTACATATCTCTGTCAAGCTCTTGATAGCCATCAGCAAGCTAGAGAAATTCAGAACCAGTATCAGAAGGGAAATAAAAGTATTCAGTGCAGAGAGTTTTACATTTAATGTATTATCACTTGCTTCAGTTGAAGTAATGATTTTTCTAATCTCAGATAAAAGTGAATTCCGTCCTCTGCTATGTCATGGTCTTCTTTCATTGCAAGGAAACTTCCTGCAGCATTTTATCTTTTGGGTTAAATCATTTTCCCATAAGACAGACATGTAATAAATTCTCCTCTGAACACAGGAATAACAATGTGACCAGCATTCCTACAAGTCCATGCAAAAGCTGCTCTCAGCCTGGCAAAATATCCTTAAAAGCTCTGAGTGCTTATTGACTTAGAGGGAGCGGATTTGGCCCCGCGACAATCCTTGGGTGGACATTTTCTGTCCACGTGGCAAAGCATCGTAGTGCTTTTGAGATTTCCCACAGTGTGGGTATCCCAAGGTCTGCCACTCTTGGCAAACAACATATTTATTAACAAAACACTATTTTTCAGGATAACATCCAGCACTTTGACCTTTCCTCCTCTCTCTTATGCAGTCATTTTTCATCTGTGTTTCTACTTGCCAAGTCAAAGATGCTTTCATGGATTTTCTAACACCATGTTACAACCACCTAGCACAACAGAAACTGCAGGCAGTGTGGTTCAGGCCTTTGGGAATATAGGGAATATAAAGGCATCTTCTGGATAAATAAACTAAAAATAAGAGACAACTCACAAGAAGGCTCTAGGGGCAGCTGGAATCTAAAGCTGTAGAGAAATGCAGAGGGGAAAGGCCAGGGGGACACACTATGAAAATAACCCATAGATTTTTTTTATTCATATCACTCCTGGGTCAGATGGGAACTTCCCACAGATGGAGGTATTTGATAAGCTGGCACCAAGGGCAGTTTTTCTCTATAAAGCATAAATCCAACAATTTGCACATACCACAAACCAAGCCATGCCTGTGGAGTGATGTTGCAGACTAGATTTTTTTTCCCCCTTTGTTTCTGTTTTCCTCCCCATCCTCTCTCACACATCATACTGACAGCCCAGTCCCTGGCACAAAGACTGGCCAGACCCAGCTGCTCTTGGGCACAGGCACATCTCACAGCTTGGGATCCCGGCGCAGCCCCTGCCAAGAATTTCTTGAGGCTGATGGTAAGCTCTGCCGACCCAAGTGGCATGGAAAACCCAGAAATGTCTGGGAGCACATTGATCTTTTGCCAGGAGGGACAGGGAGGCTCTGCCAAGTGCCTATTGAGTTACAGACATCTACCATCTTCTGCTGTGGTCCCACTGCTGTCGAGCAGGCAGGCCAAAGCTGGATCCAAAGAGACAGTTGTCATGGAACAGGGGTGCAGATGCTCTGGTGGAGATGACTGTGATGACAGATGGAAGGGGAGGAAGCACATTTTCCAGATATTCCAGCCTTTCTACGTCTTTCCTTTTTCTCCGTTCCTGAGCATTATCCATTTACCTTCCAACTCTGGTCAGTCCAGAGTTAGGTAAGAAGTCTCTTCTATTAGCCTTGCTCCAGAAACAGAGCAGGGTGTCACAGGTAGTTGCCAAAACTTGTTTTACATTGAACTGGACAGTCCCAAATAAACCTGTCTGCAAACAGTTTTTCCTGCATCCATCCACAATACCAGTCTCTATCCTACTGGAAAACTACTCAGCCCTCCTCCCACAAGGGCAGAAAGACATGTGAAAGCCACATTTATTATATACATTTTAAAAACCCCCATAAATTAATAAATAAATAGAGGGAAAAAATACCTTTGATACTGAAGTAATATTTCAACCACAAAAACAATTCTCCTCTGTTGAATTTCTTTCTGGGCTATATCTTAGCTGTCACAGATACATGAAATCCTACTCTCCCTACTTCCTATCCATCAGTCCCTTTCCTGCATGTGATCTGCTTTAGGTGATCCTGCTCTGGCAGGGGGCTTGAACTCAATGATCTTCTGATGTCACTTCCAACCCCTATCATTCTGTGATTCTTTGAAGTCTTCTCCTGACACCTTTTTTACTTTTTTTTTTTTCTTTTCCCCTATATTTACTTTCAAAAGATCAGTCAAGAAATGTACTCACCAGTAAGGGAGGTCACTCTTCACAGTGCATCATTTTATTTAATTTAGAACTACAGTGATATTTGTGATCTCCATGAACTAGGAACTGAAGTAATAAGCTTAATACTAAGCAGTAATTATAATGTATAATAATTCTGTTAACGTGAATGATGACCAATAGCTACAGCTGATAAAAAGCTTATTTTTATCCTGCATTAAGATTAAAGAATTTGGGAAAAATCACATATGGGAAGAGAAGAATCCTGTAAGATGTTAACTGTGCAGATCTGTAAGGTTAAAATGTGACAGAAGAGTTGCAAATACCATCAAGTGAAAGAAAATGCAAAATAATAGTTGAAAACCATCCCTTTGCTCCCATCCTTTTCAAGGTTGGTTGGTTGGTTTGTTTGCTTTTAAATCACACCTCATGCCTGGTAATTTTAAAGACAAAAACAGTGCTCAGGAAGGAAAAAACCTAGGCCAGGCAGCTGTGGCATTTGGGTCAACTTTATCACATAGAGACCAATCTCCATTTCCCTTCTCTTGTGTAGAACATCTCCATAGCACAAAGATTGATTGAAATGGAAACAACCACAGAGTAGACACAAACCTGCTTCTTTCCCCACACACTTACTTTGCTCTAACAAGAGTAATTACTACATTTTGATGTTAGTGTAATTAGCAACTTGAGTCTTGTGCCATATAATCTGAGAATGTTATTAGAAGGTGGAGAACAGATTTTGGAAAACATATCTGCTGGCAAAATTAATGCTGATCAATGTTAATATTATTTTATGTGCTTTGGGGGCTTAGGTGCTGTATCCTTTGCTGTTTGTATCTGTAATACATGGGCCTGGATGGCATTCACAATCCTGCAAGTAAACAAGTTAATTATTTAGTTATACACAAAAGCAACTTCATCAGTGTAACTCTGGGATGAGCAACATGCATAGCAAAACAGGAGAGCAGTGTAGACAATGTAAAGAGAGCTCAGTACACCAACATGTCTGTGCCATTATATATCCCAGCAATATCAGCATGGTTTGACTTAAAATAAGGATTGGGAAAAAATGCTAAATAAGAGGAGGAAGAACTTGTGTTACAAGGAATTAATGGCATTGAAGGGGAGAAGAATATTTTAATCAGCCACTCAAGGTGGACTGTATTAGGATTTTTTATATACACAAAAATCTCTAATGTTTGCCTACATATCAGCAGATATCAGTCAGAACCAAGAGGATATTTCTCAGCTGAACTGCACAAGCATCAGGTTACGTTCCTGAGAAGCCAACACCCTCCTGATGTGCCTGGCTAGCAGACACATGTTGACGCCCTTCTTTGGCAAACTGTTCAATCTCATTTCCCCTGGCAAAGCAGTGGATGATGTGGCCTGAGAAAAGGTTTTTCAGATGTTCTGTTAGGCCTCTTTCTAAAGGTCTTTCATGTTGCCTGGGCTCCCAGTGAACACTGCAAAACAAGACTTTATAGTTTCAGTGAACTCTGCAAAACAAGACTTCATGGTTGGTTTTCTACGAATATTTCAAAAGGACCTGATTTTCCAAAATACTGCACAGATGAAGGTTCTACAGTGGTGCAATGGCTGATCAGTGTTTGGAGATAAACAGCACTCAAAGGAGCAGGAATGGATATGACCTCCCAAGAACCACAGTTGCAGTTTTCCAGTCCATAGCCGCCTTCTTACTGGGATCTGGAGGCTTTGCTTCCATCTCCTGAGCAACCATCTGTATTTGGTTTTGCACAAGCAGAACCTCAGCATTTTCTAGCACCCAAACTGCATGGCATTTGAAAGGTGCTGAGTATCCAGCTATCATAGAGCAACGTGTGGGGAGATGATGCATCTTTTAGTCTCTTTCTGGTCTATTTCCTTAATCAATGATGCTGATTACTAGGGCAATTGGTTTCTAGTTACTTTTTCATTTCATTTTACTTTTGTTGGAAACCATAATGAACCTTTGGGTTTTTCACTTCCCTTCCAAGCTTTAAATCAGCTGCTTCTCTCCCAGGCAGCTGTAGCCACAGAGAACACCTTGCAGGCACTGATGTGCCAAGGGCACCCAAGTGTGAAGCAAAATAATTACATGGGTCTGACCTGGCTTTCAAAGTGGTTTGCTGGTCTATCCATGATGATCAGAGAGCCTCTAAGTGTTGTCCAACCACTTGCAAGCAGGGTGAGTCTATTCAGAAGGCAGGTTTCAGACTGTTACCCCAGCAGAAGACTCATTTTCTTCCCAAGTATTGTTTTCATTGCTTTCTGAGGAGGGAGGGGCTGAAGGCTGGCAGAAGGCCAACCTTTGAAGGGGTCAGAGAAGGGCGAGAAAAGTCTGAGTCAGGAGTGCTGTCTTAACTACTTACTTCTGGGTTTTCTTTCCAGCTTGTTCTTTTTTGTGGCTAATGTTTTTTTTTTTTTCCAGGACATGAAAGCAGCTGGGCACATCCATTGTACCAAGGAGATGTTGGAGGGAGCTGCAACAGAGCAGGCCAGGGCTGACACACAATAATCTGCACCCAAACTGCTGGAGAGGGTCTAGGAGGACAACCACCATCACTGCTTCAGATCCCTACAGGTTTCTCCTCTCAAATTCTCCCTGACATTTTCATTGAATCATAGAATGTCTGGGATTGGAAGGGACCTTCAAAGGTCATCTGATCCAACCTGCAGGGAGCAGGGACTAGATCCAGCGTCTCTGAGCCTTGTCCACCCTGACCAGGAATGGTTCCAGGGATGGGTCTTCTTTCACCTCTCTGGGCAGCCTGTGCTAGTGTTTCATCACCCTTACTGTAAAAATTCCTTCCATCTAATCTGAACTCCCCTTTTTTAGTTTTAAACCATCACCCCTTGTCCTTTCACACTAGTCCCTGCTAAAAAGATTGTCCCCATCACGTATCCTGCAGTGGTCCAGCCCAAACATGGCCTGTGTGTTCCTGCCATAACTGGTGCCAACAGATTTCTTCACCAGGCATTTAGGTACCACAAGCTTCCTGAGCGCTGGAGATGCTGCAGAGAAGACTGTCACACCAGCCTGAGGAACGTGTCCATCCTGCCAGTAGTGCAGGTGTCCCCTCCCTGTGCCTGTCTATTGCCATTGTGTCACAGTTACTGTGGCTCTGCACGTGTAAACAGGGGCCCCTTGGTGTGGTGGGATCAAAGCACTGGAGGCTGCCAGCCTAACTGAAGCTCTGCTGGTCCAGACAAGGAGACAATGTAACATGAAGCTAATTTTGCAACAAGGCTTTTGCTTTAGCCCCTTGCCCCCCAAAATGAGGAAACTGTTGTATGTAGCTAATGAAAGATGGTGGAAGAAAGGGCTGCTAATAGGGCTAATTAACAAGTGGGGCTGCAAAAGAATGTCATGTGCTATAAATCAAGTGAAATACAGCTCTTAAGCAGAGACTATTAATTACACGCTTGAACTGAACTGTGTATGTTACTCATCTGTGGGGCAAGTACAATTACCCACCAGACCCTTACTGAATACAAACAAAGCTAAATTTAACCTCAGAGGGGTTTGGGGAAAAGGCTGATACAAGGAGCCAAGTGTCAGCCACTAGAAAGGAACAAGGTGCTTGCAATATCCATTAGGTGGAATTTAGTGTCTGGAAGTCTAAACCTTAGAGGAGGGTGTATACAGATGGGGAGGGGTTAGATTCATTATGTAGCCACTGTGGCAGTTTAGGCTGGGTGCCCCCTGCCGCTGCCACATGAGATACACCTCTGGTGTCCTGGGTGCCCACCCACAGGGGTGGACACAGGAAACGACGTATTTCTACCCATAAGTCCTGCACCCTATAAGGCCATCTGCAAAGTCATTCTCTTCCTCTTTCTTCCCTCTCTGCTCCCACGGGAGATGTCCTCTCTTATCGGGTAATGCCGGGGGAGTATCCTCAAGGCCTCTTAGGCCTGTCTAGGCCTAATGCCAGGAGGAGAATGGAGGGGGGGGGCAGTCTCAGACCTGGCCAGCCTGAGACTTGCCTAGCAGTGGGAGGGGGAAGAAAGAGCCCTGGGGGATTTGGGTAGACCCTCAGGTGGGAAGAAGGGAAGGATTGGGAAGCTCTGGGAATTGTGTAACAGGCTCTGTACGCTTTGGGATACTCTTTGTCACTATGCTTTGTGGTTTGTAGTTCTCTGTAGCTTCACCAATTGCTTTTTCCATTTAAACTTTCCATCACTCTCCAATCCATTTGTGTGAGTCTCATTCTTTTGTCCCTTTCGGGGCAAGAGAGGATCTGTCTGGCCCCAAACCAGCACAGCCACAGATCTAGCTACATGGGTATTTACAAATACATACATACCTCTATCTATCTAAAAATACACATAATTTCTATTATACTACAACCAAAGCAGCATTGAATCCACAAGTGCTTTGCTGTGCAGCTTTTGAGACTGTGTAGGAAGTTCAGGGAGAGTGGATAACACTTTGGCTGAGTGGTTAATAAAACTTTTCTACGTATTCCCTCATAAATAAGATCTTGCTGGGGATTTCCATGAGATAAATGTTGATTGTTCTTTACCCAATGTGTGCAGACTATGTTAAGAGTACCTCACCAGTCAATGCCTTGCTGTGCAAGAGAAGGAAAAAATCAGGACAGCATTTCCCCAAAGTATTCTATTTTAATTCGCCACCTCACTTCTGCCACTAATATTTCAGGACCTGGTGGATGCCAGTGTCTCCATCCAGCAGCATTTTTATCTTAATATTCAGAAGGGAAAGAAAATTGCTCTAAAGTTTGCATTTTTGTCCCAAATCATGAATTTCAGTAATAATTGAAAGCACTGTCACTGGATTCTGTTAACTAATCAGCTGTTCAAAGAGATACAAGCTGTGGGAATTTTTCCTGAGGAGTATCCTAGGCTATAAGGCAGGATAAGCATCTCTCTGTGGATACAGGTATAGTACTGCCCTGTCCCACAGGAAAAGCTCAGCTAGCAGATGGTGCAGGATCTGACTTGCTTTACTCATTGAACTTTGCAAAGATGCTGCTTTTTGTCCTGTGGACCACATATATTAAGTATAGATAATGGTGATTCTAGGTTGAATTCTACTAGGCTTTATGTGACTTTATGCAGACTTATGTAGCTGTGTATGAATTATTCCTCTCCTTTTAGGACTTTAGTATGAGATTGTCACAAGAAGTTCTCATTTGTCATGGTGAGGTTTTTCTTACTTCTCTCACTTTTCACTGGGTGGTTTCAACAAAGTTCTTCCTGAGGTTTCTAAGCCTTGGAGTTCCCATTGGTGTCCACCATTTGCTAACAGCTAAAGAAAAAGAGATGGTACATTTCTTTCTATCTTCCCTATGTTTGGAAGTTGCTGGGTAGTTTTTAACCCAGGAGTAACAGCTGCTGAAAGATGATATGTTGATGCTTTGTACCTCCAAATGACATGGACCTAAAATCTAAATCCTTTAGCTTCTTCTCTTTCCAAGAGGTAATCTTTTGAAGAACTATAGTTCTTATTTTCTGCCCCCTCTTCTCCTGATCTATTTAAGAGAAAATACCAAAGTGATGGAAAAAACTTCACCTGGTGGCATACTAAGTTATGTGTTGACGTGCTGCTGAGTTTGATCAGTAGATAAGTATGGGGAATCTTAAAGGGTACTCAGAGGTCTGGTCCTACATAGATATATTTTGAAGCTCTGCAATTGTACTGACAAAAGCAAAATGTCTTCTGGGTATACAATGGTTCTATTCAGGCTTGCCCCACGACTAAATGATCACAGAGCCATCCAGTGGGCCATAATGGAACATTTCTTACAGATGGATCTTACAGCTGGATCAGAACAAAAAGTAAGGAAAACTGTGTGGGATTGCACACCTCCTTAGTGATATCCCACCTTCTGATGTCAAAATCTTTCCAAAGCAGTCTGGACCACACTTTGTTACACTGCTTCTCTTCCTCAGAGTTACTGAAAGTCATGGAAAGGCCAAAAATGTTTGAGTTAAAAAAAGTAATGAATTCTAACATTCTAGGAAAATACAAAATAAGACAATTTCTGAATTGTTGCTTTTTGTTTGGAAGGTTTTCTTTTTATTTATGTTGGGTAAATGCTCCAAGTGATTTAATCAAACTACTATCAGTTTCTGATGGGTAAGCTTCAAAATGTAGCATAGTCTTGGATGAAGTATCTGGTATATTTGGCAAGAATGAAGCAGTTAATGTTTTATCAGCTTGAAGTTAATGATATAAACACTATTAGTGCTTCTGCCTGTGTTCTCTGGAAATATCTGATTTGGTACTGTGAAGCTAACTGTTGATTCATGTGCCAAGAAACATAGCTAAATGTTCTTCCAGTAAGTTTTAATGATAAGCTGATGGGGAAAGGCAAATGAAGACTGAGAAAGGAAATTACAAGAGTCAGTGGAAAGTGTTCCCTCTGTTCCTTTATTATTTTATGGCAAGGAAGGGACAGTATGGAGCTAAATAAGCCTCAACTAAGCCTAAACTCTTCCTTCCCAGAGCTCTTCAGATGAGGTTGTAGGTGTCTCACTGAAATGCTATCCATGCTGCAGTGACAGATAGCCTCCAGAATTGGTTCTGTGAGTGGTGACTGTGAAGGAAGATCAGCACTCTGAGGTCTGCTACTACTTTCTTTATTGTAAATGCAAAACTTCCTGTACCATTGGAGGGACAACTGCAAAATGCACACATAATCTTATTGATGTTCCAGGGAAGTTGATTGGGAAAAGAAGGCAAGATGAAAAGGTGACCATAGCCAAGTTTCTGTGTTGTTGTTGTTCTTGAAGTTAATTGTCTTGTAAGGTTTGTGCTAAGAGTTTTATTTATGGTCACTAGATGTTAGGGCATCCAGAAGTCTGGATTCTGATTGAAACATTTTGGCTTAGTGGAATATGTGAATGCATATTGCTCCCATGTACTTTTGTTTTCCCCTACAGGATGGATGAAAATTCAAATCTTGATTTACATGCTGAATCAAACTGCAGATCAGAAATGAATGACTGATGAGATCCTGTACTTATTGACTGAGCTACTCATTCAGCCATCAGAAGCATGGTATCCAAAATTAACCGTGCCACTATAATCTCAAGATCACTTGATAAGACAGTCAGAGTCCTGGGAGTTATTTCTCTTGCTGAATCACACATGTAACTACCACCTTCTGTAAATTTATTTTCCATACATGCTGTGACTCTGTTTTGACTGTAGTTAAACAGACATGGTGAACCTCACTTGGTATTAAAACCCGAGCATTTGCTGATAAGTTATTCCTGAACCAGCCCAGTGATATGAAGCCCTAGCAGATATGATAAGGAATATGAGCCCTTCCCTGAAACCTTTGCAATGGTAAAGGTTTTTTGCAGTCAGGTGGTTTAGGGACACATCTAAAAAACAGGGAATGCAGAAGTCATCACTAGCTTGGCTTCAGAGAGGTTCCAGTCAAGACCTGGGAGAAGGCAGTGGCAGATACTGGAGATGTATAGGGGATTTCTTCTTGGCCTGAATTCATTGACATCTTCATATGGATGCTACTGATTTTCTCTGCTATTAAGCTGGCTGTGCACCCAGCAGTAGGTAAGCTGAGGACAGAGGAACTGCAGTGTTCCCATCTTTCATGTGCATTTCAGAGATGCTGGAATATTTACGTTCCCTATGGAGAACCTGTGCCACAGTCAGTGGTGAAGCAAGCATGAACTGCAGGGAGCATTATGTGTTGTTGGCATTTTACAAAACAGGGTGGCTAATGATTTCCTGTGAGCAATCACGAGAGCTTCTTAATCTTCTAGGTCACATAACAACTGACTTTCCTGCACTTGCTGCTTTTCACTGCTCCACTCTGCTTGATAATTGCTACCTGCTCCTCTGAGGTGCACAGCAACCACTGAACACTTCTGTGTTGACTTCCATGGAAAATCAAGGCATTAAGCAGTTAGCAGAACTGTGCTCTTCCCCCTTATGCCTGTTACAACAGCTATGCCCCACTGGTGCAGAGTGCCACTTTCAGGGCAAACCAAACAAATAGCTATGTAATAAACCATTAATAACTCAACAGGCCACCACTGACTTTCTGAGTAGCTTGTGTTTGTGCTGTCAAACCCATTTGGAGGGGCCCAGCTGGGCTGTTAGGCAGAGAGTGCTGAACATCCCAGCTGGCAAGTCATGTGGAGCTTTCAATGTCACCATCATAAAGATGCATCCTGGAGATAAGATCAGTGGTGCTGTCATCTCCCCACTCAGAAAGGAATTTCAGTGCTGAGTTTGTGGCTCTGTAAAACCAGCTGGCAATGAGGGGGGAAGCCTTGAGGCAGCTGTTAGCAAGGAGCAGGTTAGCAAGGCAGAACATATCTTCATGAATACATTTCTCCTTGGTCTGTGGACAGTAGAGTAATTGTCTCACATTTAATAGTGTTATACACATGGCTAACAAGTAGTAGTCTATTTAAAGAAACAGACAATCCTCTTCCCAGAAGCTGCTGTAATACTGTGAACAAATACCCAGAGGGAGAAAATTTTTCTTTCTTTCTTTTCCTTTCCTTTTCATTCTCGTCTAATCAGAAGCACTGCAGATTCAGCCATCTATGTAAGCATGCCTCCAAAAGGAATTTGATTTATTTTTGAGAAGTGAATGTGTGGGTTTTATTATGCATGGCAGGTATGGTTGGAATCCAAGTATGAAAATTGTATTTTACACTACAGACCCTTGGGTAATGAATTACAAGGCAAGACAAACATATCTACCATTGAAAAATGCCACAAAATGAAGGCCCTTTCCAAGAAAGCTAAGAAAGCAAACTGTGGAAGAGAAGACAATTGTTTCTGTTTGCTTGTTTTTTATTTCTTTTCTGTTAGCACCTCTATTATTTAGTGATATTTACATCCTTTTGTCTATTGAGGAAGGAGATGTCTGTGTCAGAATAGAAGCTAAATTTGGGTCTGTCTCACCTGCACAGCATCCTCAATCTCTGCTCCTTTGATTGTCCAGCTTTGCCATTCCTTGGCTGCATCATAGAAACCACAGTGTGAAAGGGAAAAAATGCAAGCTTGGGACTCATCTGGGAGTGGAGTCAGGATGAAAGAAGGATATCTAGACCAAGAAATTATTATATAGGAAGGTTTTCTTAGTGGTTCAATATCTGTATATCTGTATACCTGTATATGCATATGTCCCTCATCTTTAATGTTAGTTACAGCAGCCTGAGTTGGTTTTATCCTCCAGAGTGCCACTCTGCTCTTAATCATTAATATCTCCCAGCAGAAAACCAAAACTTTAGCACTAAGCTCATGCAGTAAGACATTTAGAGGAGAATCAGCAGTATTTTCAGGCTGGTGAACCTTTGTTTTATGTTTCATATTGAAGACAGAAATAAATAAATTAAATTAAACTTTCTGAATTGCATCTTTCCACATTAATAAGTGAGTTAGCTTTAGAAATTGAATAAATAAACATCAGGTAAGGGATGAGTGAAAGCTGAGACCACACTGTGAGATATTAGACTTGAGTCTCAGTATGTAAATAAGAGAATTACTGTCTGAATCCTCCACTTTTCCTCTTGTTCTCATAATCTCCCCTCTCAGGCTGTTACACAGGAAAGAGGAATGAATCAGGATTTACCATCATAACTTCTTTCTCCTTTCTCTCCATCTATATAGCACGGAGCTCTGAAATAAATCTTAGGTTGAAGTTAATATGGTAGTGCCAGCTATAAAAATTTATAGCCAATCTTACCTTCACCAACAAGCAATCTGTGTTCTAAGCTTTGACCTCAACAGCAGCTTTTGGATTATCTCTTGATAAAATCCAGCAGTGGAGCTTCACGTTGTAGTGACATTTCCAAACTCCATCCTAAAAAAACGAGTTAAGACCCACATTTTCATCCAGGCCTTGGCTACCCTGTCTCCAAATCTGGCTCTGTTTTTATATCCAAGGATAAACATTCAGCAGTGTAATTATCTGTAACCACTGAACAGCTAGAGCATGAACTGGTCAAACCAGGAGGCTCTCAGCACACTCTGGTGCTCAAGTCCCTCACACCGACTGTGCAAGTTTTAAAAGCCATATAAAATATACATTAATGTAAAACTGATCATAGAAAGACTGATTCCATTATATGCACAGAGTACCTCTCTGACCTTAGCTGATTGTTTGAATTTTCAATTTTGAAACAATGAGCACATGTTTTTGTTTAACTGTCATCACATTTTCTGCCAACTAAACTTATTTTAACTCCAAAGCAGATATGAGTCTGACTTTCAGACATCTCTTAGTTTTGCTTTGGTTGTTGGTTTTTGTTTGTTTGTTTGTTTTTGTTGTTGTTTCTTTGTTTGTTTTGTTTTTTTTTCTGTTATCATTGTTCTCCTTTTTATTTCCATTCAAATCCAAATAGATAGTTATAATTACATATTGCAATAAATGATACTAAAAGATTTTTAAAAAATAAATGTTCAACGTTGGCTGAAAGGACTTTGTCAAATATTAATCTTGATAGCAAAGCCAGAATTTTTAATTTTTACTTTGTGTTTTCAGCTTTCCCTGTAAAGGGTCAGAGAACTTGGCACTATTTTAAAGCATTTTTTAATTTCTGCTTTCCAGGGCAATAGCCATGGTTCAGTAAATTCTTTTGCATTTGATTTACCAGTTGCAACAAAATATTGCCTGATATCTAATCACAAACAAGGAGACACTTTTAATATTTAACTTCTCAGAAATCCAAAGACTTTCAAGTACCCAAAAAATGGACTCAGAAAGCTGTAGCAGTATTTTATGGAAAATGAAGAACAGGAGTCTGCTAATTCCCTTTTTTTCCCTGTTAATCCCTGGATTTCTGCCTGGATGCTCTGTCCTGTGAAGCATCCTCATTTGCCCTCTCATTTGGAAGATCAGCTCAATACAGAAGAGGTGACATGGAACAGGGATCTCAACATAAATAGCACTGGAAATTGTGATGGCATCTGTGCACCCAAGTTGTGTGTGCATCTAAAATTGCGGGAGAGAAAAAGAAAGGGCAGCATTTCTCTTACACAAAAGAAGGTGAAAGAAGATGACTCTTTGGAAACTATTCTCATGAAAATATTAATTTTGTCGAGTAGCCAGTGCTCTGTCAAAGCAGTTTGGATCCATTGCCTTTGATTCACCATAGCCCTGGTGCTAAAGAAAGTCCAGTGCTGTATGTGTGTAATGCGAGACAGAGCACAGGCTGAGTCCTAGCTTGAGTCTGCAAAGCTGAGGGGACGTGGTTTCAATTTCTCAGTTCATAACAGAAACTCAGGAAAACTGTTGAGATGAAGAGGGTTGACACTTACAAATGCTTGGAGACTGAAACTTTGATTTGAAAGTGGAACAGTTTTGGATATGGAAATTGCTTGCAATCCATAAGGTGCTATTTTTACAACCATTTTCTAGAAATGATCAAGTCTCAACATTTAGAACTTTTTTTTAATACTGTTTCATGACCATAGGAAAATGATTAGTTGGATTATGGTGATCTGGGAGTGATTTCTCCAAGACTGTGGGTCCAAGCTTGAACCAAAGGCACTGGAACTGGAAGACTTAACGGTGTAGCCATATTCAAAAAAAATCAGCTAATCCATTTCAGTCACCTCTCTGATCAGCTGGCTCAAGGTGGTTGTTTGTCAATAATATTGAGAATCTCATCAGCCAAATGTTTGCTTCTTGCTAGCTGCCCATATTAAGCCCTGATATATTATTGCTCATTAATGAGTTATCGCTTCACTGCTGAAGCAAGAAAGTGTGACATCTCCTTCATTAAGAACTGTGGGCAAGATGTATCACACTTAAAGTAATTTTGCTGAATTCATCCCATATTTTAAATGCACAGTTTCAGAGCTTGCAGCTGAGCTGGCTATTAAGCTCTGCTAATATTTGTTCTTCATGCTGTGAGGAGCAATGCAGGGCAATCTGTCTTTTTTTTTTTCCAGTATTGCCATCGAAACTTGACAAAAACTTTTGCTGATAAACTAAAACTGCAAAATAAGATGTGTTTCTTTTTTGCCAGAAAACACACACCCACCCTATCTGATAATCTGTTTTATATGTCCCCAATTCCTTTGATAAAAGGACTGAGATACTTTTTGTTTCTCCCTTGCTCCCTTTCCCATAGGTCTCAGCAAGCTTTCAGGGCCCTCTGTGACCTCCTGGGCAAGCTCAGTGTGCACCAGTCTTAGGAGGGCTTTGCAGAGTGACTATTCCACAAGACCACTGGTCCCTGAGCCAGGGACTATGAGCTTGTGCAGGAGTCAGTGTTCATCAGGGCATCCATGGATCTGGAGGTGTCTTACAATGTGTGACAAGTAATGTCAGTCACTGGGCACCCAATCAAAAAATCCCTGTGTAGTTACATCATTGCTTATAGCAGTTTTTTCTTTTCTCCATCATGAAACCCAAGCTTCAAGAGAAGGAAGACCTTGGGTTTATAAGAATGGGTGGCAGCTTTAGGATGTGTTGGAAAATCTTCAGTGTGTTCAAACAGCTGCTTGATGATTTAGCTTGTAGTCATGCAGTGAGCAAACCCTGGTACTAAGAGAATCATTGTTATCTGATTACCTTCATCACCTATTTGCATGATAATTTGGGCATCATTTAGCACTGGTAACCATTTAATCAGCAATCCTATATAACAGGAATATGATGTTCCTAATTTTGTTTGCATGTACAACTCAGAGGCAACATCTCTGAAGAATGTGAAGATTAATTATACATTAATTAATGGCTATTTATAACAAAGGTCATCAAATTAGTTTCTGTGACCTCATTACCATGTTACATGTAATCTAATTAACTAACACAAAGCTTGATTCAAATGCCTATTGTAATTTTAAAGGGAGAGATTCTCTATAGAGCTACATCTGACACTTTCAAGACTGTTGCTGTTCCAGGTAGTGGATTGAGGCATATTAAGAACACTTATTTCAAAAACCCCTCTACTATTCTAAGGTACTAAGAGAAATTAAGGTACAGCTGCACAATGATTCAGATTCTGAATTTCCAAGCATAATTCCTTGAAATAAAATAATTAAAATCAAACACCACTGTTTTTTTTCTTTCAAAAATTTAGAATTTTGTATACTTCTTGAATTTTCCTAGGTAAGAATTTATATTACTAATAATGCATGAAAAAATAGTGCAAGAAAATGAGCAACTAGAATTTTAAATGAGTGGTGAGATTATGCAGTCTATACACTGGATTCTATTTATCTTGGGTACTTGAGCTTTAATCAGAATCTCACACCTTTTTATTCTTTTTCCCCTTGTAGTTGTTGATATCCTTTAAAATTCATCCATGTTTAGTCTCAGGATGGCCATTTGTTAGGCCATGACAGAAGCAGATTGAATGGTGAAGAAGAAGGAACATGGGTGTGTAAATGAGTGGTGTGATGCAATAACTGTGATAACAGCAGGAGACAAAGCTATTGCAGAGGCTTTTGCTTCACAGTGTTTAATTAAAAAATAAAACAATACTGTTTCTGCTGAACACTAACTGTGGTCTCAGTCTTTGAGAGATGGATTTGGTGGGTTTCTTTTAAGTCCCTTAGAAAGAGTTGAATTTCTTTCCATAAATCTCTTTACGTCTTCTTTTATCTCCCTCTTTGTCATTTTGCCTTCTGTGTCAAACATTGTTTGCACAGAACTATGATTGCTCGGAGCAGGAGACAAAGGACTACAAAATCTGTGCAAGGAAACCCATTGACTGTTGGAAAGGAAAGGACTGTTCCCCCTACAGGCTTTCTCTGGAGGACCACAGGTCATGGGCTTTGTTTTCATTGTGCAACCGCACACCCACGTCTGTTTTCAGAAATAACAGCAGTAACACAGCATTAGAGAAAGAAATGTGTTATGGGCAGTATGGCAGATGGATTTAGTAATACTGAATGGCTTGAAACTTGAGTTTATGTCTTTGCATGCTGGGGTCATGCATAAAATATATCTGTTACCCAAAACTAATATGTTCTCCCAAAATAAACCTTCAAGAAAAGGAATAGTCTTCTTATCTACATAGTCTTCTTATCTACCTTGGATGAAAGTTAGTCTGGGTGAAAATGTATCCATACAGGTTAAACTGTGCTGAACTCCAGGTGGATAACTTCATTTAGAATTCAGTAAGTGGTGTTCTTTCTTCAAAGTTAGCTTAACTCAAAGCCAAACTGAATCACAGTAAAGGCATTGCTGGATCACAAGTCTGTGCACCTAACTAAAGTTCACTAGCACATTTGAAATATTGGGAGAACTTCCCTGAGCATAGAGGAATTTTGCAATTTCTGCCTATCTTTTCTGGAGGGAAACAGGTCAGAACTTGTGTGAACATGGGAAGGCCCCAAGGTCCCAAAGGCTCTGCCCTGGACACCTGCATGAATCTCAGGGGTTAGTACTACTTCCTACACACCTCGTCTTTCCTTCCCCAAAAACATTGGAGGCTTTTGCCCAATCAGTCCCACTCCAGCTGTGGGAAACAGCTTTCATGCTCACAATCTACGATGCTGACCCATACAGTGCCAAGAAATTCTTGGAAGCAAAGAAATTGCCAAAAACTGCAGTGTATTTTCATCCCCAAACTGTGCACAGACTTGAACTGAATGCACTTAACGATTGCAGCTGGAAATAGTTTTGGCCACGAATAATTGATGCTGTGATCCACCAAAGGACACAATAGCAAGACCAGGCTTTTACCCAGTGACCCAGAGACTTATAACACAGCACAGCTGCAGGCACAACTTCTCCCTGTGCATAGAGAAATGAACCACATTTCCTTTCTATAAGAATATCCTAACTGTGGCTTATAAAAAGTCCTGCAGCAGAGTCCTCTTGATCTGTCTCTTTGGACCCTGTCTGACCTCTTTAAACACACTAACATAGCTATTGAAGGAGGACCCAGTAGAGGATAGCTGAAAAGTTGCTTGCAGTCCTCTGGCAGAAGCCAGCAGAAGCTTTTGACACTCTTCCAGACAAACCCAGACCCAGGATGTTGGAAATGTTTGTTTAGATTTTAGGCATATTATTAGATACGTGTCAAGGAGCTTGGAATATCCTTCATCTCTGTCATGCCCTCACTCTATAGGAAGGATCACACTCACCCACATTTGTCTCCACTGACTACAAGACCTAAAAATCTGGAGCCCATCTTTGCTGACAGACTTCTCCTGGTATTGTCAGAGCTTTGAAGCAAATAACGTATCTTTTGCCATTAAATGACTTCTATTTTTTATTCTGGTGCTAATTGATTAAAATTGGCTCTAAGAATATGATTGTCCCCCAAAAAGAGAAAATGCTCCTCCTCTCTCCAAATGTGTGTGTTGACACTCTGGTGTGTTTAGCTCAAATATATTACAGGAGAATTTGATTAAGCACTTGATCTGCTTGTCTCTATTGCAGCAATAGCATGCAATTCACAGAAGACCAATGCTGAAGTGATACTGCTGGCAAAGAGGGTTACAAAGGAGAAAGAGTTACTTAAAAAAATGCAGGCAGCACCCAGCAGAATAACAACATCTTGGCTCACTCCACCTTCATAAAGGAAGCCTGTGCACCAGACAAATGGTATTGACACCAGCATGAATAAATGCAGGTGAGGGGTTTCTTCTTCATTTTTATGTTCTTGGCTTTTCTACAGGGGTCGTTTTTTATGGTCTTTGGAAAGTCAAAATCACAACAAAGTGCTTGAAAAAGCAACAGTAAAACCCAGAGCATGCCTGGAATTCTGGATGGCGAGAGGAGTTTTTTTTTCATTCCACCTCCTTGCTTATCTGCATTAAGCCATAGCATATTAACATATTAATGCATGGAAATTCATATTAATAGTGCTCAGCTTATCTGCCAGGAGCAAAAAAGCAAATGAATGCAGCACAGAAAGGAGAAGCATAAGGTGCAGAATTCAAACTCCTGTGCTTAAAAAGCAAGCAACACAGCCTGTTCTTATATCTGTTGGTGTTGTCATGTCAATGAAAGGAGAATTTAGCCCGTCCAGTCTAATCCTATGGCAAGCCGGATTGGATATAGCCTGTGTTAAGTATTATGAAAGTAGCCAAAAGGCTGTAAAAACCTGTGAATTATTTGACATTTTCATGCTTGTAAAGGTTGTTTTTTTGTTAAATAAGGTATTTGAGCTTGATTGCCTGATTATGTGGGGCTGCTGGTTTGGGTTTTTTCATTAGAAGACTCTTTTTCTCTGATTAAAAAAAAACAACTGCATCCCTGAAATATTCACTCGCTCTCTCAAAAAAAAAAAAAAACAACAAAACAACAAAGAAACCAAACCAACAAAACAAAAATAAAAACCCACAGACCCTTTCTGATAACATCTCATTAATTTGTCAATATTCTTAATGGCTTGCTTGAAAAAAATAAATGAGAGAATCTCACAGGAAGATAAACTCTCCAAGTCTTCATCCCAAAGATAAAAGGAACACTCATGTATGCTGATGTGTTGTTTCACTGCAGATCAATACAGTGATCACAGAAACGATGGTAATTACAGAGCCTGTCTTCTGGGGCCTAAGCATCCTCAGCTCCCTTGAAATCAGCAAAAGTCCATCAAAAGGCTTTAAAACAGTGAAAAACAAGCAAACAAGTAAGCAGACAAAATCCACTCACTGTTTCATAAAGGGTCACTTGATTTCACCTGTTTCCATCTAGACACCTTTGCTAGAGCTGAAGAACAGCATCATGGGCACAATCTTTTTCTCTGAAGCTAATCAATACAGAGACCATTTTTAAAAATAACTTTTTTTTTTTTCATCCGAGGTCAGTTTAGGTCCCTGTATAATGCTTTTATTCAGAGAGCAGGAAAAATAGCTCCACTCACCTGTCTTCTTTGCCTCTCTTTGAAATGTTATGAGAAGCTACATTATTCTTAGAAGTCTGAGGCTTTAATCTTTAGGAAGCATTTGGACTTAGTTGAAAATCTAAGTGGCATTTTAATTTCTATCCTCTATATTTAGAAACACATCAGCGTCTGCACTATAAAGAAAACTCTGGACATCCATGGGGACAACAATATTGATACTGTGGGAAATTCTGTGTTTTCCAAGTTGCTTTTTATCATGACTCAGAATATTTTGAGTTAGTTGGGGGGGGTATTTAAATATTTTCCATTGAAGACAATGAAGCCAGAAAAGTGTTGATCAACTCTATCAAAACCCCAGAAATTCTTCCACATGGCAGATTTCCTCACCACACTCCAAGGAGCCCTGTCCTGGTCTGTAGGACTTTCCACCCACCATGGCAACCTCCTTTCTTTTGATCTTCCATGGTTTGCATGACAGGCTCTTTGAAGCAGGGGCCCTAGTGCTGAGTTTGGGCTGAGCAGCAGTCACGATCACTTTCAGAGCTATAAAAATAAATCTCCTACAGTACTCTTAACAGCTTGTAACCCCAAACATTTTGTTGAGGCTGGCAAGACTTTCTCCCATAGGGGAAAAAGAGTTTGTTAAACTGGTAGCTGTTGGAAGCAGGGAAGTAGCCTGATGTGTAGTGCCAGTAGTTAAATGAAAGCTATTGTAGAGGATTTATTTGTTATGCTTTTTGATCAGAAGGAGAAGCAAGCAGAGCAAAACTGATATTCTCAAAACTTTTCAGAAACTTAATTAGTTGTTTTTGATGTAAGAGCAGAAAAAAATCTGAATTAAAGATGCAGCACCTGAGTTTGTGTAAAGAATGTTTTCCAAAATTAGAAGGAGACGGATCTGAAATATCTGAGAGGCTTCATTTTCTGTAAGCTCCCACAACTATCTGATGTCAATCACCATGCCCTTAAACCTGGTGACTTGGGAGTAGGGCTGCATGTTCCAGAGAGCTTGTCTTCCTCCTGAGTCTGAGCAGAAATAAACACCCTAAGGATGGATCATTCAGAAGTATATTGAAGTGGGTTTTGCTTAAAAATTAAGGAAGGAGACACAGAACTGTGTAACAAAATGGGGAAAATATCCTGGGTGGCTTCTTTACTGGGGGGTGTAGATGCCTCCTCTCTCTGTCCCTGCTCCCCAGCTCTCCAGATCACGTACATGGACACACTGTTCCTCTGGCTTATGGAAGCCAGGATTTGGAAAGAAGAGAACAGTGTGCTTCTGCTCTGGCTCTGACACAACATCAGGCTGTGAGCAAGGGCTCAGCGAGAGGAGGGGAGTTATCCCTGCAGTCATACACTAGGGCAAAACCTAATTTATTTTACAGCCCTTCAGAGCTGTCACACTCAACACATTACACATTGTTCTGTGTCTTGGACCCCATTCACACAATCTGTGCAACACTTTGGGTGCTGGTCCCTTCCCCCTCCCTCCCTGCATTGCTGCAGGTCTCTGCACCCCATCAGAGACCAAGCATTTGCATCTTACTTCTCTTCAATAGCTTTTTATGCCAAGGAAAATCAGCATTAGTCTCTTGCTAATGCTGTCATGGAACTCAACACTCAGTATGCGTTTATGGTGTGACAAAAAGCCAAGGACATCTTGTCTGGAGCAGCTTTTCTGCTCCTGGAAGCCAAGTTAGCTTTTATCTAGCTGGCCTGGGTGCCTACACACTCCACATGAGTCTATACAGCTATGAGGGGCTGCCAACATTGTTGTCATGGGTTGAGGCTGGGCTGGCCACTAAACAAATGACAGATACTCTCTATCCCAGAAGGAGAAGAGAAAAGGAATAAGGAAAAAGATCCTTATGGGTTTGAAAAAAAACACACCCTATAATAACTTTAATGAAACAGTAGCAATAAAAATAAGAGACAATAACATTCATTAGAAAGTAATGAAATATATACAAGTATATATAAAATTAGCATCAAACTCCCCCAGAGCCCAGATTGGATTGTCAGATGGGAACTGGATTCAGGATCTGGCCGAACACACAGATTGGGAATGAAGACAGAACAGAGTCCTTTTTAGATACCAGACATTGCCACTTGACCCTTGTGATCCCTCAGCTTTATACTGAGTATGACACACATGGAATGGAATCCCTTGTTGGCCGGTTTAGGGCCACCAGTCCTGTACACTCATCACAGCAAGTGCAGCATTTTTAGTTACTGATGACCCTCTCACTTACTGCACCCCAATGTGGCACACAAGGTTTAGCAGTGACCTTGATCTCCATAGAAGCAAGTCTAAGCAAGAACCTTTCTGCACAGCAGTCCTTAGTAGTAAGTAAACATCAGTGTTATCACTGCTAAAAGCAGCCACTGCCTGCAAAAAAAGGCAACTGGTTTGGAGCAATTGTCAATGGCATTTTCTGAGTTCTCCCCTTTTGATTACTATTTCAAAGAAATATATTCCTTTTTTTTTTTTTTTTAATCTTTATGGCAACAAAAGAAAACAAACAACCAACCCTCCCAAAACAACCACAAAACTAAAACAAAGCAGCCAACCAAACCAAACCAAACCAAACAAACAACAGCAAAAAAAACCAAACCCCAAACCAAAACAGAGGAGAGGGATGCGAGAAGTTGACACATATTTGTATCCTCCTGGATCCCAAGGGGCATGAGAAGAAAAGATCCAGATCTGAGTAAGAAACCTTGGGTCTGCACAGGACCCCCCATTTCCAGCAGTGGGAGCAGAGCCATCAAACCATAGGGCTGCCTCCTTGCTTGAACTGCTCCTCAAAGTCCATGGTGCAAGGCCATAGACAAGACCTCCAACACAAAACTGCACCTACAGGTTGCAGTAGAGGAGTGATTTGGGCTGTTATTCTCTATTTTAAGTCTATCTGAGAATTTAACCCCCCAGCTTGTTATTTTATTATATCACTAGCTATGCTTAGGAGCACCACACCATGGGTAACTCAGTGTGGGCTGTGTTTCACGAGCAACTTTGAGCAGTCAGTCATTTAGTCTTTTTAAGAACAGCCTGAAAAGCATTTTGCTTCCTTAAGGTGACCAAAGCCTATTTCCATTTACATGTGTGTTATTAGTAGGGAAATACTGCTGGGAACATTTTTCACTGAATTCATCTCCTGAATCCCTGGCTTTTCTCTTCCCCATTGAGGTAAAAGGCTATTTTGGGCAAAATGAATGGTGGAGTTTAATAAACAGAGCTCTCTGCTGACTCCACTTCATGCAAGCGAGCCAGCAAGAATGAAAGACCTTAATGGATATTTAATGGTGGATGAAATGAGCTTTCTCCCTATTAGTGCAGTGGCTTATTAGCACTGGCTGCCCTCTATAAAGGGCTCACCTGACTCACCTCTCAGGCTGGTGCTGAAAAACCTAGCTCCCATGGCTGACCTCAGATTCCCTCCTCATCCAGTGCTCTTACAGTAAAAGTTCTTGCAGAAGAACCACAGCAGTTCTCTTCCTCATTTGTGGTAGAATTTGTTATTTCATTGGGGTCATCATGCTCTTCCCTTTGAAGTCTCTTTCTATGGAGTATTTGATGTGCCCCCACCTGCCATGAATCAAAGGTTTAAAAAAAAAGTCATTAGCGTTCTTTGCATTTTCTTTTTCTGCTTGTATGCCATATGTGTGGTGCTGAAGTTTTAGGATGGCTTTCCCTGAGCATTTCTCCTTCAGCTGACCAGAATGCAACTATCATATTTTTGGCTTCCCCTTGACTTGACTTGAGATCAGGATGAGATATAAGATTCTTCTAAACTTCTCTCTATGTTAATTGGGATTTCAGGGTTGTTGCTTTCTGCAGGAAACTGAAACAGGGACTTGTGTTCCCTCCACTGTGGTTTTGGCAAGGATAAGGAAAATCCCTGGGTAAAGATGAGAGAGAAGACTGTTGTGGCACACAGCAACAATGGGCTACTGCCCATCACACTCACATATGGACATTTTCAAAGCAGTGGACAAAGCTGAGACCAATGTGAGTAGGCAGAGAAGAGGTGGCTGGGTTATAAATTCAGCAGGACTCCCTGAATGTGCATCCTGTTTCCAGCTCTGCTCCACGTTTTCTCTGCATGTGCTCACTGCTGGACCAGGCACTCAACTTTCCCTGGCTCACATCCATCCTGGCCAAGTTCGATTATCTACTTTTTTACAAAGCTGCATCTCAGCTATGTTTAAATACTCGCAGGTTTCTTCTGTTACTTGACAGAGGTAAAATATTATGAACTGTGAAGGATTTGGAAACTGCAGTGAAGACTGCCATAAAATACCTGAACAGTAATTCACCTCAAATAAGATAGCTAAAGATTAATGTATATGGTTGCGTGCATATAATTGCAATTCTTTATCTGAAGGTTTAAATATGAGATGTGAAAAATCAGATATTTGCCAGCATGGAAAATACTTTCTTTTGTATGTGGGTTGTGGGAATCTGGAGGGAGATTTTTAACTCCACCTGCAGTAACTGGAATTTTAGCTATGTATTTCAGTAGATTTGGATTTTTTCTTTTTCACTAGAGATGAAAAATTGGATGCAGTTATGTTCATAATATTGGCTGTATAATTGGCCAGTGGCCTGCATTATGTGCTCAACAGAAGGAGTTGTAGCTGTGGTACAACTGGAATTTATAGCTTGCAGTCAATGAGAGACACTGTGTAAGTCTTGTCAAAGGAGCCAAGAATTTTCTCCCCTGTCAAACCAAAATTCAGAACTCAAATCTGCAAGAGCTTTGGCATAACAGCTATTAAATGGTGTAAAAATAAAACATATTAAACCCCCCCCCAAACCCTAGACCACATCACCTAAGGAGAACATTGGAATTTTTCTGTGTTTCTCATTTTTAAAGTGTCAGTTCTGGCAGAGACACTCAACAGCTTTTCTCATTTTAGAAAGGCAGCTTAGTTTATAAGGTTTTAAGTAATTGATCTGTCTTAATGTGTCCAAGCTTTGGAGTAGCTCAGCAAGGTGTTTGCCATCATTACCTGTGGTAGCTCATATATATATGCATAGGCATATATTTTGATGTAGGAAGACACAGAGTTGTGTTCCTTGTCCTTCTCTCTCTCCCTGCACTTACAGTATGAAGGCAATGCTTAGGGTTCACCTTCTCAGTGGTGTCAGCATCTTTGATCCAAGAGGAAGGGAAGGGGCTTACTGCAAGCAGCACAGATCTCCCAAAGCAGAAATGTTGTGGAGATGAGAAGGGCAGGACGGAGCAGGCAGAGCCAAGGTTGGGTCACACCATGGAGAGAGCATAACTTCTGCTTAAGAAGCTGAGAATTTAAATATTTTTCTGAATATCAAAGATTTAAAATTTTTTTTAACTTATTCCAGAGCTGAAAGTGATTATGGAGACAGTGTGCTACTGGAAACACAAAGTGACTGGAAAGGCAGATAAGCAAAGCAGAAACAGAGCCAGTAGGAAATGTGGGGGATTGCTTGGCTGATGGCTTGGAGGAGACCCTGGGTGGTGGGGACAAGATGAGCACATCAGCTTGCAGATAGGTGGATGGGAGGGTTCCCCTTGAGTGAGCTGCATGTCAGGAGCAAGGACCTTCAAAGTGGATATCAGTGTTATTTGAGACCCTGGAAGAGCCAACACCATCCATGTCTTGGATTGGGAGGGGATGGGGGGGAGAGAGCCCTGGTAGGTGTTTTTGAATGGGACCTGAGTGAAAGTGGACATTTTTACAAAGCTGAGGTAGGAGAAGTAGGATGGGAAATGCTATAGTAGTGTGATAGGAAATGCTATATTACTGTGATAGGAAATGCTTGAAGGAGGCAAGGGGAGGGCTGAAGATTATTTGGGGGGGGGGGGGCCCAGAAGCAAAAAGCCAGGTGTTGGGAGAAAAAGCTATGGGGGGTGAAGCATCAGGCTTTAGGTATGGCATGCATACACAGTGCAAAGTAGCCATGGTTTATTTACCTTGGAAAAGCTCACAGCTCTTTTCCCTACTGAGAAAATTAAACAACATGAGTGTTAAGTACAAAACTGTGTACATTACAATTGCTTCTCAGGAGGTAGCAGAAGTGGAATTAAATCTTGGCTCTACCTGAGGCTGGTGTAATTCCTCCCTCCCCACCACACACGAATCCCTGTCTGCTTCAGCAGTCTTTTTGCCAGAGGTTGCAGAGAGCTAAATATCCCAGCTATGCATGCAAAGTCCTGGTCCATCCACCACAGCACCCCTAGCATCACAGCCTGTGCTCAGCACCCATTCCTGCTGCTGCTCAGCCTCCTCCAGCCTGCCCTGTGCTGCCAAGGGACCACTGGCTCCTAGAGGTTCCTCCCCCCCCTCCCCCTGTGCTGCTGCCCTGTGGAGATGAGGAGGAGCTCCTGCCCTGCCACATCAAAGTCTGTTTGCTCATATCAAAAGGCATGGGGGTCAATACAGAGCTATACAACACTTAGGTGTTGTCTGGCAACTTCCTCCGAGGTGCCCACCACCCCTGCTGTGACAGCGAGGTTTGACTTTCATCTCAGGGCCTTTTATTGTCTCCTGGATGAATTGGGAGCAAACCTGAGACCATGGGAGAGCCTCCCTTAGGAGCCACAATGCACCAAGGCACTGCATTTCTATTCTTTCCACAGTGTTTCTGGGATGAGGCAGTGCATGCATAATGTATATAATCCTGGATAATAGAGATGCTCCCTCCTTTGCTACCTTCCTCACATAAATTTCCATTTCTGTTAAGCCATACTCTAGTGAAGTTGGGGGGGGTGTGTGGGTTTGTTTGTTTCTTTCTTTTTGTTGTTGTTGTGGGGTTTTTTTGGGGGGAAGGGGATGTTGGTTTGGTATGGGGGGGTTTGTTGTTGGTTTTTTGTTTGTTGTTTTGGGGTTTTTTGCTTGTTTGTTTTGATTTTGCTTTGGTTTGGTTGATTGTTTGTAATTGGTTGGGGGTTTTGTTTGTTTGTTTTTAATATTCCTCAGCAATTCACTGTGAAACTCTAAAAACCAGGTTAAAAATATTCCCAATATTGACTTCTCAGTCAGCATGCATGGAAAGAGCATCCATCGTAATTACTGAACTTCATGAATGACCTTATGATGTGACTGGAGATAATTCACTACAAATGATATTAATTTCTTCTGTGACACCATCAGTTTCTTCTGTGTTGTATGAAAGATGACTAAAGGAAGGTCATCTAAGGTGCAAATGTCTATTCAGCAGGTCTGAGCCCATTTCCACACACATGCTCTGTGAGCAGGAGTTATAAACATGGCATCAATTTCAATGGCATATACTGATGCTGAAGAGATAATGAGCTGATTTATGGAGATTGTACATTGTGCTGGAGCACATTTATTTACTTGTGAACTGTGCAGGGAGATCAGTGCCTCTAGAGCACTCTATACCTTGAAAATTTGCAACATTTCAGGATATAAACAATGATGTAACATTAATATAGCATAGTTCCACTTTTAAGATGCCCTATCAATCAATGTTGTGAGTGATGTAGGTAGGCATAAAAAGGAACAATGAGTAAACGTGGTTTTTATGTACCAGAAATCCACACTTTTGTAAGAATTCTGCTTTTTCTGGTTATTGATCATTCACTCTCATTTGTGAAACAGCAGAAAGGAAGAAGTTCAACATTAATGAAACCAGATCAGCCTTGATGATATGAGGCCAATGAAGAGCCAGCTGAATTTCCTTAAAACCAGCTTTTATTTGAATAAACCAGGACTTTTCTCTATTGATACTTCAGCTATTGGACATATTTTGATACTTATACCCTGAGAACAAACAATAATGCTGTTCAAACGTCTCCTGGTTTATGGAGAACGTCTTCACATATCATTTGTCATAGCAAAGGATATGTCCTGATAGTTTTGAATTTATAAAAACAAAACTGGCTCTGCAATACCAACCTGAAGTCTGATAATGTGTTTTATTCTAAACTCCTTGCTATTTTTAGTCTGGAGAAAACACATCTGTGGATTTAACCCATCATGGTTTAAAAAAAAATTGAAAAGCATCAGGAATGAAACAAGTAGGGGGAAGAACAGGAATAACAGCATAACATTTTATCCCAAATTTCAGGAATGCTCCAGGTATTTTTTTATCTTGAGTTAGCAGCCTCTAAAAGTGGTATCTTTCTCCAGAGAACTACCCCAAGAGCTATCTGCTGCTGCTCTGGAAGTGCTTAGTTAATAAAGACAGTTCCTGGTGGTAGCAAACAGATAACCTGGCTGATTGTAATTGAGTTGTTGGGACAGACTTCCCTGGCTGTTATCTCATTTGCTGATGCAAGGAGAGAGAAAGCTCCTCTATCCTCTAGCCAGCAACCCCTAAGCCATGAAAAGATAAAAGAAAAGCAAGAGCAGTTGGTCCCTTAGTACTGAGGAGCCAGCAGCAAGCTGCCTGCTGTTAGATCGAAAGTATGGGAAACACCATCTTGCTGAAGAAAAAAAAGTATTCTGAAGCATGCTATCATCAGAAGCAATGCAATCACTTATCCAGCTGGATTGCTGCAACACCCTCTCTGTGTCCCAAGTGCTGGGAAAACCATTTCCGAGGTAGCAAGGAACCAGTCCATTAAAGGTGAATGATCACTGATTAAGATGCTGGAAGGTTAGGATGGATGGGTAGAAAATAAAGCAAGGAAACTCAAAACTGTTTCAAATCAATCAATCAATCCCTTTCCAGATCCTGACAGTTTTATCCCACTGAGATGCCATGTGTCATTTTTCCTGAGCATTTCACAAGTCAACTCAGATATTTTGCATTGCCTTCACTATTTAGATTCTTTATTTTTAAATACAAAAATCCAGCAAACAATTGCCTGTTAGAGCAGTTGCCTATCTGACAGTATGCAATTAATGCCTTCTTCAGACACTGCTACCAGCTACTATCAGAAAACAGGGTATGGGAGAAGGTATTTCAAAGGTTTGCTCTGATGCTGTATGGACTTCATAATAGATTAAAAAAAAATAAAAAATGATGTTATTAATACCATCATATCCCTGGAGAAAGGAGTGAAGTGTTCTGCCATCATTCCTCCTGTGCTGACAGCTCGCTTGAATCAATCCTTGTAACTGTTAATCATAATTAACAAAAATGACAAGAAAACACCATGTCTGATGCTTTCCATTTAAGAGAGAAAATAATTGTGTCCCAGTAGCCCTGTTTAGTGCCATGGAGTTGTTGGGCACACAAGGAAAGCTGTGAGAAGGACATTCCAGAGCCTGTGCCAGACAAAGCCCCCTGTGATTCCAAGTGATGCACGTGCTGAGGATTCCAGCAGCAGATTTGGCTCACTGGTTTTCACATAGTGAAAGTCAGCAGCAATTATCAGCCATGAAGAAGAAGTGATGTTGATTAATATAAAAGAAAACTGGAAGTGTTTGCTTCAGTAATTTACTTGCAGAATGATTTGAAGGTTCTGAGGAGAGCATGCAGGAATGGGAACAGCTGGCATTCACTGCTGAGAGATCTGGGGTGATGCTTGACACCTCTACCTTTTTTCACTGGCTTCATAAGCTTTTCCAAGTTCATCTAAATTCAGAGCAATAGTCTGGGTGAATAACAGCAATAAAAGAGAGAACTAAGCTAGGAGAGATCATGCTGAGGCTCAGATTACTCGCTTCTCTTCCAGACAGGATTTAATGCACACTCATAGCCCAAAACTGAGTTGTCCAAGAAAAAAACTAGCTCTGTTCCCATGGGTTTCACATGGACTTTGGCAGAATCCATACTAGACCAATGTTTAATGTTATTCTAAACCCTGCACTGAATTGTTCATTACTCAGCTGTGGTGTTCTTTCCATTTTGAAAGGGTTTACCAGTTGCACACACACTTCCCATTGCTGCCATCAGCACTGGATTACTGCTGTAAAACAGGCATCTGTCTCTGGAGACACTGATGCTGCATCCCAGATGTCCAATTGCTGTTGACCAAGATGTATCCAACCTATGTTTAAACAATCTAACTGGGCACCATCGATTCCATCTGGTGACATGGAATAGAATAGGCTTCAAAATAGTCCAGCAATTTACCTGCTTTGAAATCTCTGACGTGTTGTTCTGTTACTGTACCCCAGGGAGTGAGCTTAAAGATAGCTTGGTACATCGACACAAAACTGCAGTCATACCACTGGACTGCAAAATAGACCTGCTCTTTGTGAGTCCTAGATACAACTGATTAGGTGTGAGGAAAGGGAAACAAGAAAAATCTGAAAATTGCTTTTTTTGACTTTCAGGGTTTCAGCAGCTAAATAGCATGAAGGCAATTAAAAAAGAAACCAAACCAAAGCAAAACAGAAGAAAGCAAAACAACAAAAAACCCCAAAGCAATCCAAAACAAACCACAAAAACCTTCTCAAAAATCATTCCAAGACAGCAATTATATTCAGCCATGTGTCTTTCCTCCAATCAAGCAATATAACGTATTATTTCATGTCCAGCATGCATGGTTATGCCTCCCACTTCACAACAGTATTGCTTCATTGAGGAGTAAGTCCAGTGGGGTCTCGTGTGAGTTGACTCAGAGGAACAGTTGATTGCTGGATTTTCCAGTCAAAATATAATGTACAGGCAGGCCATAACTGTCCTCTCATGTATGACTTGATGTCTGACATTTCATGATTCTTTCCTCAAACCAACTGAACACAAAGATGACCCAGAGGAGTGTGATTCCTTAATGTGTTTCCCTCTGATTTCAACCAGGCAAGTCTCAAGACTGTCATGTCAGTCTGCTATTAACAGTCTTGGGTCTGTTCATGCCGAGCTGGATTGAAGGGATAAGTGCTTGGCATCTTCAGGGCCATTGGTCCCACCTAAGAAAGAGGTTTTGTAGATGTTCTCTCAACCCCTGGCCTCATCATGGATACAAAGGAAGAAGATGGAAAGTTGGATTCTGCCAGGTCCCTGCAAGAAGAAATCCTCACAGAGGCTCTCTGGTGCTGTTAGGACTTGGGCAGGGATATGATTTGGGGCCCAGTGGCCTCCCCTCCCCACTTATAGAAGGAAGGGGGTGTCTCAGCCCAGCCCTGGACACTCCCACTCCAGATGTCCTAGGAACTGCCTTTCCCCAGTGTTTCTGTTTAAAAGATGTTTGAAATGAGCTTAACATTGCCAAAATAAAACTAGTTACAGGATTTTTCTGCACTTACGCCCACATGAAATCTTTTCATTTGGAGGTCATTGCAGAGATTTAATGCTGCTCAACCAGGTTTTTTTTTTCACTGAATGTGGAACCAATCTGATCTCAGTGCTTACTTATGTGTTACTGGGACATGTCATCATGTGGCACTGAGATAAGTTTGGCATTAGCTAAAGCAGAGGATTTCCATTCTGTCAGAGAAACCATTTCCCCCTCTTCTTTTGTTTCCCATAAAATCCTGTTAGGGCAGAGCAGAGCTCTTTAAGCAGGGTGAAAATTCATTGAATCAACACTATTTGTGCCCAGCTTCTCTTCCTTACACTCCATTAGGACGTGAAGCAGTCACAGCAGAAAAGCTGGGGTATGGCAAGAAAGCAGAACAAAGAATTTATAGGACCAAAACCAATCTATGGACATAACTTCTGATTAGCTTTGAAATGTACTGAATGGGAGGCTGACCTGAAGCCAACACTACAGCAGATACCAAAGCAAAAGGATCACTTTGCAAATGTTCTCTTACTTGTGCTAAACAATTTCCTTTTGTTTATTTCAGCCTTCAGTTTAATAGCAATTTAACTATCAGCTGTGAGAGTCACGAGATCCACCTTGACAACCAAATTGGGTCACGGAGCTGATGTATGGTCTTGAATGGTATTTTACTGGTTCTACAGGCAAAACCGATCAAATACTCCATCTTCCAAAAGAAAAGCTGTGTAGATTCAGTTAATTTTGACAAAGAGTTTTTATCACAAAAAGAATCTCTTTCAGCAGATTCACCCTATAAATAGCATGGCCTTGTTCCACCGTGATACTTTTTCCATGCAACCATCTTTGTAAGAAACTTGGAAAATAATCTCCTGTTAGCTCCCAATAAAAGCAATCATCCGTTGCAATTTTGCCTGCACAAGTTATGCCCAGCTCCTCCAGCTGTATGAAAGATGTTGTCCAGATCTCCTGATAATGTATGGAGCTTGCCCTGATTGTCACAGCAAAACATTGGCTGTGGTAAGGAGAGGAAAAAAATGGCAATAAATCTGTAAAAAAAATTCCAGTTTTGTGATACAAAACCTCACAAAACCAAGGGCTTTGTCTTTTGCCCTTTCCTCTCTGCTTTCTGAGGTGTCCAGACAGCCTTGGCAGTGTATTAATTTCTGCTCACTTGTGTCAACACTACAGGAGAGATTAATTTGTGCAAAACTCCAGTTTTCCCAGAGATTGAGCACCAATCTACTCCTCATGTTAGAAGGAGCAGGGTGAACCTCACCTTACTTCAGCTGTGCAGATCTGGCCTCCTCCTGACCATATATCACGAGGATGCCCCATGGCTCTACAGATAACAGCAAGCAGACAGATCTCCATGTAATGTGTTTGGTACTTTATTTTTTCTGTATCTTTATCTTTTAATCTAATGTCACTATTGCACAGGACACGCTAGAGAACTCTCACCTTATTTCCCACAGTCCCCAGAGCTTTTAGGAAGTGAAAAATAGTTTATTGGTTGAGTTATAGAAGTAACTTGTCACTGTTGTCCATCTCTATCCATCACCTCCTTTAAATGTCTCTCAAGAGATAAATTCAAGCTATCATGCTCATTAATGAGGTAAATGCTCCTGGGGCAATTGAGAGTTGAAATATGGCCTTTCATTTGTCCTGCCTCCTGTGGACATTACAATGTGTTTCACTTTGCTGATGTGAATTGTAAATACAAGTAAGAACATTCAAAGACAACCTCAACCTATAACTTTTAAAAATTTCCAAACCTCTTAAAAACTTTTCATTTCAAGGAAAGCTCCTGAGTTCATCTACCACAAAGAGAGCTTATTCAATCCACCACCTCTGAGCTGTCAACCATTTCAAATAGACTTGTGCATATGCCCTGGGATTTTGTGAGAGAGAAAACTGCAAGTTTGCAAATATGATGTAAGATTTTGCCTCCATTATACACCTGTTTTTCTTTCACTGTCTTTTTAACTTTTACCTAAAAAGCTGCCTCACATCCATACTTACATTTTATTTCCCTGATATCCTTTTTTTCTGGCTCAGTGAGCGCAACTCTTGATGTTGCTTCCCTGCTTATTTCTTCCATATAAAATAATCACTTATCCATAAAGAAAAATCACTAACTAAACATCACTAAGTTCAGCCAGTCAGCAGAATGTGAATCTGTCTCCTTTCTCCCCATTTTCTATAGAGCTTGAGGAGAAAGGAAAGTCAGAGTCTCTCTTACAGATCAGTTATGGAAAAGTTGAGAAACTCACTTTTACTGAAGTCAAAACAGAATATGTACCTCAACTTTTGGGGAATGGACTCTGTTGTTGCTTTCTACACAGGATGGACAGCCCATCATATGGCTTCTGCCCTATGTCTTGGCTTGTGCTCTCTGATCTATGTTGTATGAAGAGCACATGACTTTCTACTAGAAGGACATTGTTAAGTAAACCAAAATATTTCCTTAGAAAGGTTTTCCCCTTATATCATTACTTCTTACTCTCCTGTCATAATAGTTTCTATATACTCCAAGTGCATTTATTTTCTTTCCCTGCTTGTGTTCATGAGGACAGGGCAAACTCTGAGAGAGGTTGGAGAGCAGAAAAAAGCACTATGTGCAGGGGTACAGAACTTGTTAAGGTTCACAGGTGCCAGGTTAGTGCTGCTCCTCTAAATATTCTGGTCTGGAATAGTTGCCTGAAGCTACTGAGGTGTGTGTATAAGCCAAATAATGACAACTTGACTTCTCATAAGAATACTTGCATATGGTTTTGTAAAGCTGGAGACACTTTTGCAGGCATAATAAATTCAAGTGTCGAGTATAAATATTGAAGTCTGAAAATTAAAATAAAAGGGTAAAGGTCAACAGAAAGCCCACCCTGAGTATTTTCCCTTGTGAGAGGCATTTACCACCAGCAGTCAGGTGAAAAGGTATTTATCTCCAGTTAACACCCTGGCAAAATCTGACCATCATATCAACATTTAAAAACTAGCAGTGAACAAATCTCTCTGCTTAATGACTCATATGCAATTTGAAATGGAAATAGAATAATACGTTTGAAGTCCATATTATGCACCTAAATAGATTAGAGACTAAACAATTAGTGATAATAAGTGTATGCATTAATGCAGAAGAGAAGCAAGTCTTTCAAGTCTTTTAGATTGCTAAGAGGTCTCTCTGGTTTAAAACTGGGAGGAGAGTTAGCTCGTAAGAAGGATTAAAATGCATTATCCTACAGGGTAAATTCATTATTCTTAATGCACCAGGATATTTTTGATCCTCAGATGAAAGTTTTGCAGGCTTAGATAAGTAGATCATTTTGGAGCTCTAAAGAACTAAAAGGCAGATTTGTCCTCCAAGAGAACAGAAAAGGAAGCAGACAAAAATCATTGGTGAACACCAAACACCTCAGCCCAACATCTGCTCAAGCTGAGGGGGAAGGGGTGTTTCGTCAGCACCTTTCCTGGGAATAAACAACACGAGCTAAACTTTGCTTTTGGAAGTCCAGACCGGAAGAGGGTTGGGTCAGGGTCTCCTGGCTCCTGTGTTGAGAGGGAGGGAGATGTTTTGGGTAGCTACACTAGCCAGAACTTTAAAATCAGGTAGCATCTTACTTTGGTACAGGCACTAATGGTGGTATCAGAGATGGGGCAAGTGTCTTAGGGTGCTGTATCTCCCCTTCAGGGACTGGAGCACACAGCTGAGATATGTGCAATGGCTTCTTCCCATCCCAAAATGGGCTCTGCCTGGTTTGCATCAGAGAAGCCCTGACTGAAGCAGTATGGCAATTGTTTACTGCAGAGAGCTTTTTAGCAAGTGATTTACGATAAATATTTAGTTACAACACTGCAATTCTTTCCTTAGCTACAGTGCTGCAAACTGTAGGTGATCTCTTACTATTATTTTTCCCCCTCTCTTGATAGATGCCCAGAATAACTCAAACCAAGTCTTTGTGAAGAAATGATTGTTTCACTCCCTATGAAGGATATCATAATTTTTATGCTGGATGGATGAGGAAGCCAGGTTCTGATTATCAAGTTGTAGTTTGTTGGCATAGGAGCACAAGACACTTTGAAGCTTTGGAGGATGAGCAAATTACATCTGAAAAGCTCTCATCTTTCTCAAACTGCAAACAACACACTAAAAAAAACTCAGCTGAAGCTTTGAATGGCACTTCCTGATGTTTAGGGCAGGGTGGTTTATGTTTGACACCATCCTCCAAATAAAAGTCAGTGTGATTTTCAAAGCTGTCCTCAGATTTATGGGAGGGAGAGGGAAGAAAAATGTATAACCCTTTTTTTTTTTTTTTCAGTGTCTCAAAAGGGCCTTCATTTTAAGAAGCATATTTGAACTTCAGCTCAAGATTTCAAAAATATTTTGGGGTCTGTACCTATGTCTTTCTTTTGCAAAGACAGGTTGACCAGATGATCCCTGAGCTGCCTTCCGACCTTTCATTCTATGATTCATAACTCAATGAAACTATAGTGTGTGCCAGAAGCAGACCCCTGGGATGGAGTAAGAATTCAGCTGATATTGGAAAGCATGGAAAAGCTGAACAGCTCTGGAGGGTGGCTAAGCAAAGGCTTGGTTGCTGGAGTTTATCTTTCCCACAGTGTACCTTCCCCACAAGAGTACCTTCCCCTCAGAAGATTTATAGGTAGTGGCATCAAGCCATTGCAGGCTTACTGGTAATGCACCCAGCCAGACCCCTGCTTGGACAGGGCATTTCCTCCTTCCTGCACATCCAACATGACCCCTCTGTGCACATTGAGGCCCCCATTTCTGCCCATCTGATGTCTGTTATTGAAGGTATCAAAGTTCCTGTATACCTCAGGCATCAGTAGAATTTCTATTAGACCTCTGCCCAACAGCATCGAAATATGGAGAAATATACTCAAAAATAGAATGGGGTTCACAGGCTGGGAAAGGGTAGCTGCTAGAAAGCAGTGCAAAGACCCCAGGAAGAAACCTCTCCCATGTGCTAATTTAAAACCTTTCTGTAAATGGATGATAATTTCTACATTAAATATACATGTACATTCTGTTAATCTGTTTGATAAATAATTCAGTGCTATAATGCCACAGAAAAAACAGGGCACTAAGCATGGATTTGGTAATGCATTGTATATTGTGCTCAGCTTCATCCCTCTGTATACACCAAGCCATCTTTCTTTTCTGTTTTTCACTCATAACTAATTTTTTTTTAATAAAGAAAACTGAAGTAAATTGATCTAGCTTTTTATTTACCCCATTATCAAATGTAAACTAGTCCAAAGTGATTGCTTGTTTATCATTGTGCTGTGAATGGTAGAGAAGTGTTTATCAGATTAAACCTTAATGGACTTAAAGTCCTTCAAATTGACAGGGATCATATGGGACCTTGTTTGTAGTGCTGTGAAGAGCATTTTCTTCCCTTCTTTCCCAGTATCCCCAGTGATGTATGGGGACTCCCCTCTGAATGCAGGATGCTGAGCCTATACAAGGCTGTAGGGACAACAGCATCTATCTGCAACCACAGCTGCAGAACCTACGAGTGGAAAAAAGGAATTTCTTTGTCGTTGGTCTGGGATGGGAGCTGTCACAACAGAATCAGACTTTCAACGTCTGATTTGAAATCTCCTTTCACTCCCAGCTTGTCCAGCTGGGGAAATCTGGGAGTGAAATAAATCATCACACAAGAGAATAAGGGCAGTGCTGATATTAATCTGGGGTTTTAAGACCACCTTAGCTACGGTCCTCGTTTAGCAGAGTGGTTTGTTAGAAACCACCTTGGTTCCCTTGGACCTGAATTCACATTAGTCCCTGGATGGGGGCTAAAGGCAAAACTGGCTGAAAGCCCCTGTGATGTTAGGAAGGGCACAGAGGGTTGTAAAACACAGTCACCAAACAGCTGTCTGCTGTGTGGTCAGAGAAGGAGTCCTGTCCTCAGGACAGAAACAGGGGGAGGTTGCTCTCTCCCTGCCGTAATGGGAAGAGCATTCTTCATAGTTGGCTGGTGAGGGGGGGATCATGGTTTATGGAAGTGCTCTGCTGTGCAAGAGGGTTACATAAATCAGGGCAGCAAGCTGAATCCTTTTAAGGACATGCAATGTCTTTGCTTTCCCCTGGCACACAGAGATTTACCTCTTGTCCTAGACATGGCAACCAGAGATGCTGTGGCAGAGTTCTGTAAACTCCCAGCCTTCAAAGCACAGGCAGAAACGGATGCTGTTGAACCAGGTGTGTTTTGACATCAGAAACCTGCCCCTGGGTGCTGTTTGCAGATGGAGAATGTTGACCTTTTGATGAACAGCTTTGATACTGAATCCCTTTCTTTCTACAGGAAGATTTCTCCCAAACCCAGTGTTTGGCTTTGCTTCTCCCTGTACAACAAAATTGCACCCGTGCAACTAGCAAAAGGGCAAGGCCTTTCAATGAAGAGAACCTTGATTCATGATTATAGTCGCAAATTAAAATTATCAGTGAGTCAGGCATTTTGCCATTTCTCTGTGAGAGTTCTAATCATGAGGGGCTTGTGAAACCTGAATGTTTCACGGATTGCACAAAGTATTATTATCAACCCAACAGTTTCTATCAGAAAGTGTAATTTATAATCAGAGCTCTCTCTTCTTTCTTCAGATGCTTCAATCACCCAGGTGGGACAGAAACAACACACCAGGTCAATGGCTAATCACACAGCCACCCATGAGGCAACCCTTTACCACTCGAGCATTATTCATCCAAGCTGCTCTGAGCATATTTATTAACAAATACCTGCTATCATGATCAGCTCACTGATGACTCACTTCCAATCTGGATGCTTTTCAGAAGAAGGGGAAAGGACAGTGGAAGAACCATAACTGCAATATGATGAGACTACCTCCCTCCTGCCCCTCCCTCATTGCTACAGGAACTCAAAAAGATAATTGGATATTCATATTGGAACAGGCTGAGAAGCTAAATCAATCTACAGGTCAGCCAAATGCTCTAGCTTTTATTCATAGCCAACTTGAAATGACTGTTGCAGGGCAATAATTTTCCAAAGTGGCTTTTTTGAAAAGGCATCCTGGTTACTGAGATGCTTCAGAAATACAGCAGACAAATGTGAAGAGCAGGGAGTCTTTGTAAGCAGGGATTATCCTCCCAAGAGTTGTCAGTGCAAGCGCTATTTAAACATACAAAAGCATTAGGAAAGCAAAATTGTGTAGTAGAAATAGGTGGCAAGGAACACATCTCCATGGGTGGAGATGTGTGGCATTCTCATCAGTATGAGCTATGTAGGCAGCTAGTTGCCAAAGTAGGTTAATATGGGAGTTACAGCCCCTGTCAAATATACAAGTTACTGCAAAGATTTAGGAATTTAGGAGATTCTTTGAGGTCCCAGTCACCCCTTTATTCATTAACATTTTTTTTATTTTAAAAGTTAATAGTACCTGGATGATTTTTGTTGTCTGTGTCTGCTTTTCCTTGTTTCATAGAGTCATAGAAAGTCTGAGGCTGTAAGGGGCCTTTAAAGATCATCTACTCTAACCCCTGAAAACCTGTTTCGTATTCCAGGTTTTATGTAGTCATTTCCAGCATTTCCTAACATGGTTATTTTGCTTCTTGGAAGACCACTGTACCTTAATGAGCTGAACTGCTGAAAAACATTCCTGAATTTGGGACATGCTCAGTAACAGAAACAAGTATTTTCTATGAGCAGTACTAGAAATCGTTGGCTGCATTAGAATACATCACAGAAATTTAACTGAGAAAAAAAAAGAAGAGAAGAAAAAGAGAAGGAAAGGTAGGTTGGGCAAGTTGTTTGTTTCTATATGTCTCTGCTTTCCTTCCTATGTCTGATAACTCTGAAAATTTGTTTCTTCATCCATGCACCAGCCACACAGAACATAAGCAGACACAGGATGAAGTATGCAGAAGCTTCCTGAATCTTGAGCTGAAGGGACAACTGTGAAAGGGCTAAAAGGGAAGTGCAATTTCTAGAAGAGGATCCCTATCACACCTGCTAATTAATGCCTCTGGCATGTGGACTCCTGTCCCTACCACACTGGGCAGGAGCCGAAGCTGTCAGCTCATTTGGGTCAAGTCACCTCAAGGGTTACAGGGCTGTAATATTGCCTGCGGTGTTGACATGTCGCTCACAACCCAGGATAGGATCTTCAGTCCAGGGAAAGTTTCAAAGACCAGGGCAATTAAAAAAAAAAAAAAAAAAGACAACAAAAGTGTTGGAAAACAAGAGAACAGAGAAACAGAATCACATAGCAGTAAGAGGTAACAAGAACCATGAAAATGAAAACTACCTCCATGTATGTCAATATTTGCCATCTCCAGCAGTATGACCTCCAGAACAAAGGCGACAGGTTCCCTGCTGCCTAGTGACAGAAACGAAAACAAACATTTCCTACAGCCCCAGCCTGGCTGCAGTGCTGTAAGTAATCTCTTATTTATATATTCTGCTGAGAGGATAACCTTAGCTCCAGAAACGCCTGGCATTCGGCAGAACAAGCCCCTCTTTGGGAGGTGCACAATAGGCGAGCGGCGGGCGCGGGGCTCCCTGCTGCGTGCTGCAGGAAGGGCTGTGATTTCCCTTCTTGGCTCCTCTGTGTTTGCAAGGCTATTACTCCTTATTCACGAAAACAAAAGAAGGAATACAGTGCATATGTTCCCATTTTTTTTCCCTCCCTGCTTCAGCATATTATTTAGCATATTTACCGTGAGATCCCATGCTGGGCAAATGACTTCTCACCTATCAAAAATGCATCTGCAGGATCATTCCCAGCAAATTAGTCAAAGCAATGATTTGGTTGTTGTTGGATGAGTTCTCATTACTTTCACATTGCCCCTGGACCCTAAACCACAATTGCTTGATGAAGATTCTCTCAGTGAGTGGTACCTGAGAGTGAAGTCTGGTGTTGTTTAGAACTGGCCTTTATTCTCCACTCCACGGTTCCTCTCTTCCCTGCCCACACCTATCCGTTCCCTCATAGACACTCATGCCACAGGAAGCTCAGCCCCCAAAACCTCTGTTTCTCCTGGGAAAAGATGAGATTTTGCTAGTTTGGCTCCCTAACCTTCCTCAAACCTAGCCACAAGAAAGTTACCAAAGGCTAGAGCATGGGACAGTGGTGGCCCTGCCTTGCCCCTCCCCACAGTGCTGAGTGGAACCTCCATCCACTGCTCTACCTGCATGGCCCTGAGGATACAGCTTGGCCTCTGGAAGCTTTGGTGAAATTCAGGAAGCTCTCTAGATTGTGTGGGGACCACTGTCATCACACTGAACATCCTACAACCGTTTGGCACACTCCCACTCACTCACCCCTCCCGACGTGGAGCCTCCCACTTGTTTTTCTGCTGTACCTACACACAGAGATAAAGTCTTTCGGCATGCGTTTTCTAAGTGCCTTGAAAGGCTGGGCATAGGGTTTGGAATATATAGCAAAGCCTTCTAAAAAGTGGGTGGGAGAGTGAGAAATGAAAGAAAAATAATTCTGCTTTCATTCTGCCACTGCTTGAATTTCCATTTTCCAAGCAGCCCCAAGAGAAGCAGCTCATCAGTCTGGACCCAGCACAGAGCAACATGAAAGTGAAAAGATATTTGAAGGAAGTTGCTCTCCAACAAGACTGTGCACTTGCCTGGGGTTGGTGAAGGGGGTAGGCTAACTTCTCCACTGGGGATCAGTCCCACCAGACAACAGCCCCATTGGTATTCTTGTCACCGAGGTGTTTATTTCTCCATGTCTTGGGGAGAGGGACACCTCGACAAGGGGCAGATGCTGCCCTGGGAGGACCGTGCTGTTGGTCCGGTGGATGCTGCTGCCTGTGCAGTGGCAGCATGGGAAGATGGATTCATTTGCAAATGTAAATACTGGCTGTCAGAGAGGGCAAGGGATTAGCTTTACATATGAACAGAGAGGTGGCTCTGCATGCTGTTAGGCTCATTAGGGAAGCAGGACCCGTGTAGCTGGGCCATTTGGTAATGATCTACCCACTCCATCCTTCCTTTGTTCCTTTAACAACCCTCCAGCTCAGGCCAGACTCCCTGGGCTTTGACATTTTCCCTTCAATAAAACCCTGCAGCCCTGATTCATTTTCAGACAGGTCAAGAAATCCAATACACATGCAGAAAAGGTTTGTATGATACAAAGTTTTGCAGTAAATGAAAATGCAAGTGATAACAGTGTTTTCCATGCACACACCGGAGCCACTGCACATCACAGGTCACATTCTCCATGCATTGCTCTGACACATGGAGGATGTCTACTACTATATTGTCTGGCACATCCATCAGCAAAAGCAAGAGCAGACAAGGTAAAATATTTGGAATTAAAATTCTTCATTACATCCCTTGTATAGGTTCAAGCTCACAGGAGAAGTAATTTAGCTAGGAGATAAAAGGGGGCCTACAAAATGATGAGGACAAATGTTTTGAGAGTGCATGTTGCAACAGGACAAGTGGTAATGGTTTTAAACTGAAAGAGGGGAGATTTAGACTAGAAGTAAGGAAGACATTTTTTAGAGTAAGGAAGATGAAACGCTGGCACAAGCTACCCACAGAGGTGGTAGAATCCCCATCCGCAGAAATATTTCATTACAGGTTGGATAGGTCTCAGATCAACCTGACCTAGGATCAAGGAATTGTTTTGGTTGGAAAAGACCTCTAAGATCATCAAGTCCAACCATTAACCTAACACCACCATGGCCATTTAACCACATCCCAAAGTGCCATGTCCACACGCTTCTTAAACACATCCAGAGACAGCGACTCCATCCCTCCCTTCAACAGTTTCATTGCCCTTCTCTGGACAACAGCAACTCAATGTCTTTCTTGTAGTGAGAGGCATAAAACTGAACACAGTATTTGAAGATGTCCTTGCTCAAAGCAGGGGTGTTGAACTAGATGGCCTTTAAAGGTCCCTTCCAACTCAAACCATTCTAAGATTCTACAAAGGCTTACTTATGAAACTCAGGCAGATCTTAGACTGCTACTGGTGAAGGAGGCCCTCCTGCTCTCCCCTCTAACCCTGTTCATACCTTTCCATCACCAGCCTCATACCAGCAGTTGCATTTGAGTGATCACATGGCAAAGGGGACACTAAGCCATGCCAAAAATCAGGTCTGTAGAACAGTGGATTTCAACAGGAGTTGTGGGCTGAGGGCATCCATTGCACAACCACCTGACGGAACACAAAATATACAGCTGGAGGTGGGAGGGTGTGGGTGAAAAAGGATGGAGAGCCTGCAGCTGGCATCAGGTGGCTGCATCCTGAGACATACAGCAAAAGCTAAATTACCTTGACAGGAACTCGTATTGTGCTACTTATCTTGGACTCAACGAGTGCTTGAGGCCAAAACAGACATGATACAGAAACACACCAGGGGATTTCACAATCTAACTCCTGAATCAAGCCCATAACTTCAGCTAAACCCCAAAATTTCTTAACAACAACAACAAAAAGACAACCAACCAACCAACCAACCAAAAAAAAGGATCGCATTTATTACCACTGTAGCTGTTGATCACTGGCTTGTGAAAGGGTTTCCCTACCCTTCATTTTTTTCTCTCATTCAAATCTCTTGCTTCTCCACAAATATTTACACTTAACCCCCCCCCCCAAAAAAAATTCTCTTTAGGAGGTCTTCTGTAAAAACTTAGCTGAAAACTGTCTAAAATTCAAATCCTCTTGGATGGCACACACGCAGGACAGCCATACCATGCTCACAGTCCTCCTGCAATTCAGGAAACCAAGCTGGAGAGGGACTTCGGTTTAGAGATCCTTGAAGCCTAGCATGGTGTGGGCTGGGGGATCTCCTACTTTCTCCATCTGGCTCTGCTATTTTCCCCTCAGCCCTGATGCATTTCTAAGTGATTTATTATACTAAAAGTAATATTTATCCCACAGCTTAGCACCTTGCAGGCCTGTCTAGGGTAGAGTGGGAACACACATTCCTCGATAATGTAGTCACTAACATAGTGACTAAGAAAGTCACTAACTTTCTGTCTTTTATTCTCTGCTGTGTTTGATATTGGAAGGGTTCACGCTGAGCAGGCAGTATTTTACTTTTAGGAGGCGTTCCTCTAGGCATAGAAGTGGGTGCTGGATGAGTTTATGTTCTTCCTTTCCTATTTAAGGAAAGAAGAGCTCACTCCAGGTTTCTTTACAGACCCTTGACTTTTGCCAGGGACTAACCTCTTCATAGTGTGAAGGTGAGAAGGAGAACTAATTTTTCTTTTCCCTAGCCCTTCAATAAATGCATGCAGAAGGTTTTCTATTAAAAGCTGCTTTTCACATTCACACAAAGGAATTTGCATTTACATGGTTCTGCGCTAAGGAAGCCTGTGGATTCAGCATCTTGTCTCTCTGACAGTGAGAGGTGGGGTCATGATGCCCAGGTTTAACTAACTGCAGTTTCTCACCTCATAAGAGACAGAGTTTCATTATTTCCATGAACAACTGCACATTTGCTTGCAAACCCCACATTCAGGCAGAAACAATAGTATACAGCAGAATATAAATTTTCTAGAACAAGTCATGCAAACCACACATCACTCACATTAGAGCTGAGGCAAGAATACATTAAAATGCATACAAACTAGCCCAATGAGTTGTAGATTGCTATATTGATGGGTTTATTTTCTTTATTATTCCTTCAGCTCTGGCTTCGAGCTAATAAAGCCTTATTATGCACCTTCCTGCACTGAGAGAGAAAATACTAGGAGAAAAGGATACTATATTATATCCCAGACCACCTAAGACATTTCCGTGCTTCTGTGGCTTCTATAAATGGATTTTATATTGCCTTGAAAATATGTTAATACAGAAATGTATAAAAATTATTCTCTTGCCTGCAGCAGACAACTTGGCAAAAAAAAAAAAAAAAAAAGAAAATCTGAGTGGAATAGATGTGTTCTCTGAGGGCTGCTAAGAGTCTGGGTAGTGCCATTGCTTTTGTAAGGGGAAGACAAGCAATAAAAAGGACAGAACTGTGTGAAAAGAAGAGTACAAAATAAATGGAAAGTGTAACAGTTCAAGGTTGAATCTAATTTTTCGTTTAGGTTCTCCTAGAAATGGTAAGAGCTTCAAATTACAATGGAATTTTACCCAAGACTTGAATTTAGCTAATCTTTTAAAACATATGATTATCTTTTCTTAATTCAATGACTTTTCACTCTCACACCCTTCTGTTCTTCTGGTCCATGGTCTTCGGCATGCTCCGTTACCATGAGCAAATGCAGAAGCAGGAAATATGAGGAGCTTAATTAAATTGCAAATTTCCTTAGAATGCCAGGCATTCTACTCTTGCAAGCCAAAAGTCATTCAAGGCTGTGTCAATCAGCTTTTGGATCCATATCTGAAATGGACACTACCATTTTCTCCCATGTTATTATCTGCTAAGTATTTTTTTTCTCCCTTTTCCAATCTTTCTTTCCTGAAAGAGGAGTTAGGCTTTTCATATAGCACTGTTAGGCTTTCTTGGACAGTAAAATTCAGCCTAGGTTTGGTTTCATTTTAGTTTTCCTGTAAAGGTTCTGTTCTGCTCAGTTGAAGAGAGATGGAAAATTTTTCCAGCATCCTGCTTTTAAATTCAGGCAGTCTTCTCTATGAAGACAGGCTGAGAAAGCTGGGGTTGTTCAGCCTGGAAAAGAGGAGGCTCTGGGGTGATCTAATAGCAGCCGTCAAGTACCTGAAGGGGGCCTACAAGAAGGATGGAGAGAGACTGTTTACAAAACCTTGCAGTGATAGGATGAGGAGCAATGGCTTCAAACTAGAGAAGGGCAGATTTAGATTAGGTGTTAGGAACAGGTTCTTTACCATGAGGCTAGTGGAACACTGGAACAGGTTGCCCAGGTAGGTGGTTATGGCCCCATCCCTGAAGACATTCAAAGTGAGGCTTGACAGGGCTCTGGGCAGCCTGATCTAGCTGAGGATGTCCCTGCTGACTGCAGAAGGGGTTGGACTAGATGACCTTTGGAGGTCTCTTTCAATCCAGACCATTCTATGATCCTACGATTCTATGATAAATTCAGGAACATAAAACATCAGCTAAGTGATAAATTGCTGCTGTTGGTTGGTGTCTCTTGGAAAATTAAGCAGGATTTTATTTTGATTTGGCTTCATAAGTGACATTCTTCGCTGGGTTTTGTGTTGTTTCAGTAAAAACACTTCTGTTGTAGGAAAACGCTCTGGTCCAGGGCTGTGATGGGTACCTCCCATGTGTTCCAGCATGGTAGCTACCATTGCTGTACCAGCACAACACTGGAAGAAGCCATCTGTCTCCCTTCACCTGGGCTGCCTCCCCAGCTCCCTGCTTTTTTGCCCTAAGCTTCATGGAAGCCACCTCCTCTTCACTAGCCACTGTAGTGAAAAAGTGGAGAACTTGGTCAAACCATGCCTGCAGGAACTGGTGTTCTCCAGCAACTTCCTCTCCCACATCCAGCCCCACAATGTTCCGTACCATTGCCACTATTCTGTCTCTCCCTGCAGAGGTATGTAAGAGCCAAGCATAGTTTCCAAACTTTGAACTTTAATTAAATAGGTGTGGGCTACACAGTGCAAATATTTCCTTTCACCCAGGCCACTGGCTGGAAGAAAGTGAAAGATGAGACCAGGTGTTATTTGTGTTCTTCTCCCTTTAGGGTTTCTCTGCACTGTACTGCTTATCCTGTCCGCTCTGTGTTCTGCTCCCCATAGCCATGGTTAAACAAAATTCTTCAAGAATGAGGAGAAAGCTGTTGGCATGGGGGAGGCTGGAAAGCTGAGTGAAAAACAAACTGATCTGGTGAATCTAATGTTTGCTAAATGTCTTACTGCTGTGAGGCTATGTGGTAGGATAAGAGGAAATGACCTCAAATTGCACCAGGGAAGGTTTAGATTGGACATTAGGAAGAAGTTGTTCACCAAAAAGTTTGTCAAGGATTGGAAGAAAGTAGAATCACCATCCCTAGAGGTACTTAAAAGCCATGAGGTGCTGAGGGACATGGTATAGTGGTGAACTTAGAGGTGCTGGGTTAATGGCCGGACTTGATCTTACAGGGTTTTTTTCCCCCACAAAACAATTCTATGATTCTATGATCACAAAATCTTAATATAAGCGTGGATAATGCAATAATGTCTCTGGGGTGTTTTCTGAACCAATGGGTATTGGTAGGCATCCAAAGCCAAAAATTAATCAGATTTAATCATAACATGGCTTATTGGGCTTCAATTTCACATGAACATCCCTGAGGAAAATAAAGATGCAGGTAACTGCTTCTGTGGAACATTCTGGGCCAGTGCACTATATCCTGGTCAAATCCACATTGTTCATACATGGTATTTCAGCTCAAGCTGAGGCAAATAGGCATCTTCAAGTGCACCTGACCCTGTCCCATAATAGCTAAGACTGTCCTGCAGGTCTCTGCATCTTGCTTCAACCAGGCCAAGTGTATTCAAGGGCGGATCCTTTAGAAGAATGGAGATTTCAGCAGGAATTAAGTTTTCCACACCTCTTAAATATGAACTTTGTTCCTGTTCTTATAACTACTTGCTCTTACAGTTTTGGGGAGGTGCTTGGGCCCAATGTTGAAAAATATCATAATTCTTATGGGGTTTTTTGGTAAGATATGGTAAAGATAGGTATGAAAAAGAGAGAAGTGACACAGGTTGTGCTCATGTATAGAATCATAGAGTCATCAGAGTTGAAAAAGGCCTCCAACGTCAAGTGTACTTATATCAGTCTGTATTGAAGAGATGCAGGATCCCTCATAGAAATATCTTTGGAAATGAACTGTAATCTAGCTTTATTCGACTCTGAAGCAAAACAGAGAAGACTGGGAATCCAAAGCCACTCAGGACTTCTTGAATTTGACAGCATTGATTAAAAAGAAACATTTTTTTTTTTCAATTTGGCATTTCAAGCAACAAACTTTGAGAGCCACCCCCTGTGTTTCTTTATTCACCAATTTTCAAAAGAAAAGAACTTTAAACATATTCCCTATTAAAAAGGAGTTAATCCCAAAAAAAGAATAAAGACTTGGCTGTGAAAGTGGGGTTTGCCCTGCTAATAAGGCTCCTGGGGGAAAAATTTAATATAAATGCAGCAAAAAGCCAATGCAAGAGTCTGAGTCTGCAAATACTTGCACCTGCACTTATACATGGAAAATAAGATCCTGGCCCAACAAAAATGAGTGAGATTTCTGCCCTCAGCTCCAGCAAGGTCACTGTTCCTCCCTGTGAACAGTCAGACTAAATGAGAAGGACTGTGCATAATCAGCTACTCTGCAAATGCAACTATTTGAGAGGGATTGTTGTCCGTGTTTTTAATTCCCTCCTAAATTAAAGATTAATTATTTCCAAGTGTCGATTTTATTATCTTGCTAATTTGTCTGTGTATAAATCACTGTGCCAGCTGGGTACATCATAATGTAAGCACCACTCATTTCAGAAAGGGCTCAACTAAGCAAAATGCTGAACATCCTTTGCAGAGATTAAGTTCTTTGAGAGGAACAGAGGAGGCTCAGCAGCAGCTGGTGGGGTGGTCAGTGTTGAATCCCCAACCCTTTCCAACAGAGAGCTGTATTAGCAGAGCTGAAAGAGCAATCTCCTGGTGTGACATTCTGAGCAAGCTTCTGGCTGAAATATTAAGAGCAAAAGGAAGAGGATTCCGTGAAGGTTTTTCCAGTTTGCATGGAAAGGGAATTGGTTTGTTGCCTTTTTTTTTTTTTCCTCGTTTAATAAGCAGGTAATAAATAGTTTGCAGAGTCAGGAGGGAAAATCGCAAGGAGTTGCTTTCATTGCATGAAGTCCAAGTTACATTTCCCCCCACATCTTCATCATTCACACACTATGTCAGAAAAAAATTAGGTTATTGATGTAAGCACATTCAGCATTAAAAGCCAGAACTGGAAACCAGGTCCATGCAGTTGTGCTTGACTATTTCCCCAATACAAACTGGCAGAGACATAATGCCAGGTGAGCTGTGAAATGTGGATCAAAACCTGTTTAGAGGGAACTATCATCATTCATGTTTGAGGCAGAAGCACCAAACAGCCTGACAAAGTGAATCTCAATTTAGATGGATTGATCCATGGCTTTAAGAAGGAGAAAAAGTAGATTCATGACAGTTTATTTATTTTAAGCCCTTGCCAGGCCACATCTCAGGATTTTCCTTAAATCTTTCATATCAAATAGCATGTCATGTGCTGCTCTTCTTGAACAGCTGCTGTTTCCCTGTAAATATTTTATATGACTTCGATTAAACATCTGGCTTTTTGGCACGCTGCAATCCATGCTTGACCTTGACTCCTGTCAGAATAATGCTCACCTCAGGGCATTCCAGTTTATGAAATCACATTTGAATAAATCACCAACTTCATAAATGGGGATGTCTCACCATCAGGTATAAATGCTAAATGGATTTTCTCCAAGAAGAACAGTCTGCTGGAGGAAGACTTCCTCTTACACGTACTCATGTTCAGCTTCAACAAACATGTGCAACATATACGACAGCAATATGCAGGAACAGAAGGTGTCCATCTTCTGGAAGAAGCAAGGCCTGAATGGGAACTGACTGGTGTAGTTTTCTTCCAAAGGAAATCAAAACAAGTACCCAGAATGTGAGAGCTTCAGAAATATCTTTCTGTTGCTCAGCAGCCCTGTGAGAATTGCATTGCACTCTCCCTGTAATGGTTTTCGTATTTTGATACAGTGGATTTTTTTTTCCTCCTGAGTTTGATTTAGGACAAGACAAAGTGTGTAAAAGTAGTGACAACTGTATTGTGTGTATCAAAATGCACAGAAAGAATCTATGAGCTCTGTTACACAAGGACAAAAGATGACTAGAGGGAAATGAAGAGATGTAATTGGGATGCAGATCCTGTTTGCCACGCTACGCAAATCAAACTGCTGTTCTCTACAGCATTAATCACTCAGCATTTACCAGACTGAGTTTTTCCAAGAGGTCAAGATAAGGGTCTTGATTCTTATTTCAGGATTCAACACTTCTATAACTCTCTATTAGAAAAAACACTGTATTAGATCAGCAGAGAAGATGGAAACTGTGCATCAAGGATGAGAGCTGACCCTGCACATGTCTCAGGAACGCCCAACACAGCAGACACGTTTAAAGAGATGGTTTCACAGCAGGCACAAAAAATCAGCAGACAAGCTGCAAAGAATTAGGCATCAAGAACTGAAAATCTGTAAACTTCAGAAGATAATCACATGCTTAACAGGAATCCTAAACATGTTTAAAAATAGATGTTTCTCTGACCTGGAAGCTCGCTTGGAGCCATTCAAACACATTTCCAATTTCAGCAGCTGTCAGCAGCAATGCAAGTGTGAGTGAAAATGGGCCAAAGAGACTCTGTTTCCCTTGTGACAATGAACACCCATTAATTCTTGCTGATTGTGATGGAGAGCCAGATGAAAACTTCACTAAATCTGCCCCCCCCCCCCCCAAAAAAAAAAAAAGGTAAAGAAAGAAAAAGAGTCATGTTTGATAGTCTCTGATAATGAAATTTAGCCATTCAGCTTTCATGACTGTAATGGAAAAGAAATTGGTCTAGCAACTTACAGCAAATCTTAATGTGCTGTTAAGCTGAAAAAGATGAAACTGGAAAGTGTTTTGCTCCATGTTTCATTTATGAATCCTCTTATACCTGGTGTGTAGAATTAAGCCACCACACAGCTGCTTTGTGTTCATCATGCTTAGCCATTGCTAACATTTCCCTACCACATCACCCTGTATGGCTGTGCTGAGCCTTGAATGCAAACCTGGAGCCTGCTCAAAACCTGCCTTGGTGTCTGCACATGGGGTGTATCAATTAACACAGGTGATAGCTCTGCTCTGGGAAATTAGTTACAGCTATTGCCTGACACCAGCAGTTGAAGCAGGTCCAGAGAAGGACCACAAAAATTATTGGAGTGCTGGAATACCTCTACATAAAGAAAAGCTGAGATAGTTGAACTTGTTCAGCCTGCAGAAGAGAAATCTCCAGGAAATCCTTGTTGTGGTCTTTCAACACTTGAAGTGGACCTGTAAGAAAGATGGGGGCAATCTTTCTATCAGGGCCTGCTGCAACAGGACAAGGGGTGATGGTTTCAAACTAAAAAAGGAGAGATTCAGACTAGATATAAAGAAGACATTTTTCACTGTGAAGTTGGTGAGACACTAGCACAGGTTGCCCTAAGAGGTGGTAGACATCCCATCCCCAGAAATATTCAAGGTCAGGTTGGATGGGACTCTGAACAAGCTGATCTACTTGAAGATATCCCTGCTCACTGCAGGAGTGTTGGACTAGATGATCTTTAAAGGTCCTTTCCACCCCAAACCATTCCAAGATTCTACGATTCTATGAAATGAGTCAGATGCTTTGGCAGGTCAGGGGTGAGAAAGCCTTTGCAGATTTCTGCAGGAGAAAATTTTGTGCTGCCTGCCTGCCTTTTCAGGTCTTGGCTTACCTTGCTGGTCTTCATTTACTTCAGAGTGGTGAGTGGAAACTATCAGTATATCTTATTCCATACCACTTTCCTTTTCTATTTTTTTTTTTTTTTACAAATACTTCCCTTTTTTAATCACTTCAATCAGAAATTCCCCCATGGATATATTGTTTCTTCTTACTTGAGGAACACTTTTCTTTTTTTTTCTTTTTTTTTTTTTTTTGATAAAAAAGAGAGGCTGTGCCTCATTCCTGGTCTGGTTATGGGTACAACCATCCCGTTTGGCAAGTCTCCCTACAATCCTTGGGCAATTACAGGTCACATTCTTCAGCTATCAAATAGCAGGTTTGTAGCTTTTCAAGCACTGCTGGTCCTACCTGCCATACTTTTGAAAGGTCCTGCATAGACAAGTGTTTCCATATCAAGCCCTCAGCTCTTGCTGCAGCCTCAAATCCCCAGGAGAGCAAAGCCCCACGCCACAGCAGGGGCTTTATGAGCAAAACGGCTCTTGGGGTTTCAGGTGATGAAAGGAGAGATGTGCGTGCTTGCCTCTCATATGATATGGTTATATGGATGCTTGCTAAGAAAGCAAGATCTGTGTTAGACCTGTTAGCAGATTTATGGCTTGCTTTGCAGTGCTGTAGTTTATTGGGAGAACAGCACAGTAGCTTCCTGTGCTGTTATTTTAAGGCAGGTTTTCTGTTACCGTCGATCACAGAAGCTGTTTGTAAGATGAGATCTTTCCAAGGCTTAAGTCTCAATGTGAGGGCTCAGAAGGGACCCCTGCCTCTAAGGAAAGATATGTGCTCTGCTCAGTGGGGGGGGGGGGGGGGAAATAAAGTCAACATAAGCTGTTTGCCCTTGAGCAACTGGAACAGTTTCAATTTCCTAGCAACACAAAACTTTACCTATGACAGAAATGACAATTGCCCTTGAATGCAGTGAGGAAATGGTTCCTCCATGCTCCAAGGGAGATTTCTGTGCCTGTGCCCTGCATTCCTACAGGGTGCAATATACCACTTTAGGGATGTTCTTGTCAATTAATGTGTAGCTGCAAGGAGAAGTGGTCTCACCTCCTATGTTGAAAAACATATTTTTTATGTGAAAGGTATACTCACGTTTTATCCTAGAAATGCATCTCTGCCTTCACATGTAAATACTAAAAGAAAAAAAGAAAAGGATGAACCAGAGTATAAATTTTTGCTGAATATTTTCAGGTCCTGATAAAGTCTCTTAGGAAGAAGAGAAAGTCTCTTATGAAGAAGAATGGCAGCATCAGAAAGAGCTGCAAAGGTAGAGTCCATCTAAATCTGTGTGTCTAAGGGAGGTTTAGATTACATATCAGGAAAAATTTCTTTACTGAAAGAGTGGTTAGGAATTGGAACAGGCTGCCCAGGGAAGTGGTGGAGTCACTATCCCTGGAGGTGTTCAAAACCCATGTAGACATGCCACTTCAGGACATGTTTTAATGGTCATACTGGGTTAGTGGTTGGACTTGATGGTCTTAGAGGTCTTTTGCAACCTTAATGATTCAATGATTCTTTGATTCCATGTAGTGTTTGCTCTCTTGGGGTTTGCTGGTGGTGAAAAGGAAGAAATGAAGTTTTGCCTCACAGTTGATTGAATGTGGGCCCAGATACTTTTTAAAAAACATTTGTCAGAGAGTCCAAAGTTCCTCCTTGTCATCTACCTCTGTACTTGGCTTAACAAGTACAGAGGACAAATGGATGTTCCCAGTTTCTACACATCACTTTTTATAAGGGATTATTTCAAGAAAAACTTATTAATCTTGTCAAGTTGTTCAGAACACTGTTTGAAGGATTCTTTAACAGCAAGTTTTCTTTCCTTTTTTTCCTTCTCATCCATTTTATGTCTTTTCTTGTTGCTCAGCAGTTTACAGCCTTAGTCATGGTACATTGCATCTCCCATAGAAATGACAGTTGCTTTCAGTGGAAAGCACTTGACATGTTACATGGAGCAAATGTAGGAAAAGGTAGTGTTAGCAGGGAACAAGGGCAGAGCTTTGCATTTCTTTTCTTTCTAGTCTGTATATCTATTTCTCTGGGTTTCTCTGCTTTTCCCAGCATTTTGACTGTCCTATGTGTCTTGCAGTCTGCTAACCAGTAATTAATATTTCTTCTTGCAAAATCACCTTCTGTCTGGGCCTTCTCCTAAACTACTTATTGCCTGTCATGGGAATTGCAGCTAATTTCTCACCTTTATAATGTGCTGCTTTGGGAGGATTGATTTCTCATATGTATGATAAGGCTGGTTTCAACAAGAAAAGAAGAGATTGCTGGTTTGTAGATATCAAAAGGAAATGACATTAGGTGTGCCCAGACAGCAGGTTACCCAGAGAGGTGGTAGAAGCCCCATCCTTGGAAATGTTCCAGGTCAGGTTGGACAGGGCTCTGAGCAACCTGAACTAGTTGAAGATGTCCCTACTTACTGCAGGGGTTTTGGACTAGGTTACCTGTAAAAGTCCCTTCTAAACCAAAATATTCTATAATTCTTTGTGTTAGAAGTGAAATATATTAAAACCATTTATAATCTGTACCCACTCACAGTTATTATCTGTGAAAATCCCAAACACTTTTTAGTAGCAAGAAAACATATGTCCTGTAAATGAGCTGCATCAAATTTAGAAATGGTTGAGTGTAGAGTAGCATTAATTTCACTGCTTTAGTAATTAAAGACTAACTGCTGTCACCCTGTGTTCATGAAGATGCTTTGATCTAACTATGTCTGAGATATAAAAGTTAAATGACAAATGGCATTTAACACGTCTGATAGGTCTGTTTTACACAGGAGGACTACAAAGCAGTTAGAGTAACAATTTGTGGATTTTTTTTTCTGATGTGTTCTGAAATATTTTTTTATCATGGAAGGTGTACTGTAATGGAGAAGGACTGAGTACTACCATCAATATGTCACAGTAACAAGTGCCATTCCTGTCTGTCAATTACAAGCCTTTGCAAGAAACTGAAGAATCAAAAGATGTTGGTAACTGTGGAACATCACCTATCAGTGGGTGGAAAAAAAAAAAAAAAAACCCAAAGCTTTAAAACAACCTAGTTACCATGATGAATCTTTTGGTTCTGTATAAGAATGTGATTTGATCATAGAATCACAGAATGGTGTGGTTTTGAAGGGATCTGTGAAGGTCATCTAGTTCAGCCTCCCTACAGTCAGAAGGGACATCTTTAACTAGATTGGGGGTTGCACATGGTCCCAAACAAGTGACCTTGAATGTTTCCAGGCTTCTACCACGTCTCTGGGCAACTTGTGCCAGAGTCACACCACCCTTATTGTAAGAATTTCACAAAATCACAGAATGTTAGGGGTTGGAAGGGACCTTCAGAGATCATCAAGTCCAACCCACTTTCCAAGGCATCACAATTTCTTCCTTCTATCTTGTCTAAATCTCCCCTCTTGTCATCAGTCATCACCACTTGCCCTGTCACCACAGGCCCTGATAAAAGGTTGATCCCCATCTTTCTTACACACCCCCTTTAAGTGTTGAAAAGCCTTCTCTTCTACAGGCTGAACAACTACAACTCTCTCAGCTTTTCCTCACCTGAGAAGAATCCTGTAGAGAATCAAAATATATCCTTATAAGCATAAATGATTGCTTTTCATGTGGCTTGGTAGGTCACACTTGGTGCCAAATCAAACCAACACGGCTGAATGTTTAGAGATCACAGAAACACAGAATCACAGATTCAGAGAGTCACAAAATCAGAAATTGTTAGGGGTTGGAAGGGACCTCTAGAGATCATCAAGTCCAACCCCCCTGCCAAAGCAGGATCACCTAGGGCAGGCCACACAGGAATGCATCCAGGCAGGTTTTGAAAGTCTCCAGAGAAGGAGACTCCACAACCTCTCTGGGCAACCTGTTCTGGTGCTCCGTCACCATCACCATAAAAAAGTATCACCTTGTGTTGAGGTGGAACCTCCTGTGTTCTAGCTTGTACCTATTGTTCCTTATCCTATCACTGGCCACCACAAAAAGACACCATCACCTTCATCTTGACACCCACTCCTCAGATATTTATAGACATTGATAAGATCCCTCCTCAGCCTTCTCTTTTCAAGCCTAAACATCCCCAGTTCTCCATCTTTCTTCACAGGAGTGATGTTCAAGTCCCAGTCATCCTTGTAGCTCTCTGTTGGACTCTCTCCAGCAGATCCCTGTCTGTCTTGAATGGGGGAGCCTAAAACTGAAGACAGTATCCCAGGTGTGGTCTTACCAGGGCAGAGCAGAGGGAGATATATTTACAGATGTATGTAGATATGCACCCAGTCCTGCCCCAGCAGTTCTCACTCACTCTCACAGGCACCCAGGAGAACAGAGCTATCCCCAACTCCTTCCAGCCAGAACAGCCTGAAGCTGATCAAAATACCGAAAAGAATGTCTGTCTCCCAAATTCACAAGACACTGAATTATTGATTTGAGAGCAGGTTTTCCTATAGCTTCTTTATGGAAGTCAAAAAATAAGAGGTTGTCGAATGTTTTGGCCTCAAGAAATAAATTTGATGCTTTATGGATTTTCATGAGATCTCTCACTGCTGTCTTTTTGCAAATCACTCAGTGTTTCTGCTTTCTGCAGAGCTCTATGTACATTTTTCCTTTACAATATTCATTTTTTTCTTTAGTGGAACTAAGGGCTTGTAACTCCAGCTATGTGGCAAAGAAGCAGGCAAATATCTGACATTCTCTGATTAATATACACATCTTACTGAGTTTCAACCCAGAATGAATGTTATTCAAAATTACAAGCCTCCAGCCTTAAGACTAGCCAACAGAAATGCTGACAGAAACTAAAGCTGCTCTGATAGCAAGAGAGTGCAAACAACTGAAAATGTGTATGCCCTTGAACTATTAATTATTCTACCCTGGAAGGATTAAAAAGGACTTCTGACTGACCCAAGTTCTGCTTGGAAAACAGAGAGAGAAATGCAGTATTCCCTGAGTCCCTGACTAGTTTAAGGTCGTATTTGTTAAATTTAAGACCTGCCAAAACCCAGCTATTATTTTCTAGCTGCTTTGTACCCAGCAGCTTCTAGTAAGAAGTGACTTATGGAACATTTCAAGACTTTTATGCCAGCAACAATAACCATCATAAAACTTGTGGAATATGATATTAGACTGAAATATTTGCAGCATATGTTCTGACAACATTTGGCAAAACAGCAGAAGACCTATAAAGAGTTTTAATACAATTAACAATGTCATTAAAACAATCCCTGGAATAGCATTAAATTTGATAGGCATTTTGTGAATAAAAATAATGTAAATTATTGTGAGCTTTCCTTATTAAAGTCAAGTATTAATTTAAAAAAAATTGTGTGGACTTTCCCAGTAATGCAAGAACTGGTTATAAAGAGTTTAGTGCCAGAAAGGTATTAGACTCCTTTTAATCTTTGCAACAATTGACATAATTAATTTACTAGCTTATTTTGCCTATGCCAAATCCAGCTATTAATTTCACCCTAGTGTTCATTTGGCTTTGAACAGATATCTGTGGAACAAAGTAATAATAATAATAATAATAATAATAATAATAATAATAATAATAATAATAATAATAATATAATAATAATCAACAGCATCCCATGTTGGGGAGGGGGTTTGGTAACAGTGATCCTACCATCTTAGGGGGCTGTATCTGATATCTGTAAGGGATTAAGTTCCATATTGGCATGGTACAACCATTACAGCTACTGCCACATCTCCATTTGTGATGGCTTTGGAAAGATTTGGGCTGGCTGCACTTGTGCTCTCTGAGTCTCCCACCTACTGTGAATTAAATTATGGTAGGAAAAGCTAGAGTGTTTTGCAGAAGAAATGAAGACACCATCTTTGTAGCCCTGATGACAGCCAATTGCCATCGATCATGACTCTCTTATGTATGTCCCCAAAAAGTGTTGCTTAATGTTCTCAATCAGGACTGAGATGGACATGAAGGAAGATTTATGCAGCTCTTCTTTGGTATGTGGAATTAAAACAAAGCAAACAGACAGAAACTGATTTCCAAGGCAGAGAGGCACTCTGGAACACCATTTAAATAAATCAGTTTGTTATTGATGTAAATCAATTAATCAGCACAAGTAAAAATAGGTCCAATCTTCAGACTTCTGCTGTTCTTTGTTCTTTTTTTTTTTTTTTTTTTTTTTTTTTTTTAATCCACTCACTTCCTGAAAACTAATATTTGGCCAGAAAAATAGTGATGATATTACTTTTGATACAGGTTACATTCCTTTCTTTCTTTTCTTTCTACATCCAGTACTTCAGTGCTTACCCAGAGACAGCAATAAAATGAACACTGGTGCTCAGAAGCATCTGCCCCCATCCTCAGGTGTGACAGCTCTTCTTAAGGGTGCAAGTGGATGCATGAATCCCACTGCCATAGCCAATAATCATGTCCCAACGTGCCATGTCTACTCATTTTTTTAACACCTCCAGGGATGGTGACTCCACCACCTCCCTGGGCAGCCTGTTCAAATGCTTGACCACTCTTTCAGTACAGAAATTTTTTGTAACGTCCAATCTGGACCTCCTCTGGTGCACCTTGAGGCCACTTCCTTCTGTTCTAATGGTAGTTACTTTAGAAAAGAGACCAACACCCACCTTTGGCATGACATGGCACAAAATTAAGTTTCAGCAGTGAGTGGATGGGAAAAGAAGGTAATCAAACTTCAGGAACTCTGTCCAGAGTCTAACTGCAATGGTGGTTGATGGCTGACCTTGGGAAAAAAGTGAGCTCCACTTGACATCTGTCCCCAGTAGCTACCAGGGCTGGTGCTGGAAGCTTTATCACCATCAAGGGTAATACACAACCATGAGTCAAAGATGTTTCCCTTTGGCAAATGTTCTCTGCAGTCCAGCTTTGAGGTCCATGAATAACTAGATTAGGACAAACAACAAAAACAAACCCCTCCACGTCCTCTAATAACCAGCAATGGTGCAGCTGCTCAGGCTCCAGCAGATGCATGAGGAGTACTGTTGATGGAGGTCCAACATTTTGCCAAACCATTGTAAAAAATAAATGAGATGTGTAGTGCTGCACTGGGACTGGCACCACCTGGCCATCAGAACAGCTGGGGAAGGAAGGCACTGTTTTTCCCTGCCATATTACACATCTGAGGCACAAGAACACTTCAGCTTTCAGAGCAGCAAGGCATGCATCCTTCCAAGGAATTAATTTTTTGATGGTATAGTCATCTTGGACCTTATTATTCTCAAATTTTCCTATGTGCACCCTCTTTCTTCTGTGCTCTTCCCAGGCAGTGTCAAGCTGTTCTGAAGGAAAATAACATTTCTTTCTCCCACTGCTCCGAAAAGCTGGGAAGTGCTCTCTTTCTCAAAAATTTCTTGTTGGGATTGTAAATTCAAATTACTGCCATACATTATGGCTTTCTTTGGCAAGCAGAGCAGCATCACAGAGCCCAGTAGAACATTTCATCCCAGGGAGAGTTGCAAACATATGTGCAGAAAGCTCGTTGTGAGGAAAATCGACCCTCTCTGTGTGCCACCAGTCTCAGCAGGCATCGACAGGCCAGCCACAGCCTGGGCTGCAACACCAGAAGCACAGCCAGCAGGTTGAGGGAGGTCATTCTGCTGCTCAGCTTTAGTGAGACATCCCCTGCAGTACTGTGTCCACCTCTGCAGCCCTTAGGATGTGGACCAGGGCTGGAGGAAGGTCACAAAAAGGATCAGAGAGACCCTAGCTGGAGGTGTTCAAGGCTTGGCTGGATGAGGCCTTGGGCAGCCTGGCAGGACAACAAGGCTGGGGAGAGGTCTGGAGCACAGCCCTGTGAGGAGAGGCTGAGGGAGCTGGGGATGTTTAGCCTGGAGAAGAGGAGGCTTAGGGGAGACCTTATTGCTCTCTACAACTACCTGAAAGGAGGTTGTAGACAGGTGAGGGCTGGTCTCTTCTGCCAGGCAACCAGCACCAGAATGAGGAGATGCAGTCTCAAGCTGAGCCAGGGGAAGTTTAGGCAGCAGCAGAACAAGAGGACACAGTCTCAAGTTGTGCCAGGGGAAGTTCAGGTTTGAGGTAAGGAGAAAGTTCTTCACAGGAAGAGTAATTTGCCATTGGAATGGGTTGCCCAGGGAGGTGGTGGAGTCACTGTCCCTGGAGATGTTCAAAAAAAGATTGGATGTGGCACTTGGAGCCATGGTTTAGTTGTCAGGAGATGTTAGGTAATAGGTTAGACGTGATGATCTCTGAGGCCTTTTCCAGCCTGGTTGATTCTGTGATTCTGTGATTCTATGATTCTGTGTGTCCCTGCCCATGGGAGAGGGGTTGGAACTAGATGATCTTTAAAGTCCCTTCAATCCAACCCATTTAATGAATCTATGAATCTATTAATTTACACTAAATATAAGGCAGAAATTTCTACAACTAGAGTGACGAGATACTGGCCTAGCTTGCTCAGAGAAGTAGTAAAGGTCTCACCCCTGGAATCAGGTTAGATGGGACTCTGAGCAAGTTGCTCTAGTTGAAGAGGTCCTTGTTCACGGCAGGGGGGTTGGACTAGATGACCTTTAAAGGTCTCTTTCAACCCAGCCCATTCTGTGATTCTATGAGTCTATGATTTTGCTTAAGTCTGTCCCTGCATGACTAGAAAATGCAGTCTGCAAAAGCACAGAGCAAAAGGGTGTCTGTTGACCTGGTGGAATTTGGGCCAGCTCTGTTGTTGGCTCTGCTGTTCAAGAAGAGAATCTGATTTGTTAAGGCTGATTTTCATAAAACACTTTTTAATGATTTATATTACTTCTTCAGGTATTAATTTAAAGGACTGAGAGAGGTTCAGGCCATTGCATTAGATAGATTAATGTGTCATTTTGAGAGTATTTCTGGACATGTATGCAAAAGTTGAAAATTCGAAGCACTAGTAAAATTACAAGGATAAATCAAATAACAACTAAAGCCTTTCCTCAGACCAATGGTTTTAAGTGCTCTCAACAGTTGGAAAAAGTGCAGATTTTTTGCTATGCAAAATTGGCGTGTATAGATTTGGAGCACAGACAGACCTTTGCTAAACTACAGCAATCTGTCATGTTTAAATATGGTTGTTGTTAGCAGGGCACACTGATTACTGTGGTGCTCTGAATAAATGAAAAATATTGGGAAAGGCAAGAAAAAAGGAAAAGCTTTTGGGAACCAGCATAAGTCCAAAGGGCAGTTGTGGTTGTCATCTCTGGCATTTTCAGTTTGTGTTTTTTAGAGCTGTTTTTTTGGAGAGAACTGGACAAGAAATTAGTAAAATGCTTTAGAATTCACAAAAGCACATGACCTTCAGAGTGAAATTTAGGACTGCAGCACATGAAATCTAATATTTTCTGAATTATTTATACAGTTCATCATCAATCTTAGTAGGTAAAAATAGTCCTTTAATGTTTTCAGCTTAAATCCTGCTCTCTCATGGCTGCACCTACATTCCCAGAACATTGTGGTAACCCACGCCATGACCACAGGGCACCTAGATGAGGAGTGTGGTGGAGGGAATGTTGGGCTGAGTCGGGTCATAAAGCTCTCTGAATGGGGAAGACACATAACAAAACAGAAAGAACTGTGAAGTCCTTGGCGATCACTGATCCCACTCAATGTCTCTGTAGTATCTCCTGTGGCTGGCTAGATGAGAAATCCAGCCAGCCTCTTGAAATAACTAGACTAAGGCATACTAAGACTCATTTTGCAGTGCAATGTGAAGTTCACCCTCCAGAACATCCAGCTCCTTCAGATTTATTTACATAATTCACCTTCTATAAAGCAGGATTTTGTGCCACTTGCACCAGAAAATTTTATTAAGATGTACTACTCCAAACACACTTTTGAGTTCCAATGAATCATCACAGTTTTACGACTACGTCCTCAGTTATTGGTGTGTGAGGAGAGGACCTGGGCACCACATGGAGTGAGTTTCCCTTCACCGAGCTGCAACACCTAGCCAGCTGGGTGTCAAACACCTGCCGTAGATAAAAAGCTGTGGAATGATTAGCAACTGCTCTGAAGCCAGAGGAATCAGTGTGTGACCATCACTGAAAGGACTCAAAGTCCACAACTACACACTGAGGTGGATCTCAATTCTTTCCTATGCTATGTGAAGGATCTCAAGTCTTTCCTGCGCTATTGGGCAGTGAGTCCCAATGAAGGAGCTGTGTCAGTAATAAGCAACAGGACAGAACTATTTCTATCAAAGGGATTGGAGAGATGAAGGTGACATGGATGTAGAATTTTAATGGATATCATGGCTGCCTTGGATTTGTATTTTTGGGTTTGTTTTTTTTTTTTTTTTTGACAGAAAGAGGGAAGGGTTGTTTCCTACCTCACAGAGAAGAGATGCCTGTAATCAGAACTCTGCAAGGGACTAACATCACAAATCACTTCCGTAGCGTATATGCAGGACAGGGGTTAAAATAACCATGGCTACTTCATGAGCTGCTGTATCCATATATTTAATCTTCACATAGTAGTCATCATTCTTGAATTTAAGGGAGATAGAAAAGGTGTAGCTGAGTTCGTTGTCAGACATCTGCACCCTACTTTAACAAGCAAAAGTGAATAAAGTATAGAACGAAGACTTTTTTTATGATGACAGTGGTGAAAATCTGGCACAGGTTGCCCAGAGAGATGGTGGAATCCCCATCCCTGGAAACATTTAAGGGCAGGTTGGATAGGGCTCTGAGTAACCTGATCTAGCTGTGATGCCCCTGCTCACTGCAGGGGGGTTGGACTAGATGACATTTAAAGGTCCCTTCTAATCCAAACCATCCTATGATTCTATTACTCTTGTGCTTTCCCCTCGTAAACAGACATGTTGATAATGGGCTGGTGGATGAGGATGAAAGCAGGTAGTAAGGCAAAGATATTTTTCATCAGTTATAATGCACATGGGAATTAGGAATAACGACTATGTCCTGGCACTTTGATAGGAGCCTGGGGAGAAAACTGCCAAATGCAGCACTGAAAAACAATCACAAAATATTTATCATTTTCAGCAACACGTATATGCAGAGTTTAGCTTAGATACAAAAGTCTTACTTAAGAAATGAAAATAATTCCTGGGTATTTTGTTGTTCAAACAAACAAACAAACAAACTGCGAGCATGTCTATTCTTTTCTTTATGCTAATGATGTTTCTAAAATTCCATGAGTGCAACAGGTCGAAACCTGGGGGAAGAAAAAGAAAAATGAGCTAGCACTATTTTCATATTCTAATAAATTTCCTTTGAACACTGACACTCTTTTGTTTTCCTTTCCAAGGCATAGTTGTAAACCAGTTTATCTGATACAAATAAAATTTTCTGTAATTCAGGAGAGGAGAATAATGAATTGGTTTTATAGGCCTATAAACCAACCCGAGTCTGTGGGCATTTTGAAATAATAGTGTCAATTAGGCTCTGTAATGTGTTCTAGGAGACATCATAAGGAATGTGGCAGCAAACTCATTTTTTCCTTTCAGAATGATCACCTGCAATATGCAATAAAATGTGAGGATGTACTCATAAAAGAACCATGGCAGTATCCTCTCTAATATATATGCAAATATTTCATCACTTTGAAACTTTGAGACACACGAGGAAGCTGTTAGAAATTAACATCAGCTTCCAGTTGCCATATAAATCAAAGCAACAGCTCTTCTCTAAATAAAGTACCTGCTCAGGGAAGTAAAGCTACTTTGATTAAATGCTGATGGGAATTGGCCCTGCTCGGCATCATTGCTGTTGACAGGCAGAGCCTGGCTCTCATCCTTCTTTGCAAATGTCTTCGCATCTGCCATGGCTGCCAGAGCACCTTGTGTTATACTCACCTTGGGATCAGCACCTATGCAAGGTGAGGACATCTGCAGCTTGTAGGATGTCATAGTCCTCTTTGGATACTGCACCCAGCATTGCTCTGGAGGAAGCCCAAAAGTTGAGAGGGGATGAAAATATTCTGGTCAAAGCCCTTTCCTCTGAAAAGCTCCCCTGAAATCATATGCAGTGGTGTGTTCTCTGCTTTTTGTACCAAAAAACACCATAATTCTGCAGAGGACTTCTCCCTTCACAGCAGCAGGAGGCAGCAGGATGCCTGTACACATTAATGCATTTCTGGAATAAGGCAGCCTAAAGGAAGAAATAAATGTTTTTCAAAAGTTTAAGTTGGGAAAAAAATATATTGGTGTCTAGAACTGAAATGTCACAACAAAATGGTTGCTGAGAAGACTGAGCAGAAGGTCAAATGACATTGGTGGCCACTGTGATGCTCTAATCATAGAATCACAGAACATTTTGGGTTTGAAGGGATCCTTAAAGGTCATCTAGTCCAACCCCCCCTCCAGTGAGCAGGAACATCTTCAACTAGATCAGGTTGCTCAGAGTCCCATCCAACATGACCTGGAATGTTTCCAGGGATGGGGCATTTATCACTTCTCTGGGCAACCTGTGCCACTGTTTCACCACCTTCATTATAAAAAAATATCTTCCTTTTATCTAATGAAAATCTCCCTTCTTTTAGTTTAAACCCATCACCTCTTGTCCTGTTACAAAAATCTCTGCTAAAAAGTCCCCCTTTAAGTACTGAAAAGCCACAATAATTTCTCGTGCAATGGATAACATTCATTCAGAAACAAGAGTTGCTCAAGTCAAGTAGCAGCTTATTTTTTAAGTTCTATAAAATATCCTTGTCCTTAACAGATGAAGAAAATGATCATTTAATTTCTTAAGGAAGACTGTAAATGGCAAATTATTTGTTTCCAATCACATGGGGAAGTGCAGGAAAAAAGGTTATATATTTTAGTATGTGGCATGAACCAAAATTTCACTTGTCCTCTTGTGTATTTTTCTGTGCATAATCAGCCTTTTTATCCATCCCTGCCAAATGACATTTGAAAACAGTACCTAGTTTTGTACAGAAGTCAGAAGGTACAGGCCAGCTAATGAATGAAGTGGTTTTGCAACCTGCAGTTTGTCCTGCCTACTGTCTGGTGCTGCCCTGCCACCCTCTGTTCTTCAAAACAAAGTGGTATAGTGGGTGTAGAAATGGATTCTTTGCAACAGCTCATCTAAGCTCCTGCCTTGTCAATGCAGACTTGTTCCCTACTGACAAGTTAGTGTATTCTCCTGTTGAACTTCAAATGTGTCAAGTAGTGAGGCTCTCGTGGAAGTTTATTTCACAGCATAATTATTTCACTGTCAGAGACAAGAAAATACTTCATGGCAAACAATGCTTTATATAAATAAAATTTCTTCACTTTCCCATGCTCATCCTGCCAGAAGGTCATGAGTCCCTTGGCTGTATTCAGTCTTTGGAGAGTTTTGTACTCTGCTCTGCCAACAGACAGAGAGCTGCTCATTGCAGGTGCGTTCTTCTGGGGCTGTTTTGGCTGCTTGTTCCCAAAAATCTCCTTGCTGGATGTAAACCTTACATTCATCAGCAGGGTCTGAGCAAACCACCAAGGCTCATAATCTCTCAGGAAATAAAAAAAGAGGATGAAACAAGAGTGAAGAGCCAAAAGTAGGAAGATTCTTATTGGTGTGGAAGACACACATGATATACATGCTGTTCTCCAATGGCTTAGCCCTGTGTTCAACACCATGAAGATAGCCAGCCTTGTTGCCATCCAGAAATGTGTCTTACTGAACCCCTGTCTCTGTGTATCATCATCACTCCTCCATTCAGGTGAGCACTGCAGAAACCCCAGAACTCAGTCCTATTTCATGTCTGTTTTAGACAGGGCCCCTAGTTAATGGCAGAGATGAGAACAGAGCCTGCATCTTACTCTTAGCTCTTTGGCCCATAGCATTTCAGAAAAATTTCAGCACATAGCAAGAAAAAACAAAGTGAAAACATTTGCATAGTGTGAAATTTCAGAAAAAACCAAACCCAACCAAAACAATGTTTTTTGCAAACTAAATGTTGAATATTTTAGATCTAAATTCCAAGGGAAGTTGTACTGCATGCCAAAGTTCTACTCAGGCTTTTGAAAAAGATGAAAAGATGAAAGTCTAGTTTGCATTAGGGAATATGTTTACATATTCTTGATGAGTTATATAGCATAGCAAATGTTGGCCATTAAACAACTGTCACTGAAAGTTCACAACTCCTCTCCAAGAACTATTTCTTTGCCTTGCCTGGCTGAGGGACAGATTATTATGTATGTTCTCTCCACACGAACCCTTCCATTGCCATTCCTGAGGTGACATGTCTTATTCTTGGGCACAAGCAAGGGGGAAATGGTAGGAGAGCAGCAAGATTAGCACAATTAAGGAGCAGTTCCTTCAGATTTATCTCAGTTCTATCAAAAACAAAACATGGAGGAGAGGAAAGAAAGAAGAAAGGCAAGTCTTGGCTATAGCTAGACAAGCTGACATGGTTTATTAGTCAGTGCAGAGCTGCAGTGATGGGAAGGAATAGCTGCTACTGCCATCAGCTGTTCCTGGGTCCAGTACTGTGGGGGTTCTCATTAACTACTTTTATTTTTGATGATTATAAAAAGCAGGAATTTCATGCTTTGAAGAGCTATCATAATGCCTTAGCATGCACTTATACTGTGGGGAAAAAAAGGAGAAGCAAACCTTTTGCTTTCAAGTTAGAGTGCTGGGTAACACTAGAAATGGTTGGATGCTGTGCAAATAATTCAAGTAATACGTTTTTTTCCCCACAAAGACATTTTTTTTATAAATTACTTCTGGATCCTGCACTCCTGTGGCATGGCAGATTGGTAGGAATAAGCTCCACCATGGTCTCTAGCCCTCTGATGCCCCCTTTCCTCATTATTTTTTAATGCTGGTAGATGACACAGCTTTGGAGGACAAAATCAGAAAGCTCTCAATCCTCTCTCTATGTGTGAAAGACAGCAAGTGCTCACCAGTACAAGGTACTCAACCACAGTGCAATGTTCCTCCCCTGCAAGGATGTTGGTAAAGTGGTTATGCTAGAGAAGTCCCAAAAGGATCTGTGAGTAAGTGCAGGCTCTTGTATCTGTACTTTTTTGCCACCTGCACAGGCAAAATCCCACTCAGGAGATTCCTTTTAAAGAAGTGCTTTTTATAAAATCAGTTCAGAGCTATGAATTTCAATGAGAACACTGTTGTGTGCTAGGGCAGCCAACATCTGGCCTGGCTCTTCAGGGATAATTAAAGCAGTTAGCTTACCTAATGGCATGACTGAACCCACAGAGTTTAAATGATATGTTTGGTTAAATACACAAAGCTTATCCCAGCTCCTGAGCCTACAAGAAACTGGACTCCCAGTCTTGTTAGAACGATCATTTCTAGCTCCTGGAGGTTGGTCACATTTTCTTCAGTAACACCATTCCTATTCTAACTACCCTCTAAAGAAAATTTACAGGAAGTATAAATCTAGCACATCTTCTGAAAATCACTAAAGCTCTAGTTTGGCCCAAAATATCTCTTTCACCACTAATCACTAACTCTGACTCAATACAGAGAGCTCTTCAATGTCAACAACTGTGTTTTCTGAACCTGCCCTGCCTCAGTGCTCAAATGTTATTTCCATTGTAGTGGATCAAAACAATCAAGACAACGGGAAGAAGCGGTTTGTTGATGTGGTAGCCTTGGCATTACAATAAAACAAACAAATGCCTGATCAAAAATGAAAAGATGGAAAAAATAACATTTTTTGTTGCAGGAAGCACACAGATGAGGGTAATAATTCTAGAGGAAGCAGGAAGATACATCATTTTTGGATAGGAGAGAAGAATGCAATCTGCTGCATGATTCGGGGCTCTTTGTTTCAATGATGTTGAACAACCCTTCCTTTTAGCTGATGCCTAGGAACACAAATTATCCACTAAATATGAGCAGCTGCTGTCTGCTCTGCTGCTGAAGCTGCTGCAGAAAGTCACTGCTATTTGCTTTGTGCAGAAGAGCAAAGCTGGAAGGGTTCAAAGAGAGGCAAAGGCCACAGCAGCATTGCTGAGACATGAGTATTAAGCTTGTGGCTTTTAATGTTTCCCCTTTCAGGTCACCCTGCTTCTCATGGTTTGTTCAGCAAGAGGAAAAGAAGTGGCAGCACAAGGATAGCTGAACAACGCAGGCTTGGTGAGTCTTGTGTTGACTTTGAAATAATTATTATTTACTACTTGCAGTATAGTAAGAAACTCTGGTCATTGTCCCAGATCTCTTACAAAGAACAAATTCAGACTAAGGCAATGTAACCTTCTAAAGGACTAAAGATTTATTGATTTTTATAAGACTGTCTGGAGTATGCAAAGTGTATTCCATAATGCAGCAGATCACATTATAAATAACACACAAATGGCATACTGGAAGCCAAAGAGAATGCAAAGCACAGCTTTATCAAAAGCCAGAAGGAATCATAGAATGCAAAAAAGATCACACTGAGCCACAAGATATGAAAATCATATGAGCCTCTGAGATGAGGTGAATCATTCACCTTCCAATATCAAATATTAATAAGAGTAAAGGAAGTCACAGGAAGGTCATACACTATCACATTGCCAAAGTTAAAGCTTGTCTTTCCTGTAATTCATGACTGGTAGGAAACCAAAATCACTTTTTCTTATTTGATTGTGAAATCCAAAGTTAATCAGTTATAATACAATATTAGACAATAATGGAAAGGTCAAAAAGTCCCATTTTTAATATTTTGCTATAGTCATCTAAAATACAATACCCATGTCGGGCCACACAGGGGAGTTTGTTACTTTAGGATCAAGTATGGTAGTCACCAGCCCTGGAGATAGTCAGAAGATGTGTAGATGTGGCATATAGGGACATGGTTTAGTGGTAGACTAGGCAGTGCTGGGTTAATGGTTGGGCTTGATGATCGTAATGGTCTTTACCAATCTAAATGATTCTATGATTCTATTCCATGCCAGGTGTGTAAATCTCAAAATACACAATACATTTAGTACATTTTGCACTTCAGCTCTGAGTTCCTTCATTTCATGTCAAATCATATCACCGCTGTTCAGTCATGAAGAGTATGAATCCATCTCTCTTCCCACTGCCTTCATGAGGTATAGGGGCTTCGTTCTGTCTGACTTTGAGGGACACATATGCCCATACTACCTATTTACTTGAATAGATGGATACAAAAGGCAATGTGCATTATTTCAGGAAGTACAGAGAATCATGAAATAATTTAAATCATTTCAGCTACCTTTATTTATGAGAAAAAAAAAATCTAAATAACAAACTGAATTCACCCGCAGCTAATAAAAATATCCCCAGTTCAAGGCATTCCTTAGTCATATTTTAAAATCCAAACCTTATACTATTCAGACATACCTAGAACAATATTGGTTGTGATTTGAATAATTAATCAGCTTAAAGATTATACCTGAGTCTTATAAACTAAGCTTAGATTTACAAAGGAAATATATCCCTATTGCATCATGCATGTGTAACACTTCAAGTTGGGGATATGATTAATAACAAATCTGATTGTTAATACTCTTTATTTTTCATGGCAAAAATATTATTGAAATATAGTTAAGCAAAGTTATGTAATGCATTCTACACATAGTAGCCTGAGTACAGACTTTTGTAGTAAAAAAATGACAGCTGAAGTGCTGTTGAGAGACAGAAATGTGCAGTTCCATGAAAACAATTGGATGTTTCAGACTCTTCATGTTTCACAGCAGGAGAGGAATGGGAGTAAAGGAGCAAAAGAGAGGAAAGAGAGGGAAGGATTAAATCAGAGACAAACAAGACATATGAAGATGCCAAAAGGTAGGTAAAAGAATTAAATGTATTAAAAGTCTTGTTAAACATGAGACTAACCTCAGTAACTTGATGTTGAATGTAGCACAATGAAATGAATGCCCATTTACTGAAGATTTTTGTAGTGTTAAGTGAATATTTTGAGGTATATTAGTATCTTGACTGGATCAGAGCAGCATCATAGCTGAGCATTAAGTGCAGTCACTGATACCTGTGCTCATTTCTGCTGACAGAAAGGGACTTGCTGAGTTTCACCACATTTCTGCTCTATCAACTGATTAAGACATCTTTTCAGGAGGAATCATCTTCAAAGTCTCCTTCAACCACTGTTGGATTGGGTGTGATTTGCCCACCTGCCATATCACTGCAGGCAGTAGGAAACCATCCCGGTCTCATCTCCATTACTGCCTTGTCTGACCTGGAGGGAATAAGGCAAAGATTTGAGAGCTTCCCTCTTTTCAGAGGGTATTTTATTGTCCTCTCTATGACAGGAGAGAAATTCAGCAAAGACAAGGGAATCTTGGAATGAGTTACTGCAGAAAGGAAGTAATAATAGCAAGAATTCCCAGTCTTCTCTCTTTTTAAATATACTGCTGGTTTCTCACAGTAATATTAGAAGCAATTCTTAAGCCAATGTAATTTGCTAAAATGCAGCTGCAAGTTGTTTTTCTCTCTCTCCTGTAATTGAGATTTTAAAAAATATTAATATTTTTTTACCTTTCTTCAACCCCATGACAACCGTAGAACCATTCCTAAGTATTGGTGATCTGATTTATGAGAGCAGTGTACAACGTGCATGCATTTGGGGTTCTGTACCCACATGTGTCTGAAAACCATCTTCAGCCATCCAAAACTCAGATATGCAGCTGGAACCACCACTATGAGTCCTCTTTGTAACCAACTGAAAGAGTCAGGCACCTCTAAGGCCAGCAATGTGCATAAAAATATGCCCATAAATGATACATGGAAGGTGCTTATCTCTCCCCATGACTACAGAGAAACGTGGGACATGAATGGAGAGAGCCTAGGCAGCTGATTTGTACTAAATTTTTTATTTTTAGTGGTTTTTAGTGTTAGAGGTAGGTGAGAAGAGTCACCTCCTAATTCACCATATGTTCACTTATTGCAAGAAAGTATAAAAGACAATCTGGCTAGAATGATAATTCTGCATTCCCATCTTATGTGTGAGATGATCTGCACTTAACTGTTCTATGACTTTTAGTGTTTTATTTTCAATATGGCTTATACCAGACAGATATTAAACATTTTATCAAACTGCTTAGTGAAATAGCTACGAGTGGTTCAAGGTGACATGCTGAAATTCCATTTATTTTTCCTTAGCTAAAGGAAAGCTAAACAATTACCACTATAACTATTAAATGTTTGAACATTAGCATGTTCTTAAAAACTTATTGTTAGTTTATGGGGTCACTTATCTCAGAAAAGCACTTTGGCTATTAGAAACTGTTGAAAATAAATTAAAATCAGATCATTAAGCCAATGAGAATTTGGCCAGTCTGACTGTATAAACACCCTTGATGTTGAAAAATATGCCATTGCTGCTGTACAATTCAAAATGCTAGTTTTATTCAAACAATGACTTTCTGAAAAAAAAAATTACACTTTTCATGGAGAAAAAAAAGAGAAAAAGAAGTATATTCTGATAAGCCCTCAAAATCTTTTCTATTTGCAGTCTTTTTGATGGATGCTCTGGGGCTGCTGACCACCAGCCCCCAGTTCTGACCCCTCTCTCCCTGTGCTGAGGTGTAAATCCACTGATTCAATCCACTTTTTAAAGCTGGGTTTCTTTCCCTTTCCCACTCATTTTTTTTCAGGTGTTTTTCCCTGGTATTATAAGAACTTCAGTTTATTTCCCTTTTGGATTTTAAAGCATCAGTGTAGAGCAGTAACCATATTATTTGCTCCACCAACTGGCTGCAGGAAGCTGTTATAGATGGTGCTCTCAGGAAAGGCAGCCGGTTAGGCAAAGGCAACTTTAACTACTGTCATAGCTATAACAATAAAACAGAGTTTAAGATCATAACTGTCGCAATAACCTTGCCCTAATAGTATAAAACAAAATGGGACCCATTATGGAATTTTTGTTTGTTTGTTTTATTGCCATCTGTCACAACTTCCATTTTGGATGATTCTGGAAGAGTTTCATAGCCTCTCTTCACACTAAACAAGTTTGGAATCAAATGCAAGTCAGAAGGAAATGAGACAGCATTAAATCAACTTGTCCTGGTAAGTGCAAACATTGGCAGCATCATGATGATTTATTGCTTCCTATCCTTGAGGAGGACAGCATATGTTCTCCATTCCAGTGAGAACTTATGAGTTGGGAAGTGGGGAACAGCAGAGAGGCACAGAGCATTTCTGTTTGAGTAAATCTCCTTGAAATCACACCAAAACAGAAGGGCTACAGAAAGTAAAGCATCCTGCCTCTGTCAATGGGCATTTCTAAAGAGTTTTGGGTTATTAGTGATTTCACTGATCCTCCTTTCCCAAAGGAAGGAATTAATATACTGCAACTGCAGAGATTTTTCTTGATTTCATCTTTTCCTTTTCTAACAAAATCTATCTGGAATTAGTGAATTTGTTGTTGCCAGGACAAATTTTCAACTACAACTAAATGTAGGATTGAGACAGAGCATTTGCACAGAAGTCCCTGAAACAAAGTAAAGCAGCTGCTAGCTTGTCAGTATGAAACATCCTACAAATGCATAAATGTGTGACATATGTTCACTGGAACATTTTTGACATGATTTTGGCTCAATGTACTGTGTATATATTTGCCTAAATGCTATATATAAACTCTTGTTTAATATTCACAGAAATGTGTATCATTTCCCAAAAGCATAAATTAAAGAGCCAGTACTTCTCTGTCATAAAATGTTTATGCCCTAAAATAAAAATTCAAGGTTAAAATAATTTCCCAATTGCTGCACCAAAAAGAAAACATCACAAAAAATCTACATACATGTAGATTTTAAAAGCCAGCTAAATGCTGTATGTTGCAGTGCTGGAAGAGAGTTAATCATTTTTGTAGCAACTGAGACAACTTGGTGCTCGTTTTCATCAGTTGTAGAAGTTGAGGGAAATCTAGCTGCTCTTTTTCTTAAATGATTAATTGAGTGGCATTGCCAGCCTTATATCTAATGCACAGAAAATTCTGAAGGTTTGAAATTCACTTCTTTCTTGCTCAAGCAGCAAAACTCTGTAAATGAATAATCTATCCCCTCTGCTCCAAAGTCTGGTTTGCCCACTCAAAACAAAAAAATGCTCTCAACAACCAGATGTTTCCACATGACAATCTCCTTCCTCCAAAAATATTGACTAGTTGTCTGAGTCACAGCCATGCCCCCAAAAAAACCCAAAGAAATCCTCAAAGAAACCCAAAGAAATCCTCAAAGAAACCCAAAGAAGTCCCCAAAGTACAAGGCAGCCTACGAGTCAAAGGGCAGAGTGAAACCTGAGCGGGAGAGACTGGGAATTTGGACGGACATACTGGATAATCTGGAGTAGAACATGCTAGCAAAGCATTTCCAAGGTGTGCACCCCAGGTCGACAATGCTCACATCCATCACGAGGAGGCTTCCCTGAGTCATATTGTCACTTCTAGCTTGGCTTTGACCAGAGTTTGGTGCTATCACCCAGGCCATGAACGTCTTCCTCCTACTGGCATTTCTGGTGGGTTTGCTTGAGGGAGGAAAATGGCTGGGGAGGCAAAGAGTACTTGGCAGTGGGATGTGGGGTCCTGCCAGCTCCCTCCTCTAAGCCAGGGGATGGAGACATAGCCTTTATCTGTTGGTTGTGCTTGGGTCCAAATAGCCACTGCTCTGAGGTCTGCCAGCAACACCTGGGACCAGGGCTGCATTCATCTCATGCTGTGCTTCCACTCTGCCACTGCCACCGAGTCAGGGTTCTCGGGCTGCCCAGCACTTGTCCCTGACAGGGTATAAATAATGCAGTATTTACATCAGGGGAAACTGTTTGCATGCTGCATGCCAGGTTTTATTTGTTTACCTTTCCAGACTTGAGCTGAGTTTTAAGAGTCCTTTTCACTTGGGAATAGGAAGCCTTGTCAGAAAGGCAGCAAGATGCATAGCTTGGGTCTTCAGAGGAAAGAAGTGTAAATTTTGTTTGGCATTTTTAAGTACTAAAGATCTTACTGTTTTACAAAGTGTATGTTACATGCTATTAACTTTTATGTGAATCTTGCTATTAATTTTTATATGATATACATCCTGGTGAATAAGTTTATATTCAAAGACTGTTTCAAATACTACTGTCATTTATTTATTTATTTAGGTTGAAGAAACCTTAAATATCATTTTGTTTCAACCTCTCTCCCGTGGACAGGAACAGCTTCCACTAGATTAGGTTGTTCAATGCCTTATCCATCCCAGCCTATTCCAGGGTTGGAGCCTCCACAATTTCTCCAGGCAACCTGTGCCAGTGCCTCACCACCCTTATAGGAAAGAATTGATTTATATATTATCTAGCATTATGTTATTTCAGTCAGAAGCAAAGTTACTATAGTAAACTACAGTCATCAATAAGCTGAATCAGTATGTTTCCAAGCCTGATTTCAGAAACTGTAGTTTCCATTGTAATTATCCTGGATGTTTTGGTACAAATCCCACTCACAGAAATAATGGCACAAATTGTGAGAGCCAGAAGGCATGTCTGGATCCCTCCTGTGGGTTTGGTTTCTGTTCTTACTCCCAAGCTATACCTGAGACATGGGAACGTGACATTTGCTGTAGCAAGGAGCATCCTGGGGAGCATCAACACCTTCATTAGCCTGAGCAAAAATATAGCCTTATCTAGGTGGAAGCAAAGAAATGAGACCCTTAATTCAAACAATAGCTGGCTTTTCTTAATCAGGCCACATGATTACATTTGTGATTTAATTTGATAGAGTTGCAAAGTTTCCCTTCCATTTAGTGGTTGTGGAACATTGGAAAATGCACAAAATTATACTGAAAATTGCCAGCAGCAATACAATTTCATTCTGTCTTGGTATAGGATGTGTGTGTCATTCAGTGCCAATGGAAAATTTTATAACTTTCCCTTTTTTTGCTTATTGTTAAGAAAAGTCAGACAGGAGGCATTACTCACAAAATCTCATCAGCTCATACTGCCATGAAAAGCAGGATGACAGCAATTAAACCAGGCTTGTGCTGTAAGTCCCTGTCTGCTCACTGTGTGAACGGCCAGCCAGCAATCACTCCTGGACACCGGGTACTCCAGAGGGTGAGTGTGGAGAATAGCTGGACCAGAAATGTCTTCTGTAAGGAAATGAAACAAAATGGATGAACAAACAAAATTAAACCTTCTCAAAGCTCTCTGAAAATAAACCCCCAAATTACTCTGACAGTCCCCTTTGACCGCTTTGGAAAGGACCAGAAGAAGGATGAAACTCTCTACTGACCTCATTTGGTCAGCATTTAGTTACCATAACATTCACTTCAGAATGGGATCTAAGCTGACCAGTTACATTTCTATATAGCAGCCTCCAGACTGAAAGAGGGGAGCTTTAGACTAGACAGAAGGAAGAAATTTTTTACAATGAGGGTGATGAGACACTGGGCCAGGTTGCCCAGAGAGGTTGTAAAAGCTCCATCGCTGGAAACATTCCAGGTCAGATTAGATTGGGCTCTGAGCAACCTGCTCTAGTTAGAGATGTAGCCTGCTCACTGTAGAAGAATTGGACTAGATGACCTTTAGAGGTCCCTTCCAACCCAAACCATTCTGTGATTCTATGTGGCAGGTCACTCCCCATGATCAGCACGGTCCTTTCTGCTACTATAAAGCAGCTAAATATTCTCAGACTTAGCAAGTACTTTATGAAACATTTGGACATTCTTGTGTAGTAAAAAACTGGAATTAAGATTAACTGAACAGGGTTTGTACAATGATACAGCCACATCTACACTGAGAGGTGAGAGTGTGTATCACACAAATCAGCCTTAGGGAGGGTCCTCAGACTTCGTTTACCCTTTATCTTCTCAGTCCCCAGCATTTCTCCTCCTCATCCAGGAATCATCCATGAAAAATTCAAGGCCAAGGGAAACTATGACCTAATTCAAAACAAAGCCCCATTGAATAAGAGGATCTATACATTTTACTCAATTAGAGTCTGTGCTTGACACTCTGAGTCATAATTTATCTGGGGAAAATTGTGCCTGTCATTATATAGCATCCCTTCAAACTGACCTACATCCTTGGGGAACAAATTTTGTTCTTGCCTTCCTTTGAATCTGTATCCGCTGCACATTGCTGATGGCACGAAGCAGCAGTTTGGGGATTGCAGCTCTTTTCACTTGTCTCAGTGTTGCCTGCCATAAATATTGTTTGCCTGTGTGAGGGATTTGAGGCTGCTAACTGAGCAGGAGAACGGAGCACAACAGTAGCTGTTAACAAGCTGACTTCTCAGCCTCTGTGGGCAATAAGGTCAATTTAACAGAAAAAAAAAAGGATCAGTGAAACATTCCATTACACCTAAATATAGATCTGCTATTTGAGTTCAGTTCTTTGCTTTGTTAAGTCACTGCTTAATCCTGTGACTGATGGAGGTCTTCAGGACCTCTTCTGAAGTTCCTACTTTCTCTGGTCTCACTCTTCAAGGTATTTAACATCCCTAAATCTCTAAAAAGCACGCTCACAATATCTGCTGCTTTTCTATCAATATTCTGTCTCTGTGGTTGCTTGAAACTGGACCCCTTTGAGCATCTGGCTTTTATAACAGCAGTTATATCAGTCACAGAGGGACACCCATGCCTGACAGCAGCTTACAGCTCATGCAGCAACACCTCTAGAAGATGAGCTGTCAAGCTCCATGGTGCCTGGGAGATGTCACCTAGCCCACTGATGCAGGAGTTGAATGTGTTCATTCTTAGCAGCTGAATTAAAGGCACTTCATCAGTGAAATGACAAAGATGTGTGGACAGAGGTTTCAGGATCAGTACAGAGGAGAACTTTTATCTTCAAGATACTAGTAAATGGCAGAATAGATATACATTGTTAGTGGGGAGGGGGAGCAGTGGTATAAGGAGCTACAGATTTGCTTAGTAGAGAGCTTAAAGAGTCCTCAATGTCTTTTAAAGTGCAGCTGTATCTCAGAAAATCTACAGCTTGGATTCCAGGGAGACCTGATAGCAGCCTTCCAGGACCTGAAGAGGGCCTACAAAAAAGCTGGAGAGGGACGGTTTACAAAGGCATGTAGCACTAAAACAAGGGGCAATGGTTTTAAACTAGAGAAGGGTAGATTTAGATTGGACATTGCAAGAAGTTCTTTATTATGAGGGTGGTGGAACTCTGGAACAGGTTGCCCAAGGAGGTGGTGGAGGCATTCGATGTCAGGATTGATGTCACTCTGAGCAACCTGATCTTGTTGGGGATGTCCCTGCTTACTGCAGGGGGGTGGAGCAGATGACCTCTAGGGGTCCCTTCCAACCCAGTGCATTCTAAGATTCTATCATTCTATAACTAATTCATGAACAGTCATATTTGTCAGTTTTTTTCTAATATTAAACTCTTCACAGTCACACAAACTTCCAGTATGGACAAAGATCAGAGGCTAAAGTTATGTTTAGGTGGCAGAGAGCAAAAGAAGGTTAACCATTCCTTAGCTTGTCACACATGTGGCCTGGAGGCTTACAGAGCTCTTTACCATATCACTGTTTTAGTTTTCACCTCACAATCATTGTTTCTTTTTTTTTTTTCCCTGCTAAGTGCTTTTTTTTTTTTTTAGATGTTGGTAATACTCCACCATTTAGCCTAGACTTTGCTCCCATTGGTATCCTACTCATCAGGAAGGGACAGTGTGCTTAAGAGTTAAAAATCTGAGCTGTTATTCACATATCCTTCCTGTGTGTTGGCTACCTCCACACCCACACATCGTTTCCCCCTTCCCTGTAATTTTCCCCCTCCTTCTTCCTTTCTCCCCAGTTTTCCTGTTTGATTCCCTTTATTGTCTCATTTACCCATTCCATCTGACTCAAAGTCATTTTGTGTCAGTGATTAATGAAAAAAACATTTTTTCCTTACACCACCACCTTCACAGAGCCCTTCACCATCATTGTCCTCTTGGAGGACAACAGGACTTCTGGTGTAAGAAGCTGCTAAGCCACCATAACCAAACTGGTTCTTATCCCAGATGACCACTGCCTTGTAAGAGGGCAGACTCAGGCTTATATTTTAATCAAGTACTTTCCTTTGGGGGATTTGAAGTTTTGCTGGACTGGGAGTTTTGGGAGATCAAGAAGCTTTGGGATTAGCAGGGAGAGTGTCACAAAGCATATTCACACAACTTCATCATGCTTCTTTGGGCTGGCTACAGTCACTGGGAATTATCTGCATGTGCTCTAGTTACAATGGCAGCTATTTCTTCATCGAGTGGTGGAGAAGAAACAGCTGTAATTTGTACATCAACAGATCTGAGGGTTTAAGTCATGGAGCTTAGAACAAGGGATGAATTGTCTTGGTAATGTATTTTTAGAAAAAAAAAAAAACAAAAAAAAAAAACACCCAGACATCTGTAGCCACAGTAAAATTCTAAGTGACCTTGGCCTTGATGTATGTGCTCCTTCACAAGGAAAGGCAAATCCCTCAAAACTTGAAAAAAAAAAGAAAAAAGAGTTTTGTTTAAACATAGCATCCCCACAACTAAATGCCTCTTGCTTTTTCATGAGTAAATATTGCAAAATTTGCTATGGTTCTTTTTAAAAGTCATCCTTCATGTGGCATGTGGGGTGCCACTTCTCATAGCACTGGTGACAGGAATCACAAGCATGGCCTGCTCAGAAGAAAAACAAAACATCTTTATTCCTTGAAAATGGAATCCTCATTCCACCCTCAGCATCTATGACTGATCTGCCTTTGCAAGAAATAATTTCTTTCCCTGTTCTCATCCATTACCAGGTTCAGCAGCTGTTGCTCATTGTCCTCTTCTCCTGTGAACTGGTAGCACAAGGAGCAGCCTGCACATCTCTTCACGGCTTTATGGTCTCCACCTGGGACATCCATGCTCTTCACTCCTTTCCTTCCCCTAGACAACATCCTTCCCTGAACTGAACAACCTCTAAATTCTGCTTTACACCAAAGAAAGTAAAAAATAGCTAACACCCAGCAAAGAAAAAGAAACCTTAGCAAGGGCCCAAATATACCACAGGGGCTCTCTGTGTTCCACCAGCATGTAGGTAGATCCCTCCTGATATTCAGTCATGAGAGGCAAAAGCTCAATGGTTGGTCAAAAATTCTAGACCTGAATCTTAGAAGTCTACCAGTAAAAAACATTTGTCCAAAGATGCCTATGAGCTTGCTGTGGTATTGTTGGAAAACCTCTGGGCACATGGCTCCTTAAGGATACCTGCTTCTCGTTGGGTTTTGGTGGACTGACAGAGGATTCAAATCCCTTTCTGCATTGCCTGGCAAAGGCTGCCTGAGGTAGAGTGTCAGGTGAAATGCTCACTATAGGACGAAGAGAAGATAAATGTGCTCTATCACTCTGTTGTGTTTATTGATCACACTCAGGTTGTGCTAGCTTGAAGACAGATAGCCCAGCAATTTAAGACAAGAGCAATCATTTTATGTCTCTGTATATATGAAATGTAGATTTGGAAACTTTTATATATAATGAAAACTTTACACAGCTTGGACAATAATTTTCCTGCTCTTGGGTATTGCTCTGCTACTGTAAGCAGCTGCATCCCTCTGAGAGTAAATCACAAAATCATATTTTAACAACCCTCTTTTCCTGTTGTATGGCTGGGAGGGGCTTCCTACATTTTATCTAATCAACATGCAAATTTGAGAGCTTCCCATAAAATCCTGCAGTAAACAGGACATGTTTTCTCTAAACAGGTTTCATCCAGTAACAAGTCACTACAAATTCAGCCAGCATCAACAAACTGTTATTTTCCCTCAAGCTCCTCTAACATCTTTTTCCTGGTGTAGAACAACAGGAGAAAATTGCTGCTATTTGTCCTCAGATTGAAGCATTTAAGTAAAGCTAAAGATACTGTCTAACAATAATGTTACTACTCTGGGAGTCAACTACATTCTTTTCCATTGTAAAAGTAAAGTAGTAAATGAAATTACAATTGCAATCAATTGGATTCAGTTAGAGCAGTTCACAGGTATTGCAGAAAACTGAAATGGGGATAAGTTGTTAGGAGTTCACTGCTTGAGATAAAAAGCAATTTCACAGAAGTTATGTTTACTGAAGTGTACTAATAAAGTATAGAAAATACAGATTTTTTGGCATGTTATTGAAGTAATTGCCCCAAAGATTGTCCCTGACACTATGTTAGAAAGGAGAAATAAATTAAAGGGGAATTTTCAGTTTTACAAGTGTTGAAATTGCTACCTTCAATACTGAAGGCAGAGATAACAACATGATAAGGAGGCCATAAAACCAGTGAAAAAAAAAATCTTCACTCAACAGAGTTAAATCTGTAGAAGGCTGGGACACAACAATGTGTCTCACTAAGCATTTGCACAATGCAGATTCAAATATATACTGTCCTGATTCATCAGCTGCTGTTTTGAGAGAAATGCTTTCAGAAACACAGGGGGTTTTCTTAGCTTCTAAGTAGTGTTAGCAAAGTAGATGCTCAAACACAACTGTGAACAGTAACTTGGGCACCAAACTGGCGCCACATTGAAATGGTTTGAGACTGGGATCAACAGTTGGCAGAGCAGTAAGAGGGTGATGAAATGGGATTATTTATTTTAAAGGGACCTTACACATTGTGTTAATGTTGACAGTTGACAGTGAAAACACTGCTGAAAATTGAGTGTGAGACAGAGGTTTTCTTGATAGCCACAGGATGTCCTTGGGACAGAGTCTGCATCTCAATGAGCTGGATGCCACTCACAGTACATTAGAAAGAAATTAGTTAGGGTCAAACATAATTATGATGTCAGGGTAGTTTCTGGTCAGAGACCCATCATTCCTGTTAGGAACCATGTCATACTGGGGAAAAATTAACTTGCTTACAAATGCACAGCAGATCATTTCCAGACCAAACACGATCCCTCTCTCCACCTTTCTTCTTCCTCCCACTGTTTCTCTTTGTTTCAAGCACAGTTATAAAGGCTCACATCTCATCTCAGCTGCTTTTGTCAGGACAGCTAATGAGCTGGGGTGGGATGAGGGAAAAAAAAAACAGTGGAAGTGGGGTCATGGAAAGGTTAAGCTTCATGAATTTATTCATTGGGATTCAGCTCACGCCCTCCTGAAATGAGATGTCATCATTAAAATTGTGGATGACACTGCTGAACAATGATGCTTCATGACAAGCTGTTAGAAAGATGTGAAGGAAATAGTTTTCATTTAGACTTTAATACATCACTGTGATAAGAAAACAAGCCAAAATTGAACAAACAATGTCAGAATCGTCTTGAAAGCAATCTATCTATGTTAGATGTTTGTAAGGGAGAAATCCTCCAATTTAATTCAGAAAAAAAATATAAAGCAAGGATCTTGACATTGTTTTCTTTTCTACTTCTCTGGAATTACAGTTGTGAGACATGAATAGCACAAATATCTTGGAAATAAAATAATTGTTTGTCTCATCCCACTATTTTTTATGTAGCAGATGTATTGGTGGTTTGAGACCAGGCTCAAACTGAGTGGTTTGGTTTTTTATTTAACAGGAACACCTAATTGTTTGAAAAGGAGAAAAAAAGCAGAGTGAAAATCAATTGTGATGAAGCCAGAAAGATACAGACTAATTGGAGGTGTGACCTGGAGCTGAGCTAGCCTTTTACAGTGCATGGGCTCACTGTGGAGGAAGGTGACACGAAAGGTCATCCTTTCTCTTGACCCAGGGCAGAAATCTGCTGTATCTGGGTCAGCCCTGACAGGTGCTCTTCTGGCTTCTTCACAAATGCTTATCATTCTCTCCCAAAAATCTGGCTTAGTGCATTATTAACTTCTATTATTAGATATTAAAAGAAAGATTAGGACAATATTTTTGGCAGGGTCTATTGTGAAAGGACAGGTCTGTGGTGATGGTTTTAAACTAAAAGGAGATTTAGACTAGGTAGCAGGAAGAAATTTTTTATAATGAGGGTGGTGAAACATTGGCACAGGCTGCCCAGGGAGGTGGTAGATGCCCCAATTCTGGAAACATTTGAGGTTAGGTTGGATGGGGCTCTGAGCAACCTGATCTAGTCAAGTGACCTTTAAAGGTTCCTTCCGATCCAAACCAATGCTTCACCATCAAACACAGACCATTTCTGCAGAGCTGCTGCCACTAGAGTGCTCTTGTCTTGTATGTGCACAGTTGGCTACTGGCTTGCTTAGGTGGGATAATGATCACTTGTCCCTGTCAACCCTTCCCTTATTTGCTGCAAACCATACCTGCACTTTGGAAGAACATTTTGAATTTGAATCCCATCACCTAAGATGCCTCCAGCCCTCCCCAGCTCAGTGTGGTCTGCAGTTCTAATGAGCCTACTCTCCATTCATATATCCAGCTTATTGTACCTGGATGTCTCACTTACGAATCATATTTGTCCAACCATCCTTGAAGGCTGCCTTCTTTTGTAGAGAATTTATGGCACTTTGAAGCTTACTGAGTTTCCCACAGAGAAGTTGCTGGCTCATCAGTGGCATTTACAACCTGCTAACTGCTCCAAAATCAGGTAAACACAGAACTTCTGGGCCATTGAGGGGTCCACCACAGAAGAAAACTTAGAGCAGTTTCTGCTCCTTTCCCAAGTCCCTTTTCTCCTGATGTGATGAGGTCTGTGATTTAAAAGAACAAGTAAGGCTTAATAAAATGGAAGCTTTCCATTTAAGATTAAACTAGTTCCTTTAATGCTCACAAAACACAGTAGCTTTAAATGTAGTTGGTGAGATTAAAGGAAGTCAGGTCTGAATAAATCCTGTGGAATCCTGAAGACTTCTATCAAACAATTACAAATTGCCCTTCAGAAGAAACCCCACTCTCTGGTTATTCTCCTGTGCTGCTTAATTACCATCCATTTTATCACAACTCTCCAATTTGGAACAACCTTGATTTTACAACTGAGAAAACACCATATTAGGAGAAGACAAAGTCCCATGAGATACTGATTTTATTGGCAGGGAAGGGAAGCATGCACATGTCCAGTAGATAAACTAAGCTGTAAATTAATTTTAATGGAATTGAGATTTCCTGGAAAAGAAATCTTATCATTTTCTAGCAGAACCTATGGCACTTTCTCTGCTCTGCACTGGTGATGTCTCTGGTGAGAACTGACTTTCTGGATAGCCCTTGTCACCACATTTCATTGTGTGACAGCATTTTTGCACTCCTAGGCTTTAAAGGCATGGCTGTACACCTGATGCTGGATCCTTTCTCCTTTAATCAGCTACCCAGGGAAAGCTATGGGCTATAAACAAATTCTTCTTTTTCCTTCTCAGAGTCAAAACACAAATCTTGATAGGATGAAAAAAAAAATCATATTTCTCTGTGATATAGTACAAGAAACTTTTTAATCAGAGCCCACATTAGCACAGCTCCAACACTGAGAAGTACAACGTACCTGAAGGACTACTGCTGTCTTTGGAAAAAGCACTTCACACATTGAAAAGAAGCTATTTTGGTCTCTTCTCAGTGCATTTACTGACTATAACTGCACAGCCTTAAGTAAGATGGCTGCAAAATGCAGGTTCTTTTAGTAGTATTTTGGCTTAGGTGACTTTTTCCAGAATACTCAAGTAAACGTGAAAAAAAATTGGTGCAGAGAGGCAGAAGTAAAAACTGACCTAGAAAATATCACATAAATGGAACTGCAAACACTGATCTTAGCAAAAAACCTGGAGGAAAATGCCAGCCAGAATTACACATTACCCTGAAAAGAACAAAGCAAATAATTTTTCCTAGAGCTACTGAAGTATCTATTCTGAGTCTGCAGGAATATGGCGTGGGTTATATTCCAGGTGTCCTCAGTTCACTTCTGAATTGAAGACATTCAATCTGCAATTTGTTCCATACAGGTGGACAAGTGCAAGCAGCAGAGTTACAGTGGTTGTGACAAATTACTTCATCTGCCCAAGACTGCTGTCAAATCTCACTTGGAGGCTGAGGTGTTTGTAAAGTGCAACAGCAAAGATTTTCCAGGTAAATGGCAAAAAATTTGCAGACATAGGCATGCCAAAGCTCCACTGCAAGGTGATACTAGGGCACAAACTGCTACCCAAAACACTGAACCCAGCTTGGTCAAGGAAAAGGTCGTGTGTCCAAGAGGAATCTTTGGGGAAAAGTTAAGGCTGAGATTCTCCTAGCAGACCTAGTTGTGCCAAAGGCTCTGTTTGAAGCGGGCATCTGGTAAGTATATTTGAAACAAGGCACAGAAATGTCACAAGATCATTTCTTTATTTTGCTAATAATTTTCCCACTAAAAAGACAATGTTTTCAATGCAGCAGAAGCTTCTTCATACCAAACCAGAGCAAGCCAAAATCAGCAAAAGCCATTATGCTGCTTCCTCTGAAAAAGGCAAGGTTCAGCTTTTCCTAACCTCATCCCCATCATCTGCTCTCTCTGAAGGCATTGGGTGCTTCTTTTGTGTTTGACACCTTATTCTCACTGCAGGCCCAGCCTGTGGTGCTGGGAATAAAAAGCTATGCTGTGTGGCTGTGGTAAGATGCCAAAGTGCTTCCTTCTACTCTGCTGCTTGGTTGTTCAGTCCCTAGCTGCTCTATGCTGGTACTAGGTACAGAACAGGTACATCAATTGTTAAACGTCTCACAATGATGTCTTTCATACCTTGGTAGAAATTACATCCATGCTGAAGATCCTGACCCAAATCCACAGTCCTGATCAGAGTTTCCTCAAAAAGGGAAAATATGTTTGCACGATAAAGATACGTCTGATCTCAGATCTTAATCTGGGGAGACAAGGATCAGAAGGCAGGGCTGTGGGACAAGAAGAATGAGTTCAGGTTCTCATTTCTGACAAAAGCTCACTCTGTGACCTCAGGGAGTTGTTTTGTCCCTGTTTATCTTGCTTTCTCCATGCTACTGGAGGTAATGATGCTTACCCTCTCACAGGTAATTTGAAGTCTGTCACGAAAGGCTGCTGTATGCAGCAGCCTGGGAAAGTTTGTGTTTTGACTCCTAGAGAATAACCAGGATATGTAGCTTCTGCAGAGTTTCAAGTTGTTTACACGTGGCTGTCCAAATAAGCCCATTGCTAATACATATCTCATAAGGTCTCTGGGAACCTCCATGAATTTATTGTTCTTTGGTGTGCACTATAATTAAGCTGCAAATACAGGAACTTTGGAGCTCCTGCTGCTGCTCCTCTGTAACAGTGGGTTTCCACACCAGTTGCCCTGTTGCAGCATAGCGGACATGCTGGGAGGGGGAGAAGGAGGGACAGAGATGTGAGCAAAGATAATTTCTTACAGCCCTGTTATGAATCCCTTGTTTCAGACTCTTCCCTTCATGTCTAACTCTCCTAAAAGGAGCCTAAGGTCCTTGTGGGCTGTATAGTGCCTCTTCATGATGTCATCTGTGGACAGCCTTGCTGCCACCACTATCTGCTCTTCATCTCATCTCTCTACTGTGTGAATCTGACCTTTTCATCTCCAAGAAACACCCCCCACGCATCTTTATCCAGGGGAATATTACTCACCTGGTAGAGAAGTGGGCTGATGCCTGTGGCACTGCTGCAGAGTGTTAGCATAGCCACCCCTCTGTGAGTCACTAACCCCAGGCTGGATTTACAGGACGCAAACCCTTCATTACAGGAACTTTGTCAGCTAGATACACGGTCTTTCTTTTTTCTCAGACTTTGAAGTGGTTTTGCAATCCTACAGAAACTCTTTAGTCAGCATAAGTTCTTTGCCAGGCAGCAAAGTAGTTACTGGGATCAGGGATGGAGTGTCAAGAAACACAGAAATTGCACTTCTGTATTTGTTTGGAAACTATATGTTCTTCTGCTTGTATTCCTGCAAGGTGGGAAGTGTCTCAAAATTCACTTGGAAGAGCTACCATCTTCATCCATTCCTATCTTGGAGTCTGAGTGTTGCACTGACCCCAGTGTCTGTGCCCACTGGTGTAAAGCAGAGCCCAGTCAAGGAGCAACAGCTGCAGGTGTGACCTGCCAGCACACATAGAAGTTGCTTCCCCATTAATTATCCTTTTTGCAATAGAAAAGATCCCATACTCCAGTTTCCCAGGCCCTAAAATTGCTTCTGCCTGTGGAAATCACCTTGTCCTAAGTCTCACCATATTATGGACCCTGCTGTTTCCCATTTGAGGGCTATCTGACCACACAAGCAAATGGAACAGACCCTGCAAATGCTTATTTCAAACTTAGCACTCTTTTAACTCAAATGGGCTTTCTAGTTTCAAACCTTCTATAATGAATCTCTTACTTTCTGTAGCTTAGTGTTTCTGCCACGGTCTAACCTGTGGATGTACGTGTGAGAAAGCTGCACTTTGCCTTTGTGTGGTCTCTCTATGTGAAAGCTTTGAGTAGATATATTTACCTCCAGAAGATCACATTGGTCTAACAAGTGTATACTCAGAAGTAAATCATTCCACTTGGTTTTCAGAACAGATTTTTACACATTGTATATTTTCTTCTTGGTTTGGCTTTTCTCTGCTTTTTTTCTTCCTTTTTCCTCGCTTGGTTTGTTAGTCTTACCCTTTCCCTCCTCTCTTCTTGTCCTTTGCCAGTAGATGCTTTCCTCTCAGTTTTCCTATTTGATGTCTGAAATATAACAGAGAGCAGCAGCTTTTACTGCTGCTTCTGACAGTACTAGTATAAGCAAAAAGGTAATGAGGCTTCAAATAACAGCCACGAGTGCTTTTAAATCGATTTTTTTCCCCTCCCATTTCTTCTGATTTGGAATTAAAGGGAAATCAAAGAAGACAGCACCTCTAAATCCCATGCTGAGCAAGGCTGCATGTTATGCAAGGGTATATCTTTTATTGTGGAGTTGCACAAGTCCCCATCCTTGGAGGTATTTAAAAGACATGCAGATGGGGTGCTTAGTGACATGGTTTAGTGGTGGATTTGGCAGTGCTGGGTTAACAGTTGGGCGTAATGATCTTAAAGGTCTTTTCCAACCTAAGAGATTCTATGGTTCTACGATTCTGTAATCCAAACCTCCTGACCTGAATAAACTTGGATTACAGGCAGGCATGATAGCAGAGGAGGTACTGGGCTCTGTCCTAGAAAAATGGACCTCCAGACTTAACAACCCCAGTTCTCTCAGACACTCCTCGGAAGACTCAGCTTCACTGACCTTCTTTGGACGTGATCCAGCAACTTAATGTCTCTCTTGTAGTGAGGGGCCCAAAACCAAACCCAGTATTTGAGGTATGGCCACACCAGTGCTAAGTAGAAGGGCACATTCATTGCCCTAGTCCTTCTGGCAATTCTATTCTTGATACAAGCCAGGATGCTGGTGGCCTTTTTGGCCCTCCAGGCACACACATGTTCAGCTGGCTGCCAACCAACACCCCCAGGTCTTTGCTGGGCTGTTTTTCAGCCACTCTGCCCCAGGCCTGTAGAATTGCATGAGGTTGTTGAGACGCAAGCACAGGACCTGGAACTTGGCCTTATTTAACCTTATAACGTTGGCTTCAGCCCACTGATTAAACCTGTCCAAATGTCCAGTGTTATCTCTGCTTTAGCAGCTGATATCAATAACATCTCTTCTCTGGTTTTATTTTAAATTGGCCTAAAGTCTGCTACTATCTTTTGCTGCAGACAGTATTCTCAAACCCAGGGGTGAGCACATAAAAGGGTTGCATCTGAGCATCAGCTTGGTCCCTGCCCAGATACCATCCTGCCTTCGGTTGTCCCAGGGGCACAAATCTTTGGTCATCCTGATCAGTTGACCTCTGTGCTGAGGCACCATAGAAGAACTGTCCTTATGGCCAGGCCAAGGCTTTCCTGTGACAGGAAAATGTTTCTGGGCTTTAAAGCATCTCTACCCCTGTGGCAGAACTTCCTCTGGCAGTCAGTCCCTCGGCGCCAGCAGTCCTGGCACAGCCGTCGGGAATTATTTCATATGAAAGTGCAGTATGCAACTGCTCTGGATGCATTCTTTTCCAGCCAAGGAGACTACTCTGCTTCAAACAGGGCTTTGAATTGTAAATAATGTCACTTGTCTTTCTGGTAAAAGATGACACTGAGTTAATAGGATGGCAAAGTTCATCCACTACCCTATAATTAAAAAACAAGGGGAAAGACAGACCACTTAAAAGGGTTTCCCGCTGTGACAAATTCTGAGGATAATAACATTTTCACTGCTGTAAAAAGCTACTTGGCTGGCTGTAAATTCTCCAGCAAGGGTAAGGAGCAGTATGGTCAGACTCTCATTTCTTTTGTAGTCTGATGCCCAATCTTTTCTGAAAATAAAAGCACAATGCTGGCATCACTTGATCGATTGATCCAAAGCATATCTTAAAGAAACAGCTTTGCTTCCCTTCCAGAACCTAATTTCAGTTGTCTAATTAAAGCAATAGCATTTGCATTTCTGAGGTATGTGACTTTTGTTCTGCACAAACAAATACCATGTCCATGATTTAATTATAGTGTTTTGGTTTTTTTTTCTCTACCAGTTCACTTTTCACATCTTTCTGTATTCACAGGATGGCTTAGGTTGGAAGGGACCTTAGAAATCATCTACTCCAACCTCCCTGCCATGGACCACCTCAAGCTAGATTCAGCTGCTCAAGGCTACATCCAGCCTGGCCTTGAATAGCCCCAGGGAGGGGGCAATATTGGCTTTATTTTTTTTTTTCTTTGATTTTTGTTTGTTTGTTTCTAGTTTGTTTTGTTTCATTGCTTATTTATTTTTTAACTTTATTTTTAATTGAGTGTCTGAGCACTCCCATTCCCTCCTTCCACCATAAATTTTTGTGGCAGGGGCAAACTTCTTTCCTCATCTGCCAGCAGTATCTTAGCACAAAATTCTAGGTGAAGCACACTTCATAGAATTATAGAATCATAGAATAATTTTCATTGGAAAGGACCTTTAAGACCATCAAGTCCAACTGTTAAGCCAGCATTGCCAGTTAACCACTAAACCATGTCCTTCAGTACCACATCTATAGGTCTTCTATAGTGCCTCTACCTCTTCCCTGGGCAGCCTATCCCAGTGTCTCACAACCCTTTTGGTGAAAGAATTTTTCCTAACATCCAGTTTAAATCTCTTATGGCACAAATTTCCTTTTGTCTTCTCACTTGTTACTTGAAGGACAGACTGACCCTCACCTTACTAGAACCTCCTTTTAGGTAATTGTAGAGAAGTTTCCCCTGAACCCCCAGTTCCCTCATCTGCTCCTCATAAGCCTTGTTCTCATAAGACTGTGCTTCACAGTAGACAGCATTTCAAATCTTACTGGGCTCAACCTTTAAATTTCTTTTACACCTTTGTTAACCCCAGAACATAGCAAGTCCACAGCTTTTTCTTTCTTTTTTTGTTTCTTGTTTAAAGTATAATGAAAGAGGCCTCCCCTCCACTTCCATCCTCCCATTTCCTCCTGAGATTAATTGAAACGCAGCCCTCTAAACCTCTGCTAATTTGTTTTGAAGCCAGCTATTTCCTCAAACAGTTGCAGGAGATGAAAGTTGCTGATAGAAGCTGCAATATGTATTTTTTTCTATTTCATTGCTACATGCCACTTAAATCCCTGGCTTTCCTCCCATATCTCTTGACACACATATCTGAGCTCCCATGGATAAACCCCACAAAGCTCCAATACACACTCATTTGACCCCTCCAGAGGTTTGGTCTGCTTTCTGCTGAACAGTTTGGTGAATGCAGCAGCAGAGGAGGTAGGAGTAAGGAGCAGGGGTTTGAGTATTTAAGGTTATCGTTCTGCATGCCACTTCAGGGGGCAAATTTTTCCACCCTTTCTCATCCTGAGCACTTCAAAAGCTGCTGAGCCAACACTTGCAGAGCCTAGCGGGGTGGTTTCCACATGCAAGGTGGGCAGGATGGGCAGCTCTATGCTTCAACTTGCAAAAAGGCCTGATTACAAGACATGTTTATTTGAGCATTTAATTCAAGGCAGCAGAAGGACCAGTTTTACTAAGACATTGACCGGGAGATTAAAACTTGTCTTTAATATGTGCATGGCAGTGCTAGGAAAAGCTCCTCTCCAGCTGAAGGCTGCATGAATGGCTTGTTCAGACAAATGTCTAACTGCTTTTTTGTGTTGCTGTATTAGCTTGGTTTCATGTGAGTCACTCTCCTTCTTCGCATGTCATGTTCTGCATGCACTTGCTGCCAAATCTACATCCCAAGTGCTTGTGCCATAGCCTTCTGCACAATTGCTTTGGGATTTTCTCCTTCTCAAAGGTAGACATTTTCTTTCTGGGCCTGGATCCCAGTTTCCTTCTGTTGGTTGTTGTCCTTTGGTTTCGACTTGTTTGGGGTGAGGGGTTTCCACAGTCCTGTGAGTGCTGGGAGAAGCTGAGCTGCAATTAAGCTGCTACTTGACTGATGTACTCTGTTTCTGTTCCACCAGCTTTCTACACAACCAACCATTAAAATTAAACCTACCTTTATAAAGCCTTTCAGAAAGCTGTAGAAATTACCCATTCTGCCCATTTATTTGATGCATAGGTTTTGGTCTGTTTTTTGATTTTACTTATTTTTTTGTACTGGTCTGGTATTTTGCATCTCAATGTCCCCATTAGCAGAAGATAAAAGGGGCATCTAAGGGCCACATAAGCAGGGAGACTGTAGCCACCAGACTCTGAATCATGAGGGTTTTTTCCTGCCTTTGTTTCCCTTGGCATTGGCAGCACGCATAGCCCAATAGAGTCTGGAAGAAAACATCTTCAAGGGCAGTTCTGTTGCTGCTTGGCTGCATTTTTCTATGGGTTTTTTTGGCCCTCACTGAAGCATTGGATTAAGGATCACTGAAAACTAGCATCTATTTCTAATGAGTAAGACTTTACCAAGCAGGTATTTAAACAAAGAACAACAAAACCCACTTTTCTCTCCACCCCAGCTGTTTTTGGTCCCATTGGATGCTGTCAAATGGCTTAGAGTCATGCATGAAGTTTGCCACTTCTGAGCTGCTGACAGTATCTACCTCAATGTACTACATGCTATGAATTTTAAAAGATGTTATTGAAATAACCCAAAATTTATTGAAATGTTGCCATCTGTTCTGTAGCACTATTTCTTTCCACTGGCAATTGGGAAAAACAAGAGAAAGTGGCTGCATCTTGCCATTAGAATTCTTATTTCTGGGCAATACATATATTTCAGTTCCTGAATCATAGATTCATGGAATAGTATGGACTGGGGGAACACATTTAAAGATCATCTAGTCCAAGCTCTCTGCAGTGAGCAGGGGCATCTTCAACTAGAGCAGGTTGCTCAAGAGAAATAGAAGTAATCACTGTACTATATTCAGCCCATTTATTCCAGCATAAGTTTGATGTTGGGATACAACTTCCCACATAGGGCTGGCTGTGCTTTCACATACATAAATAAGTGAGAGGAATAAATTTTCTGTAGGTTCACAGTGATATAGAAATTTCATAGGAGACAAAAACAGTGCCCCTGTCTTACTGCTTGACCTCTGTGTTCCTCACCAGGCTTTCATCAATACTGAAGGTCCACACACAATGACTGCACATCAGGTGATCCATCATTGACCCATCCACAAATCCACACAACAGGAGGTACATCATCTCACTTAGAGATTTCCTTAGTATCCAAAAGGCTCCCTCCAATTATGTTTAATGTTGTACTGGGGACTTTTTCTGAGATGTCTTTTCCATAAAGGAGAATAATTGAGGAAAATACTAAATCTCTTGGTAAAAATCAAGAGTATCAGAAATGTCATTATCACTTAATCTGAAGAATAGTTATATGAAAGGACCATCCCAAGGCCCATAGTGTCACTACATCACTAATTCAGCTGAGGGAAAGTAGGTTCAGATTGAATCTTAGGAAAAAGTTCATCAGTACAAGGGTGGTGAGATGCTGAAATAGGCTGCCCAGCGAGGTTGTGGATGAATCCTCCCTGGGAGTGTTCAAGGCCAGGCTGGATGAAGACTTGAGCAGCTGAGTCTAACTGTGAGGTGTCCCTTCCTGTGGCAGGAAAGCTGGAGTAGATGATCTCATAGGTCTCTTCCAACCTGAGCCATTCTGTGATTCTATGATCCTATGTTTTAGATCATTTTTCCAAATAAGAAAAGGTACTTATCAGGAATAACATCCCTTTGGTAAGACAGTAAAAGAAGTTAATTTTTGTTTTGTTTTTAACCTTCAAAACCACTATAAATTAGGTTATTCTATTAAGTGGTGAAATGAAGAAATTCCTTTTTAATCTAATCTCTCTGCCTGATCCACACTAGGAAGCAGTTATGTTCTTAGGAGGCCAATTATTTGATAAGATCTGTCTGATCTGATCTGATCTGATAAGCTGGGAATTAGGGATCCAATATAAGCTAAATCCCAAAATAATTTTTTCCTTTTTTTTTTTTTGACATCTGCTGTTTATGAAAGAACAAACAAACAAACCAGAAATTTAAAAGATTTAAAAACTGTAAATCACACCTTCCAGGGATAACTCTTGCCATTTGTAGTCCCAATCATAAGGTCTTGCATCAGTGTTCAGAAGCCACCTGTGTTGTACTGACCTAGCAATTTGACAAGATAATAAATTGGTTAGATTGTTAAAACATTAACTGAGCTAACAAGCAACTCAACTCTGTAAATCAGTAGTTATCTTTTTAGCTTGTGAACCACCTTGGAGGAGGATTTGGAGATGGACCCAGGCTTTGTATTTTGATCTGTCCCTCGGGTTGTTTTCTAACTTTTGGCTGTATTCTAACTTTTGAAATTCAGCCTTGCTACTGAAAAAGAAAATGGCCTGCAAAGGTGATTTAAATAAATAATGATCAGTCATTTATTATTATTCAAGGGAGACTAGAGTGTAATGAATATTTTAACATCAGTGGAGTTTACATAATGAAATTATTGTACCAGTAATGTAATTATGACAAATGCACAGTTTGAGGCTATTTATTTATTTCTGCTGCTGTATATGTGTATAATGCAAGGCTTTCCACAGATCCTGTGTGACTTTTTTGTGCTCTGATTTGGCCATGTCTTGCTTTCTCTGGTTAGCACACGTTGATTTCAAACTCTTTCTAGTGAATTTAAGCTTTGAAAACCTTTCTTAGCATCTCTGTGAGCATGCCCACTCCCTGCCTTTTTATCAGCCAAAATCATCACGAAGAAGGAATCACAGGAATCCCACTCTGGGCTCTGCTAGCCATTAAAGCTTGACCTGTGACTCTGTGGCATTCCTCACGTCTCCTGTACCATCATTCCTTTGCTGCTACAGAAACTCCCAGTTATTGCTGGTAGTGATGGTCAGCTGCTTTGATCACCTCCCTTGCAGAGGCCTTGCATAGCTACAAAAGTACAACTTAGTGTTTTCCTCTGCTTCTTCCAGAGAAAATAATCCCTAACATAAAACATGAGAAGTTAGGCTCTTGTTTGACTATGGTGAGGAATCATAAAATTATATCATAGAAGAGTTTGGGTTGGAAGGCACCTTCAAAGGCCATCTAGTCCAATAACTCTGCAGTCAGTAGGGACATCTTCAACTAGATCAAGTTGCTCAGAGCCCTGTGCAACCTGACTTGAAATGTTTCCAGGGATGGGGCACCTACCACCTCCCTGAGCAACCTGTGCCAGTGTCTCACCACTCTCATTTTAAAAAATTTCTTCCTTATATCTAATCTAAAACTCCTTCTTTTAGTTTAAAACCATCACTCTCTGTCTTGTCACAACAGACCCTGCTAAGAAGTCTGTCCACACCTTTCTTATGGACCCCTTGTCAGTACTGAAAGACTACAATAAGGTTTCTTCTGAGTCTTTTATTTTCCAGGCTGAACAATCCCACCTTTTGCAGGCTTTCTTCACAGCAGAGGTGTTACATCCCTCTCATCATTCTTGTGGCTTCCTGTGGGCCCACTCCAACAACTCTGTGTCCTTCTTCTGTTGAAGGCTCCAGAGCTGGTCACAGCACTGCAGGTGGGGGTCTCACCAGAGAGCAAGAAGGTGCTCAGCTGGTTGGATTGCTTTAGAGGTATGATGGCTGTGAGCAGATTGAGGATCTGCCTTATCCCTTCGTGCCGGGGATTCCCTGTGCTGTGTTACAACCACAGCTTAGCTGATCATGGGAAAGGTGGACACTATTTCTTTTTTTCTTAACCACTAGAAACAAAAATCTTTATTTCTATTCCTCAACTATCACCCTCTAGTGAATACATCACCTCCAACTCAAATGCTTATCCCCAGGCATGCTCTGTATCTTGTGTTTCTTTCACCTCCCCTATATAGCTGCATGGATATTTTATGTAACCATTGGATCATTTATTTTTTCATAGCCATTTTGTTTGCATTAGTTGTCTTTTTCTTTTTGTTTGTTTGTTTATTTTAAGTTGCTCTGGTGCTTCATGGCATGAATACAGTCTTATAAATGCTACTGAGAAATAAACCAAAACAAATTACATAAGGAACAAAGTCCTGGCAGTGCTGAGATTTTCTTTTCTACATTGCACAGGCAAAGTTTTTCCAATTAATTGAGAACAAACTCGCACATGGCACAACCAGCTCCTACAAGATGAATTTAATTTCCTTGAAGCTAAATAAAGACCAAACAAAACCGTTCTTTTTACAATTCTGATCTTCAAAGGAGTTTATTTATTTCCCTTTATAGGTCTGGACAGCCCTGAGCTATCTGTGTTTAGATTAAATCAGCTCCAGAATCCTCCTGCCTCTCTCCATTGTAAACAATGCTGAAATGGGAATGATACCTCAGGATTAAAGACAAGATCAGTGGGATTAAGCAAAAAGAGATTGCCAAGAAGGAAGAGTAGCCCTGGCCTAGCCTCCCACGGTTTGGAGCTTGGGCAGGTCTCTGACACTAGGCAAACAACTGGGAACAATACCACTGTTCCCTGTTTACTTACTGGGAGGGATATCTGTTCTAAACATGCTAACCAGTGTATTAGAAGTATCACTTGAGCACACATAGATGTTGCTGAATCTGTAGGATGCATTCATATTCTTCATTTTCTCCCTCTTTGTCTTAAGACTTGAAATTACAAAACATAAAACTATTTTTGTCCTCGACATTCTCATTTGTAACAGGGTTACATCCCCTGCAGGTTAGTAAAACACAGCTCATGGCACCAAGTCTAAATTGTTGATTAGCCGCAGATATTCCTAATTTTTAATTCACAGCATTCAAAATAATTTGCTGAACCTATACATTGCCCATGATGAAATAAAATGTTGTCACTTTTTTTTCCCCTAAAAGCTCCATTCTGTTGTGTTGATGGTGGAGCTATGCAGGAGAAACAGAGACAGCCCAGCAGTGATGGGTGTTGGATGTGCTGTGGAACTCTGCTGAAGTGTGCTGCTGTAAGGACACCTGAGACAGCACAGGGGGGGCAACTACAGTCTAAGTGGCCACCTGGCACGTATTTCTTGTCTCAGCATAGCAAATTTTTGTATGCAGGATCTTTGCCTCTGATAGGTCAGGTGAGGAGAGGCAATTGTGTAAAGGCTAGAATGAAGGAGTATGGAAAAATCTATTCCACGGAATCACAGAATGGTAGGAGTTGGAAGGAACCTCTGGAGATCATCTAGTCCAACCCCCCTGTCAGAACAGGTTCTCAAAGCAGAACTTCCTCCTGTTGTCTGCTGGGGTTGTTTAATAGTTCCTGATACACATTTTAAAATAGCACAGTATGTGAAAACTTAGGTTTTCATGGCAAAGTGTAGCCTGTACATAATGTGCTTCACTTCAGAAGGTCCCTGAAACTTAATAGCCTTGGCCCTCTGTCCTATAGCTCCTGGCTAGCACCAAAGCTCTCATTTCTATCACCACTCAAAGCTCAACTGTTCACCTGATGCTGACCATCTGGCTAGACTGCTTGGAAACTCAGTTTTCATGATTGGATAGGAATCGTTACTCAAAATAATGCTATTTACAAAGTCCTTAATTACATTCTGGCTGTTTCTGTGCTGTCACTTGAAAGACTAGCTGAAATTGTCTTTGATGGATGAGCAGTGGTTATACTCCAGGATCTACCTTCATTCTCAGATTTGAAAATGCCAGTAGTGATATCTCCCTGGAAGCCAGTGGAGCCACCACAGCCTAATGATAGAAAGGCAATGACAGTTTAATACAATATTTCAATTATACAATATTACACTAACCCCACATTAACACTGATACTCCTGCTTACTCCTAGCATCTTGCAATTGCTGTTTCTTCCAGTGAGGAGCTGAATACTCATGGAGAGCAATCACTGTAGAACTCAGAGAAAATTGCTGTATCTTGGTGTGAACTCCTGAACAAAGGAATTTACACCATTGTCAGCTGTGTGCACAGCATGCAGACTGACATGGCCTATGTACAGCTGACTAGGGTTACCTCAGCAAACGTCCAGGCACCATGGTGGGTAGCAAAACATTACATTGACTCAGCTCTTGATTTAACTGTGGTTCTAAGAGTGAGGGACTTGCTCTGTGTCTCCCAGTCTCCTTCAAGGCTCTACACATCAAAGATGTTTTTGTGATCCAGTCCCAAGCTTGCAAGCCCTCCAGGAAGTCCTGAACTCAGTGGTACTCAGGAGGTCAACCACCACCATCACAGCAGTCCCTTCTGGCAACAGGTCAATGAGACTGGACATGCAAGTACTTAAACGAGTGAAAAGAGGAATGCTGAGTATTTGAGCAAAACTAATTCTCTTTCTCATACATTAGGTAGAGACTTTTAAAATCAGGGTAACAAGATCTGGGAAAAACAAGAGTGGTTATGAAAACGTGGTCTGCTGAGGTAGGCTCAGCCTGTTCACTCAGAGGATCATGCACTGGTAGGGACATGTATGGAGCACATACAGCAGAACAGAAGGCCTCTGGCACATATGGCAGCTGGTGTCTCATCCCCTCAGCTGCTCGGAGAGACTCGCCCCAGCGCTCCTGCAGCGGCTGCTGGTGCTGAACCAGCATGTGAGCAACTGCTGCCTCCAGGAAAAAAAGGAAGAAAATAACCTAGTTTAAATAACACCCCAACAGAAGACAGCTCATGCATAATGACCTGCTGGCATACTTTCATTAAACTGCTTCTCGGTGCAATTAAAATAAATAAATAATGCGTTAATTGGATTGCTAGCAGAAAACAGAAAGTGAAACAATGTTTATCAAGGAAACGATGGAGGAATTACTCTCTGAATTCTGGGTAGGATGAAGAACCACATGAAGAAGCAAATGGTAATTTTATTTGAAATGAAGATTGGCTATGAATGTATTTATATTCATTCTGTGTTATATTAATATTTGTATTAATATTTTTGGAGTGAGTTCTGGTAAACACAGGATTACCTGCATCAGCTTACATTGGATAACTTTTCAATTTTATAAATTCAACATGCCAATTAAAATAATGTGAAGCATGATGAGGAGATGCTCTACACCAACTGCACATGGAGCCAAATAACTGTTTTTCCTGTCACTGAAGAGGGAACTACGTCTGCCGTTGCTCTGTGGTGAGAATTAGCCAGAAGAAACAGAAAGGTCACTTCTGGACCATGATGTGTTGAGTGCTGTGCTTGAAAGAGCAGGAGGTTAATAAGATCCTTGATGATATTTCAGTACCTGAGGTGAACATACTGCTTACAGAAAACTTCTGAAGTTATTTATAAAGAATGCTCAAAAAGGACTAATTCTCCTCAGACTACATCAGAAATTCTCTTCTGTAGAAGCCGAAAGCCATTTCTTTTAATGAAAGAGAAATTTATAGAGAGAGAATCATTTTCACCCACTTTCATCTCCATTTATCATTATTATTGTCACAAGTAGCTGATCTTCTGTAGTACTGAAAAGTAAGTAAAAAATTAACATCTCTGCCGATCTTGTCACTAATTTATATCCCCACATCGGGCATGTTTTGCAGGTTGTCTGCCTCTTAAGTTCTTATAATTGCAGACATAACTGCAGGTGTCCTCTTTTGCACAGCACTTTCAGATCCAGAGGTGCAAGTGCTATTAAAGCATTAAATGTTACCTTACCAGTGGCAAGTATATTAAAAATTACTTCAGACCTTGCATGGAGAAAAACCTTGCCAAACCTGAATGCAATCTTTACTATATCCTTTTCACAATACACAGGCAATAGCATATCTGTAATAAAGCTGAAACACTTAGCTATTTTTTTATTAGATGTAATTTTGCAATTAGTTCCACAGTGTGGCTCAGGAGACAAATGAGACTGATAAAAGTATTTAGCTGTTTCATTTTCAGCATGCATGATGGGTCAAAAGTTACCTAACTGAAATTGCAACTCTCCTCTGGGACTGCAAGCTGCCCATGAGCCGCTGGGTGCTGCCCATTCCTGGGAGGAGAAGTCATTCTCCTGTTGCCTTGAGCTGCCCCACCACCACCCTGAGAGCTGTGAAAGCCACATAACCCATCAGTGAAACAGGCAGCTTGTTTTTCTACTGCTGAAAAGCAGGAAAAAGTCAGATGTGGACGGGAAACCTTTCCAAAAGACAAAGTTAGTCAGAAGGAAGGTTTCAGCGTGATAACCCAGAGGAGGAAATCCTATCAGTGTGAGCAAGAGCTAGAATAAACAAGTCACTACAAATACTTCTTTCCCTTTAATAAATATTTGGCTGAGGTCACCAACTTGGCCTGAACTGGACCCCTATTTGATAATGCAGACCATTCCTCTGTCTTACAGCTTAAAAGTGCTTTTGCTTTTGTAGAAGTTAGAGCTTGCAAATCTGTTTGCACGCAGACTTTTCTGCCCTTCAAATCAGGAAGCAACCAAGAGCTGTTATCACCCAAATATATTATCAAAATCTAATGACATGGTCTCTATGCTTCTTAATTAAAGATAATCAGTGGATACTTTTTCTTTGTAACCTCTCTCCCAGGCCACCATTCAAAGTTGTTTCTGAAAAGCAACACTGATCACAGCACCCAAAGCCATGTATCCATAAGGGACAGAAAAAAAACAAACTTTGGCATCTTACAACCATTCCATGCTCTTCACTAATGATTCAAAAGGGCTTAGGTGACATGTTCTTACACTTTATTTGTCTGTTAGACACTGTTTGCTCTATAGGGAAGAAACAATTCAAGTATGCATTTGGTCCAGAAGAACTCAGATTGCACATCAGGTTTGTCTTCCCCAGCTTGTGGCACACGGATAGATCTGGATTTTAAAGGAACACATTTTCTCAAGCATTTTCCCACTGTTATATTTCTTCTATTTCAATCTATTTCCCACTGCATTCCCAGTGCATCCAAAGAACAAGAGCAAAGTGTTTCTGTGGCTAACCTAGTGACCATAAATTCTAAGACCATAGTGAAAGCCTGTGTGACCTCATGGATAAAGTGGTTGCTTCATAATTTGAAGGTCATAAATTCAAATCCTGTTAATAGTCTCCTTTTATTAAATGTCTCATAGCTTATTTTCAGCAGTATAATTACACACTTGGTCATTTAATTATTACTGAATTCCTCCAGCAACAACAAAAAGGGCAAACTACTCACTAAAAACAACTTAGAAAGTAATACTTACAAAGTGATTAGCAATTTAAACAGGCCAATTAAATGAGACCATTAAGTTTAAGTAGATTCCTCATTAGAGTAATTTTCTGTACTCATAACTGTACAATAGTCTTATAAGGCTTTGTGGGAACTGGGGAGCTTGATGCATTTCCATGAACATTAAGAGTACTGTGACTGGGGCATGTATGCATGGATCTGATGAAAGAATTTGGCTGGTGGAATTTGCAAACACACATATGGGAGCCATTGGTCAAAAAGATCTATTCTCTTTCACAGAGTCCTGTTTAACTTATTGAGAGACATACAACAGACCCTTCCTGAGGTTCTTGGGAAGAGCAGCCCTGTTCCATACTCTGAGAGCAAATGCCACCTTATTCTGAACCTAGGTGGAGATGTGAGACCAACACAAATAAAAACAGCTTTCTGTGAGCCTTTGTGGTTGCAAATCAAAACTATCCTTAAGTAATTAGCTGCAACTTTTTGTGTGGAAACACCTTGCTTTTCTTGATGTGGTTCTCAGAGCTTAGTGGCAATGCTTTGCTTATGCTGGATAACTCTTGAGAGGATAAAGCCAGGGAAAATGCTTGTAATAAAAAGTACCTGTGTTAGAAGGTTGACCTGTGCCTCTCAGTCATGTTTCAGGGTGTTAAAGAGATTTCTCATTATTAGTTGTGTTTTCTTTCCTGCTGTCTTCTTTCTTTATCATCACAGAATTGTGAAATTGTAGGGGTTGAAAGGGACTCTGAAGATCATCTTGTCCAAACCCCCAGCAACATTGCAGGTTGCCCAGGATCACAATGTCCAAGCAGGTTTGGAGTCTCTGCAGAGACCTCTCTAGGCAGCCTGGTCCAGGGTTCTGGTACCCTCAAATTAAAGAATTTTTTCCTTATGTTTGGGTAGAAATTCCTGGGTTTAAGCTTGTGCCCATTATCTCTTGTCCTATCACTGGGCACTGGCATCTAAAAGAGTCAGGTCCCATCCTCTTGCATCTCACACTCTAGGTATTGAGCATCAAAAAGATCTTCTCTAAGCTAAACAGCCCCAGGACTCTCATCCTTTCCTCATGCTCCAGACCTCTCAGCATCTTTGTAGCCTCCATTAGACTCTCTTCAGTAGTTCCCTGTCTCTCTTGAACTGGGGAGCCCAGAACTGGACACAGTACTCTAAATGTGGCCTCACCAGGGCAGAGTGAGAGGCCTAAGCATTGAATAAATGAAATCATGCCAGACAGCATGGAAATGACAAATCATTCAAGCTGCTTCTTGGCAAGCTTTCTCAGGGAAGGCAAGCCTGACCTGCCCATGGCTGGCCATGACCTGGGAGACCCAGATAAGATTATAAAATATCTGCATTCACCTTCAGGCTTGTGTCAAGAGAACAACACAAAGCTGTGGAGAAGTGTGTCATTACCCAGAGGACAAGAGATCTGCCAGCAAGACTAGGGTGGGAGGGCTGGGGCACACTTGCTGAAGGAAGGGAGCCTTCAATGGCTGCAACAGGCTAAAGCAAGCCAGCCCTGAAGGGGTTTATACACCTCCATTATTTTTTTTTTATTTAAAGAGTAGGTTTTGATGTGACAATCTTATCTTAACGTGTCAGAATTTAAAAGGAAATAAGTTGCAAGAATAAGAAAACAAATCCATTTCTTCCAGAGGTGACTTTCAAACTACAGCCAGAACCATTTGTCTTGGAGCTCATTTCACATTAGGACATGTTTCTCACAATATGTTAAGACCTAAGGGGATGCTAAGATGAAAAATGTGGTTTAATTATTTTGTATGGGTTAAACAAAGAGACTTGAAACTTATCTCTGCTTTTCTACAGCCATCCATGCATGAAATGAAGAGAATTCTATAATGCACAGCAAGAGAAATAGTACCAGCAGTACAGGGAGGCTCAAATCTAGCACAGACCTCAGCACTTGTGGAAGAGGGTTGTCACTTTTCTGTCCAGAAATCATCCCACAAATTTCCTGGGTAAGGTTTGTGTGCAGGACATGGTTTTTTTGTTTGTTTGTTTGGACTCGGTGGTCTTAAAAGTCTTTTCCAATCTTGGGTTCTATGATTTGGAGAGTCTAAGTTGCCTTGTAAATTAAAGATGAGATTGTCAGTAGCAGATATGTATATATCAGAGCAAGTGGATGCTATCAGTGATAACACACAATGTTACTGATTGCTCCTCAGGTGAGGATTTACTTTCCCTACCTATGATATATATGAAGCTATATAGATGAAAATAGTTAGCTATCCCCATCATGGGAAACATTATGTCTGAGGCAGGAAAAGAGGAGCTGTGAGGTAGCCTCATGTGTGCTTTCCATCTTCAGGGCAAAGATGAAGCACTGTTGTAGCCTACATTTATCCTCCTGCATGGCTGCAGCCGAAGGACCTAAACATTTCCTCTTTCAGACCGCTGGCCAGTTTGGCAGGCAAGGTTGACCTTATGCATAGGGCAGAGGGGGAGACAAACACTTGAGAACTATTCAGTGATGAAGAATTCATCATGCTGAGCTGTGCTGAGGAGACTCTGAGGTATTGATTCAAGATCTTAAGATAATAGGAAAAAAACACAAATGAGCTGAGGATAGGAAATGACACTTCAGAATGCTCTCTGGGAACAGAAGAGCTATTTTCTGTGCTGCCATATGCAAATCTGCAATCAGCAAAGCTAACCTCAATGCTAGATTTTCATTGCAAATTTAAATCCACCCGTTATATCCCAAGGGTTTAGGACACAGCCTGTGTATTTGATGAAGATGAATTTAGCTGGTGTACTAAAACACTTTCTGATCTTTCCTACTTAATTAAAATGTAGCTTTATCAATGACAAACATTCATAAAATCTACTGTCACAAATTTTAATTTGCAGCGTGCCACTTGAAGAAATTTTCTTTGTTGCTTACATGACTGAGTGCCAAGTGAGTGCTCTTTAGTTTCCAGAAGAATTTGTTGGGTTTTTTTAATGGAAGAAATTAGAGATGATAGTCGAATAGCTAAATAGTGCTCATGAGTACCAAGACACCAGAGCTGTGCATTAGAAGCTGGAAAAACTACTCATCTAGCTATTTTATTGGATATTCTACCAAGAAAAATCTACAAACATTTTTACTTTCTTTCTGTGTTTTATTTATCTTTTTGCTGTTGGTCCCTTGAACATAATCTCAAAAGGCTGGAAGGAAGAAAGTTTAATAAAGTTAGGACATAAGTATATTATATAGGCAGAAGGTTTTTAAAGCTCCTCTGGGTTTCTTTAGTCTCTGCTTGGATGATCTTGACTGAGGGTATAAAATATATTGGCCACTGCCAAAAAAGAATCCCAAACACTGTAAGCTGAGAAGATGGCATTCTGCTCTTCTGCCAGCTCCAGAAAGCCCAAGCAAAAGTCAGAGCATCCATACTGCCTGACAAAGCAAGAGTCTGAATATTGGTCCTACCAAAAACCAGCAACAACACTCCTCTGTCACACTGTGGCCACGATTGTGACTCCCTGAGCAAGGATTTATTTGCCCTTTTGCATACTCTGTGTTGAGTTTTTAATTCAGTTTGAATTCCATGAATGGCTTAACAGTAATGAAAAAGTAATGAAAAGTTAATTAGCCCAGGCAGTGGAGAAGAACAATGAGTGCTCCACTGCTCCTTGCAAAAGGATACCTTTGGAAAATACAGAAAGAGAACATCAAATTGGTAGTTTCTTGTATGCTTACCCTGTAAAGAAAGCAAGTGTGCTAAAAAAAGCATTAATTTTGCTGCTCCAAGAAAAATTGTGTAAGGTTTTCAAGCATTACCTCTTCTTTATTGTAGATGTTGTTTACTCTGTATTCACTAGTGCTCTGGCCAGTCATAATGGGATGCAGAGATCAGAGCTGGCAGGCTGATTTGGGTGGAACAGCTGGAAGCAAAGGAAGAGAAAAAACATATCAGAAGAGGAGCAGTCTGCTTTACTCTACTGGCATGAATAAAGTTAGACACCTGTGCAGGTTTGGGCCAAATACCTACATTGCTTTAAAAACATTAAAGTGAAAAATACCAGGAGATAATAAAGTTGATTATTGTGCACAGAGTAGAGGTTTGCTCAGAATGGGTAGTTCAAAGATGGAAAGTCTGACAAACTGCTGCCATTAGTTATCTATCTTTAGACAGCCCTTACTATTTGAACTGCTTGTTTGGGTAGTGGCTTGTTTACCTGTTCTGTTTTGCCACTGTGACAGCCATAGAAATCTCTCATATGGCATCCCCAGAGAACAAACAGCACAGCAAAGTAAATATGTGACATTAGAGGGAAAACATAAAACTGGGAGAAGCCACAGATATATTTGATATGACAAAAAGAAAAAAGATATCATGAGCTGAATTTTGTTTCACTGAGAGTGGTGTTACCTAGTAACTACCTTTGACCTACTGCATCAAATTTTCAGTCTAAAAGCTGCCACCCTTCAGATCAACCAATCTCAAGATGCACTCTTGGATAACCATGAAATGCAAAATGTAAAAAGTAAAGTTTGTCTCAAATTGCAAAACAAAAAGTAGTACTGAAGTGTGGAAAATAAGCAAGGGGCATGCAGAGATGGGAAAAACAGATTGTTGTGTATATTGAGCCAGAGCTGTGTGAACTGAAAACACAGATGAAGCACTCAGAGGCAGCCAGAGACCTTTGGAGAGATTTCCATTGTGTCAGCTAAGGCTCCCCACATAGACACCAGTTCCCTAAACTCTCCTGCTATCAAAAATCACAGCAGTTTCTATAGATGTTTCCACAGCATGGAAACACCAAGCTCAGCTGCTCAGGAAATGAGAAATCTTCATTCTCAGAAAAATGCTTCAGGATGCCAGACTGGATGAAATGGATGATCCTAAGCATGAGCTCTTTGCTAGCCTCAGAAGTGCAGTGAAGCATGCCTTTAGATAGGAAAAAAGATAAAGGAGGCAAAGCACTCCCAGAAATGGGCTATAGGAGTAGGATAAACCCCCACTCATACTGAAATCCATGGGAACAGGGCCACTGACTGCACTTCGGACAGGACTCTACTACTAGTGCAAGGAAGTTCAATCTATTTATTGACACAGAGTAATTTTCAATTTTATTGATCTTCATGGGACTATTTATAGAAAGAAGGCATTTCAGATGGTTTTAATTAATATCCATCATCACCAGTGTCTCCTAAATATCCTTAGAAACTCACAGTCCTGAGCTGTTTAAATCAACAGGACTCTAATCTCAAAGAGTTCTCCATGGCTTCCAGGTAGGGAAGACGGAGGTTTGTAGCAGAAGACATTCCATAGTCACTGCATTAAAATACTCAGTAATGGGCAAATAACAGACATTAGGGTAAACAAAAGAGTGTGCACTTGCAGAGGAATGTATTATTTGCCTCAGGGGTGCTGTCAGCAGAGAAATTAAGTCCAAGTTAAGTCAGCATCCAAGACAAGCACGTTTATCTTTGGGAGTGCACACAGGTTCACTGTTCTACCCTCACAATGGCAGATTATGTTAAGAATAGAGTATTAGGGTCGAAGTATTTACATGATTTTAATGTATACAGGCCTTTTGTGTAATAAGTATTTCATTGTTTTGAGGTCAATGGCATATAGAGTTACTCTGTTAATATAGCTGGTTCTCTCTGTGGTGATCTGTAATTCTATTCAGAGGTTCAGTGCACATCTCATACAGTGACTGCAGTCAGGAATATAACCAGCTTCTTTATGACTCCTTCATTAACTTTTAACCCTCAGTTTCCTGTTTCCTATATAACTGTCACAAACTAAATACCAACTCCATGGCTGTTTGCATGTACTAATCCTGGAACCCTTTGGTGAGTATTACTACAGGAAGAAGGAAACAGGATTTTAACTCCTTGAGAGCTGAATCATCACCAGCCTATGAAAGTGTAAAGAGTGGCAAGCATAAAGGAAGACCAAAAATGAAAAATAAGATCGTGGAAATAGAAAAGTTAATGCTGCAAAGCAAGAAATCCATGCCAGGGAGGAGAATCTAGTAAGGCTCACATCTGGATGTGGTGTTAAAACAACAGGACTAACAAGAACATAGGAAAGGAAAACCAAAACAAACCACTTAAACCCAGTGTTTTAGAGTTTGACCTTCCTTTAATCCAGTATCATGCCAATTATTGGCAACACTGCTTTTAAAATAATGCTTTACTCAGGAAAACTTCAAACCTGATGTGCTTTGATAAGCAACATTCTTTTCAAGTAAAGCTGAACCAACAGTTTAAAGCTAAATAATAGAAAGGCCTATATTAAAATTCTGGAAAGCCAGAAGGTTAAGTCAGTGAACTTACTGGCACCTAGAAATTAAATGTTGCTTTCAGATATCTGTTGCAACAGGATAAGCATGGCCACAGCTTGTAACAGGAACCTCTCTTAGGAGAAATGAAAATGAAGCTTCCAGTCTCACCTCCACAAGTTTTCATGTGTTTTATTTAGTCACAATTTCTTAATAATAGGTGCAAAACACACAAAGTCATCTTCTTATTTACTTCCTTTCTAGGTGGAGAAGTCCTGGGGACAAAGCAAAGATGTTGCTACTAGGGTTTATTTACCTTTATTAGAGCTGCTTTTATCAGAGTAGTAGCAGTCTGCTGAGGTTTTGTAGGTCTTCAAGGCTTTCTTCCAAAGTCCTGCTTCTTCATGTCAGCCTAAAAATCTAGAGAAAATTTAGACCTAGTCTAACCATGAGGGACTTGAACCCAAGTTTGTGATGAAGAATGCTGTAATCACATCCTTTATCTGACTGACTAACTGCAGATCTATTCATTGGAATATGCTGCCCAGGGAGGTGGTGGAGTCACCATCCCTGGAGGTGTTCAAGAGGGGATTGGACGTGGCACTTGGTGCCATGGTTTAGATAGTCATGAGGTTTAGGGTGACAGGTTGGACTCAATGATCTTTGAGGCCTCTTCAAGCCTTCTTGATTCTATGATTCTATGAATATTGCTTAACCCACCATAATGATTCCTAGGCTATGAAACAACGTTTAAGGCTGCAGCTAAACTGTGAAAAGATTAACTACAGGATTTCATTGACAGAGAGAAAGGTGTACTGCTCTTTTATCTTGCTGCTGATTCCAATGTCTGCTGACTTTATGATATTAACCTATGAAATATTTTCTGTAAACCATGGTATAAACTTGAAGAAATGTAGGAAAGCCCTTATTGGAAATGTAAATACCTAAGGCTTAGGTTCTGTGCATAAATGTTATTTTTCCTTTGATCCAAAAGATGTATAAAAAGATGTAAAAAATTAAAAAGACAATTGTAAGAAGGATCTAGGCTATTAAAGCCATATTTCTGCACTGAAGTATTTGCATAAGCATGCTAGAAATTCAGTGGAGTTCAAATACAGTATGATTATGAGCAGTGTAATTAAATTATAAATTAAAATATGTGAACCATCTGCACTGCAATGTGAATCATAGTGCTACACCGGGAATATCGATGATGAGTTTCATACAATGTAGTAAAATAAAATTTACCAAAGCTCTGCCTATTTTCCAGTCCTTTCAACATGTGCTATTAGTAGAGCGTTCCCCTCGGCCTTGTCTAACTTATTACTGAGTGTTACACTTCTGTGGCTCCATAATTGCTTCAAAGACCTTGCAAAAGCTGAATCTAGTGTGTTTTATCTTGTGTATGACTTCTCTAAGTTCATCATCGAAAGAAAAGGAACAGGACACAGAGCTCGGTCAATTTCCGAGAGATAGCTTCCAGTCAAGAAATTAAAGCAGGCTGCTGAGTACTCAGAAGAAGATCTTGCTGGATTGTTGTTTTTGTGTTAGTAGCTGACATACAAAAAGGTAGCAGCTGACCTTAATTGGGAAGTCTGTGGGAGAAGTGCATTTGTCTGGTACTCTGCCTTCTTATTTTGTTTTGAACCTTGACAGAAAGGCACAGCAAACATCCAGGGAAAGGCAGCTGACCTGAAAAACAAAGGGGTATCTTTCAGGTACTGAAAAACTTTGGTTTGTTTTAGTGCAATTCTTGAGTAAAAGCACAAACAAAAAACACTTCTGTTGCCCTCAGTGTGAAAACAAACGCTTGCAGTAACAGATGTTTGGAGACTGTGGTGTGTGTGCAGTCACCCTTCTTCCTAGAATCTGCTTTCCAGGAGTGACAGAAAAGACAACATCCTCCCAGCGTGTAGGAGCCTGAGCCCTTTGTCTCAAGCTTTGCCCTGCCTGCACCCAGCTCTCCTGCAAGAGAACAGGTGGCACTGAGGACCTGCTTGCCTTCAGCTCTCTAATGGACTGCAAAATTTCAGCACCAGGTGAAAGGTTTTTTCTTTGATTTGCTGCTTTGCTGGCTCCTAGCATGCTTCCCTTCCCAGTTTACTTGAGTGCCAGGATAAAGGACTGCAATGTGATGTGAAGGGGTTCCAGCAGTGTGTTGCCAGGCAATGTGTACTGGTTTTAGGCTATGCCATCACATAATGCTATATGTGGCCTCCTGCTACACTTGATCCTCTTGCAATATCCTCTGGTGATGGCTGTCACTGGAGTTTCTGATTATTTTGAGGAGGATGGGATAGAGGGGAGGCAAACAAAGGCACCATCAGAAACTTTGGTACAGAGAGAAGAACTTAAATGCAGCACTCTCTGAAGGGAATGATCAAGAAGTGGCAGGAAGTGCCTTTTAAATGTTCTGAGAAAGAAGGGGTAGAAGTAATTCCTTAAGCACACTGGGCTATAGAGTCATGTCAAATCAGAAGTACAAGCTAAATTTATACTTTGTAGGATAGTTCAATGCAAGTTCTCTCATACACTTTCCCTTTAAGAAGGACCATAAGAAGCAAAAGATTTTGCCTTTTTACTGGCCAGGGTAAAATTATCTCTGTTTTAATGGGTTTGTATTTGAGGAAGATGGTGTTTCTTGCTGGACTGTGACATTGTTTTAGCTCTCAGATTCCTAAAAATCTGAGTATGTTTAGCATTGGATATGCTATCCCATGCTCCCACAGCTGTAAGGGGAGGGATTAAAAATGGGAGGAGGGGTCAAGGACAGGTGAGTTTCAATGGTTTCCATGAAGAAAAAGAACATTTGCAAGGGGAAAAAAAAGAGCAGGAGTGAAGAGTTGACTTCACTTAGATATTGACGGCACCTAGTTTGAAAGATTAAAAGATAATTAAGGGGCAGGACTCTACAGATTGTTTCATAGCAAAGCACAATAGCGAAGGAGAGTCACAGAAGCTTGCAGGGGTGAGTATTTTGTTTTGCCCTGTATTGTTTAGACATGTCTTTAAAATGGTTTTTCAGCCCTAAGTTACCTTAGATATGCAACTGCAATTTTTTCCAATTGCTCCCATCCAAGAGACACTAAAACTATCCCAGAGATATCCCTACTGCCATGTCATAGAATCATAGAATCATAGAATCAAGAAGGCTGGAAGAGACCTCAAAGATCATCGAGTCCAACCTCTCACCCTAAACCTCATGACTATCTAAACCATGGCACCAAGTGCCACGTCCAATCCCCTCTTGAACACCTCCAGGGATGGTGACTCCACCACCTCCCTGGGCAGCACATTCCAATGGCCAACCACTCTCTCTGTGAAGAACTTTCTCCTCACCTCCAGCCTAAACCTCCCCTGGCGCAGCTTGAGACTGTGTCCTCTTGTTCTGGTGCTGGTTGCCTGGGAGAAGAGACCAACCCCCTCCTGGCTACAACCTCCCTTCAGGTAGTTGTAGACAGCAATGAGGTCTCCCCTGAGCCTCCTCTTCTCCAGGCTAAACAGTCCCAGCTCCCTCAGCCTCTCCTCATAGGGCTTGTGCTCAAGGCCTCTCACCAGCCTCGTTGCCCTTCTCTGGCCATGCTCCAGCAATTCAACATCTTTCCTAAACTGAGGGGCCCAGAACTGGACACAGTACTCAAGGTGTGGCCTAACCAGTGCTGTGTACAGGGGTACAATAACCTCCCTGCTCCTGCTGGCCAAACTATGCCTGATGCAGGCCAGGATGCCATTGGCTCTCTTGGCCACCTGGGCACACTGCTGGCTCATGTTCAGCTGCTGTCAATCAGTACCCCCAGGTCCCTTTCCACCTGGCTGCTCTCCAGCCACTCTGACCGCAGCCTGTAGCTCTGCATGGGGTTGTTGTGGCCAAAGTGCAGCACCCAGCACTTGGATTTGTTGAATGCCATTGTGTTGGACTCTGCCCATCTGTCCAGTCTGTCAAGGTCCCTCTGCAGAGCCCTTCTACCTTCTAACAGATCAACACCTGCTCCCAGCTTGGTGTCATCTGCAAATTTACTGATGATGGACTCAATCCCCTCGTCCAGATCATCAATAAAGATATTGAACAGGATGGGGCCCATCACTGATCCGTGGGGGACACCACAAGTTACAGGCTGCCAGCTGGATGTGGCACCATTCACCACCACTCTCTGGGCTCGGCCCTCCAGCCAGTTCCTAACCCAGCGCAGAGTGTTCCTGCGTAGGCCATGGGCTGACAGCTTGGCCAGGAGTTTGCTGTGGGGGACAGTGTCAAATGTCCAATAGGACTCCTCTTCCTTCTCAAAAGGGAAAAAGGAAAGTTTTTTACAGACAAGATCTATAATACTGTAAAGAAAGTGGGTTAATTTAAAACCCACCAAAGCACTGGAAGGTGGTGCAAAATTGATACTGCATTACATATCTCTATATGTTATGCAATAATGTTATAGGGAAGCCTTTGAGTCAAGAAATTTAACACCAGAACTGAGGTGGCAGTCCTAGATGACTGCTTCAGCTGTGGAGACTTAATCTGAGTTACAACTTGCCTTTTGCCCAGGTTTTGTACTGAAATAATGATACACAAGCTAGCTTTCTTCCAGTAAGTTCTGAGTAAAGTCAGTCAAGAGCAGAAGCTCACTAAAGCAAGAAAATTACCATAAGATAACTGCAGGTCTTTAAAAGCCATTAACAGTGATGCATTTCTAGTCTAGTCCCTGCATCACATTACTGATAATTGGCAATTCCAGTATTGCTCACTCTGAGAGGATTCCTGTTATCTATATTAGCTGGGGACTGTGGTCCTGTGTGGTCAGACAGCTGTGGTGCTCCTCCAGCTAGGTGTGTTCATGAGGAGGACTTTTGGACTGGATCTGAAAAAGCCTCACACACCTAACAGAGAAAGTCTAAAATAAAGATGTATTGAAAACATAGATAGATAACTTATTTTTTTATATATATGATCAAAACAACAAATTATGTAGACAGATGTGAGTTGTTAAAAGGAATGTAATAGTTATTGCTTCCTACTTCCTGGAGAGCAGTCTGCTGGCATGAGAGTGTGGGCAGGTTGGTAGTTTATTTTTATTAGCTAGTTGCATCTGGTGTTTCATCCTTTTTGGATGCATTGAGAAATATTTGCTAAGTGACAGTTTCCTTACACCTAAAGGATCCTATTTTGGTTGCAAAAATATTTCCTATGACTAAGTGTAGAGTAAATTAGTGCTGTTTCTTTTGCTACAACAAATCTAAATGTGTGTTTTGTCAGTTCTTAAGCATAGTCAGAGGCTATTTATTATTTTTCATGTGAGAATATAAAAAAAAAATAAAATAAAATAAAAAGAAAGGCAACCAAAAAAGCCAACCACAACACAACCCTAAACACTGAACAGGCTGCTCTAAATTCTTCCTGTTTGAGATGAATAATAAGAGAACAATGTATGTCTTCAGTGTGAAATGTGGAGATATGAAACCAATTTTAAGTCAGAGTTTTTTTGCTTGTTTGTCTGGAAGAGTTACACTTTCCATAGTTCATTGAGATTGCCATGTGTGATTTGCATGTTGAATAAATAATGCGTATTTCAGCTAGTCTCTGAGAACCTCAGAACAAAGACAAACTCCCAAAAGACTGCTGGCAGATAGGAATTGAACATAAAATAAATATGTCTTAACTTATCTCTTTAGACTTCAATTGAGGTATGTGGACAAGGCTGCTACATGCTTCTTGCTATTGCTCAAATCTTGCCTTTCAACAGTTCTCTGAGCTGAAGTAGCAACACAATATGGTTTTAGTTAGTGGAAACTATCTTTCAAAATTAGTACAGTCTGCTTTTACAATATTAAATCATGTAAGGATGTCATTATCAGTTTGGTAAAAATAAAAATGGAGGGAAAAAGAACTGTCGTGGGATAGTCATGGGCTCTATTGAAGACACAGGCTTTTGGGGGGGGGCTTTGGGGTGTTTGTTTGGCTTTGGGTTTTGGATTGTTTGTTTGTTTTTTTTTTTTTTTTCATCTGTGGTATATGAACCTCCAAAAAGCTACAACCACTGGGTAATTGTAAATACCTCTCTTCCTGGGTAGGTATAAAAGCATTTTCCTTATTCTGGGTAGGTTTTCATATACAAGTTCATGTCACGTCTTCCTGCAGAGCCAAACTGGAGCTGCTGGAACATTCATTTATAATGTGGCGGTCTTGGAGCATTTTTTGACAGAGGCTGTTTATTGCACCTGCATAGAGAGGCTACAACATCAACGGCAACACATGAAAGGGAGGAGATTTAAAAATTGAAAAGAAAAAAAATTCAAACCAGTAAACTTGATGGATTTGATTATTTGTGTAAATCATCGCAGATATGGGATCTTTCTTTGATGCAGCCAGCACTGCAAAAAGTTGGAAGGTCAAACTGAAATGTAAACTACTTTCCAGTTCCTGCATTGGTCCTCCTCCAGAAAAAGGTTCTGGTGCAGTACAATTTCCCCCTTTTATTACTCCCTGCCTTCATGTCTTCCATGCAGGGTGATTGCTCATTCATTACTTATGAAACTTCTGGAGATCAACAGAAGACGTTGATGTGACACCCAGTCTTCTTTTTGGTATAGTCAGGTCTTCAAACTATCCCTTCAAATGTGGATTGTAAAATGATATTTCAGTGAAACTGAGCTCTAACTACTGAAAATCTCTTGGAAACTGGGGCTAGAAGCACCCAGTGAAGTGATGGCTCCTTTGTAGAGTAGGGTTGTGGGTTGGATCCTGAGGGTCTTTTCCAACCTGAATGTTTCTGTGATTCTGTGAAAACTCTTGCTGGAGTCAGCCAGGTCAAGAAGGTGCTCTGAACTTGAGAGATGCAAACTGGGCTTCTCCGTGAACATCACTGAGGTTTCTCTAATCCCACATCAGAGTGGGAATATCCATTTTGCATTAATAAATGGTAAATTTAAAAGCCTGCTAGTGTTTAGAATCTTATAGAAAAAGCATTTGCTGGTTTGATCATAACCAGGCTATCTGTAGCTCATTTGCCTAAGCTAATTAGCTGGGAAACTGTTATGGTATCACATGGAGCTTTATCAAAGGTCTCTGTTAAAGGAAGTAGGTAAAATCTCACATCACTGGTCCATGTCAAGGTAGTGTTGCTGACTTAACAAGTCTGGTGCAATTATGTTTACATGAGCTGCAATGCTTCCTTTTGATGGCATTATGCATGGCAGGTTTGCTATGGGAGCAGCAGCAAGCAGTGATTTCAGTTTACCACTTGGGTGTACTTTGGACTGGCTTCTGCAAACTTCTACTTGTGAAAGAAATCTTATGAAGTCAGGATTAATTTAGTGAAACACAGGCTTTTAACATCAGAATTTTCAAGGTCTGATCCTGTTCTTGCCTCTGAGTAATTTCCTATGCCACAATACATCACTCTTCCTGTGCTTTTAACTAAAAAGCATCTTTTGAAATACAAATTTTTCAAGGCACTTTCTCTCAGTATAATGAGGAAAGAGTTTTAGGGCTGCAAGCTTGAAGGAATAAAGATTCTCCTCAAGTGGCACTCTTTGGCCTCTTCCATTGTAATTTTGTAAGTAAGGGTGAAGTATCAATAATAACTTGGCGGGGGGTGGGGGAGCAGTATGTCCAAGCTCAAGTCAAATTGTTTCTCTGAATTGGGCAGACAATTGGAGAAGTTCAAAGACATCCTGGTAAATTACAGGATATCACAGTGATCTATCCCATGGGGCTGTTGAGTGGATTAATTAGTAATGCTTGGTGAAATAGTCACAATTAATGTATTTTATTAGCTTGATTATATTGTCCTTTTCCCCCATGAAATTGCCTATGGATTTTTACAAGCTCATGTAATTGGGAGAGCAGTTCATCTGGATTTCAAATGCTTACCAGGAAAAGTAGGCTTTCTGCCTGCTCTGTCACACAGATTGTGCAGACTGCAGTCCCAAAATGATGCTAAAAATGTCTCTCCTTGTGGCTTCACCTGCCTTCTGACTCAGACAGCTCCTGGGAGGAGCTGGCTTTCACCTATCTGAGACTATAACATCTCCAGTTCTGCCCTGCTCTGGGACACACAGCGTGTATGGCTCTTGTTGTGACAGATAATGACTGCTCACCCTGATGAGCTGTATAATGCTCTACTCCAAAAATTTTTGCCATCAGGCAACAGTGATCATCCTTCTGTAGCCTGTGCATCAGAGCCTGATTTTTGGCTTCAACGTATCAATGCTATGCTGCTGCAGGCAATGACCTACCCACTTAACTCAATGAAGATGACTTGAATTAAAAATTACCAGTGGCTATGACTTTAAGAAGAAAAAAAAAGCACATTGTTGAGGTAGTATTTGAGCCTACGCTATTGAGGGAAAGAGATGATCTTTCAGATCGGACTAGTAGTGACTTAAAGATACTGAAATGTCTTAATCCAGAATTCCAGACAGCTCCAAGGGAGGAAACTGCCATTTCCTATCTCATAATAATGCATTCATACTTTAAAAATACTTCAAATGCATCCTGAGGCACAGAAAATTATCCTGCATCTTGAATACAGATTATGCACAGAGTACATAGGATAAAACAGGAAAAGTGTTCTTTGAAAAGCAGGTTTCATTTCCATTTATTTCACTGGAAAGAATAGGTTTTCTGCTCTACATTATTTTAATTGTGCTGGTCCATAGAGATGGGAATGCATATGGAAGCCTCTAGTGAGGTAGGGAAAAGTGTATTGTCTTTAGAGACTTTTTCTAGAGCACAAGAATAAAAAGCAATTGCATCCAAATTGCAGATTTTGTATTTCATAGCAACAAATTTCACTTTAAGTCTCATGTGGTGGAGCAAAAAATTAAATACTATGCATGAAAGCAGACCAGTCACTATCATTTCAGAGAAAATACTCCATGATATTCCAGAAGGAACCAGGCTCTTTAACACCTGTGGTGTTAGGCAGAGGGATTAAAATTCTCATCAGTCAGTTGCTCAGGATTAACTTTTAAATTCCTTGAAAATTACATCTAGGAAAACCATGATGTGTTTATTTTTATTTCTGGCAGAGACATTTATTCTCCAGTGAGCATCTCATTAAATGCAAGACCCAGGTGTAACTCCCAGAGGACTGAAGTGGAACCAGCAGCAGGTAAACTGCCCTGCACACACACACAGAGCAAGCACCAACAAGGCACTGAGCCCACACATTTGAAATCCTTCTTGCTTTCATCAAAGCCCATCTGATTAGATTCATCATGGGATTAAGAGCACACGTTGGGAAAGCCTAACACAATACGAAAGTGATGAAGTCTTTCTTTGAACATCTGTATGCAGAGTGAGAGCATAATTTTTTAGTGGCAGTCATGCAGAAGGGAAGAGGAGCTAACCTCTCTGTGATCACAGCTGCGCCATTTATTCCAGCACAGATTCTCTGCTTCTGTGCAGGGATCCTTCATATCTCAGCACAGTTTAATTTAGCAGTCCTAATTGAGCACAGGTGGCCAGGAAGGGCAACAGCAACCTGGAGAGTATCAGAAATAGCATGGCTAGTAGGACTGAGGCATTTCCTGTCATGGCACTCTGGGATGTGGTTTAGTGAGACCTCGTGGTGTTGGGCTGATGGTTGGACTTGATCTTACAGGTCTTCTCTAAGTGATTCCCTCCCTGTGTTCTGCACTGATAAGGCTGCACCTCAAATACTGTGTTTAGTTTTAGGTTCCTCACTATAAGAAAGACATTGAGGTGCTGGAGCCTAGAGAAGGGCAATGAAGGGTCTTATGTCTTATGAAGAGTGTCTTACGAAGAGTGACTGAGGAAACTGAGGTTGTTTAGTTTGCAGAAAAGGAGGTTCAGGCTTTGTCACTCTTTACAAATACCTCACAGGATTTTCTAGTGAGGTTGGCATTGTTCTGTTCTTCCAATTAACAAGTGATAGAACAAGAGGAAGCAGCCTCAGGTTGCAGCTGGGATGGTTTAGTTTAGACATTAGGAAAAAAATCTTTAAAGCAAGGGTTTTTGAGTCCTGGAACAGGCTGCCAAGGGAACTGCTGGTCTCACCATCCCTGAAGGCATTTAAAGGATGTGTAGATGCAGTGTTGAGGGGACGTGGTTTAGTGGTTACTTGGCAATGCTGGGTTAGCAGTTTGACTTGATGATCTTAAAGGATTTTTCCTAACCTAAATGAGTCCATGATTCTAAGATCCCCAACATTGGAAACGGGGCACGCTCCTCCAGCAGACGGGTCTCCAAGTGCTCCTGGAGAAAGTGCTGACTTTGAGATTTCTGGTCTGCTGCTCTTCTCCACACTTCTTACACTCATGAGTTTTGACGGATGAATTGCTTTGGAAAGAGTCGTATTCATCAGTGTGCTCCAAGTGAATCTTTCATCCCCTTACAGATATGATTACCCTCATCCTCCTTTCGACAGCATTTTGTCAGGGGGAAGGCAGCTTGTGCACAAGTGGGGAAGCTGAGCACTCAGCCCTCGTGAGCCATCATGGTCAGCTCTTGCTGCTGTTCACTACGTTGTGTAAATCCAAGGGAGCTGACAACATCAAATATAAGTATTGCAAATTACATTAACAATACTCCAGCTAGCAGCTTTTGAAATATCTGGTGACTGATGCACCCAAATGACTAAAACCATTAGCTTTTCCTGCTAATACCTCTGCTAATGATTTCCAGTAGGTTTCTCTAACAAGGAAAGCCACACAAGGGAGGTGAAAACCAAACCATTTGGTATGTGCTGGGTAAAGCTCTTCAGCTGAAGACAATAGTGGAGTTTTAATAACTGGATCTTTTCTCTCCTTTATACCCCGAAAGCGTACAGGAACACTGACAAAAGAATGGAGCTAATAATTGGCTCTATGTCAACGTTCTGCCTGTAGCACTGGAGAGACAAAATCCTTCTTGAAAGCCCTAAGGCAAGCTGCAGGGATGCAGTGTGGCCACTTTGTGTCTGCTCCTTCAGCCCTTGGGCTGGCACAGCAGCTGTTACCTTTTGCATCTCTGAAGAAGCCTTTCCCAGCTAATGGTTTTGCATAAACACAAAGGGTCTTTTCCCTCAAATCTCCCCTCAAAGGCAGCCTTTTAAAAGCTGGCATGAAGCCTACCTCTCTGCTGAGCAGGGCTTTTTGTAGGACCCCATTCAGCTCTGCTGCAGATTTGCTTTTCCAGCCCTTCCACCTTGCATTGGTTCTGTGTGTGGGGTAAATCCAGTCAGGTAGCTCAGCTGTCACATCTTTGTGTGTGTGTAACTCTGCCAGCTTCAGCAAAAGGGCTTGATTGTAGGTAGGTCTGTATGTGACAGCTAGAATCCAGATCTGTGCGTCTGAAAACCTTTCCCCAAGCATCTGCCCACCTTTGGCTGAGGCCCTCCAGCCTGCTCTGCTCTAGCAGCTCCTAGGTGCAGTTTCAGACCTATCCATGGATGTAGTCATGTAGAAGAAGCTGTTTTTCCAAAAACTGGTTTACATTTGTGTTGAAGTGTCACACATGGTCCCTTCTATGTACACCTTGCATGTATTTCTGTACAGTAAAGCTGTACCCCATTCCTCTCTTCTTATGCACATATAAGAGAAAACTCAATTAGGATTTGATTGCCTGGTGCAATGACACCAAGTGATTTTTAAATGACAGCAATTCTCTTGAACCTGCAGTTTTCCTCTTGAGAAACCTCTGGCTCATCTGAGGCTCTCCATGTGTTACACTGTGGTCTGTGCTGCTGCCTCAAACTTTAGTGATGTAAGGCTGACTGGGTGCTCTTTTCCAATAGACCTGCAGCTCTTCCCAGCTTGCTGCTTCCCCCAGCTTTGCTAGAGGCCCCTGGGGGACAGCTCTGTGGTGGTCTACTGCAGACCCTCAGGGCAGCTCTCATCACAAATGCAAAAATTAAATATATCCATTATATTTTTTCCTGAGCTCTTCATTCCAAAGAAGCCCAACAAAAAAAGTGCTATTTAAGCAGCTTATCCCTGTTATAGGCAATGTTAAAATGCTGATGTTTTTCACAGAGCTGCAGTTTGGATTTTTCCATGAGCTGCACAGAATTGACAATATTGCCACCTCTTTGTAATCAATACCCTGAATTCTAAACATGGTGTCTCTATGATCAGACCCTTGTGTTGCTCCAGCCTTCACAGATTTGCTTCCCTGAGGGTTCTTTACAAACAAGGTAGCCAGATCTGGTAACCACACAGAGTAAAAATGAAGCTACTCCCATCTGGTCTGGTGGAAGGTGTCCCTGCCTAAGTTGGGGGCTTGGAACTAGATGATCTTTAAGGTCCCTTCCAAACCATTTTATGATTCTATGACTATCAGGCTTGAAAGGGAGTGCCATTGATTCACTCAAGTGAGTGCAGTGGTGAGTGTGGAAATGCCAAAATCAGACCTTGGGAGCACAGAGCCTGCTGAGTTGGTGCCATTTGTGTCCTGGGGCTGGGAAGGTGCAGAGGAGGCAGCATCAACACAAGCTGCTGCAGTGCTCCCAGATCTAGCCCTGGTCATACTCATAGTTTGCACCCAGGAGCTCTGGCCAAAGGGGACCACTGGTACCCCTATGCCCTACTCGAGCAACTAGGTCCTGGCTCCCAGGGGCAGCTCTTTCACCCTGGAACAAGCCACCATCTTCTCATGTTACCCTATTTATGATTACATCTCAGAGCCATCGTTTAAAAAAAGTTCAATTAGACATATCCAATTAATCAGATAAAAAGTCAAAATACTTCGGGTACAAGATAATCATCTGCAGGCTTCCTACAAGTGCTCACAGAGAATAATGGCAGCTTTGTTCAGAGAAAATGCCTTGATAAATCAGCACCTTTTGAGGCAGGTAATCATCAGGAAGATATTCTGATAAAACAACCTATGTATTAGAAATGAGCTGTGGCTCTTGCAGCAGCAGAGCTCCCCACAGACAAATAATTGCATAGCAATAGCACCAAAATTCAATGACTGTCCATCTGTTGCACGTAAAACCTCTGAAGACCTCTTTGCCTTCAGTGCAGATATGTCTCCTTTCACCAATTGTGAACTGATGTAAGTAGAAACTGCATCTTGAGAGGCAGTTTTAGGGAGGGCAGAAAAAAAGATGATGGGTGGCTGGACCACCTCTTCTTATGCTTGCCAAGTGTCTCTATGTTTATGGTTTTAATTTCTTCTAAGAATATCAAAACTAAATACTGAGCTGAAATTTTCCCTGTTGGAAGCCAGCTTTCTGGTGGGTTTAGTTACCGTTTACTTCAACAGAAACAGTTTGGTGATTCTGAGCAAGAGAAAATAGACCTTTTTATCTTATTAATTAATTCTGGCAATCCCCTTAAAACATAAAATGTTTTAAGGGGATTGCCAGGCTAAGTGTTCCCATTTTGAGGCAGGTCATTTCATTTATATCTAAGGAAGGAGTGATCTTTGTATCACAAGAAGTTTCCTAACATGGTATAGTTTTTCCTTTTGACATGATGGCCTTAATAGTGTTCCACTATTATTTTTCATTTAGCATAATTCAAAACAGTGCAATAAATAATATTACTTCATTTCCATTCAGGCTGTTTCCTTCTCTCGTTTCAGCCTCTTATGGACTAAGGGATAGAAGGCAGCAGGGCATGTAAGGATGGTAAATTGGAAACGAGTCCTTGCTGTAAGGCAGAGCTTCAAAGAGGATTTTTTCTCAGGTTTTCATCCCACTTCTTACCTATGCAGATTGTTACCAGTGCAACAATAGGAAACATTAAAAATAACTCCAAAGTAAGGTTTTCAAAAGGACCTGAGTATTTTGCTTCAGGAACTCCCTCTGAAGCAGAGACTGCCTTGCAGGCATTTCATACTTGCCTGTTGTTGGCTTTCCTGCACCTCCATCTTCCATCAGAGACAGAGTATGATTGATCAGAGCCAGGAGGATGATTGCATTAACTTTATTTGGAAGTTTGTTTTGAGCTGAAAGTGGAAACATGAGACAACCTTCATATTATTGAGGAGTTAGGAAGAGTCGCTTTACAGAACTCTGAATTGAATTTAAACTCTGGTCACTACTACTTTAAATTGCCAATTCCCACTCCCACCTCCAGTTTTTTATGAACAGAAGCTTGTAAGATGATCACTTTTAGTATTGCTTAATGATTCTGGAAGGAAGGTATTTCAGTGTTGAATGTACCACTTGGAAGCAAAGTGCATACTTCAGTGAAGAAGCTTATTTTCAGATTAGAACCAACCCTTTCCCTAGGTGCTTGGGAAGCAACAGTTCAGTTCTTCACACAGGAGAATAGCATCTAGCTAGTGGTTTAGAGGTACTTACTAACAGTAGATTATAAGCTAACATCTGTGTCAGTACAGATGAAATGTCTCAGACCAAATGAAGACTCTTTCATATTTCATGTGCACAAGTTTCAGACAGTCTGGCTTAGATGCAGTTTATTCTTTTTCCTTGCAAGAAGACCTTTCTTCTTATGGCTTGAGGGAAAGAGGGGGAAAAATTTACTTCTTTCCCATGTTGTTTTGGATTTTCTCTGTTTCCTTTTTATTACCACAGTCACCTAATTACTCCCTGTACATGTGTGTTTCCTCTTCACTCCCCCCACATCTCTCTGCTGCATCCTTTCTGGGTTTCCCTTTCCATTTGTTTTCTGCTTCAGCCCCACTTCTGGGCCTACTGACCGCTATGTCCTTGTCCTAATTTCTTTTCCAGACTGAACTCATTTCCTTTCTTGGCCATATTTCTCCTGACCCAGTCCAAGCTTCCTTTACACCTGCCCAGAGCTCTTTTCCTGCCAAAGTCAAAATACAATAATTGTGCTATGAAAGTCTCTACAAATAGGCAGGCAAACACTGAAAGATGCAGAAAATGGTTGCGTTGCATGATGTGTTGCTCTGCATGGTGTGGTGTTCTGCACCAAGTATGGGTGCCAGTGAAGACCATATCAGATATTGGGTAGCATGTGTCCCAAAAACATTTCTGAGCATCAAAGGACAGATGCCAAATTTCAGGATATTGGTGTAGCTCAGTTGTGACAATGAAATGGTATTTTGTACCAGATGTGGATTTGATCCCTGGAGGAGGAAGATATTGGAGATTATGAAATAAAGCACACTGGGTTTGCTGGTTTGTTTGTTTCCAGTGCAATAAACTTCCAGAGCTTTGTTTTGCATTACAATGACATTGTTGGCATGTCTGTACTTTATCCCATGATAGAAGAAATTTATCCCAGCCTGTTCTGTTTTGTTCTGAGGAAGAACTTCTCAATTTACACTGCCCTTTTCTGTTTCCTGTCTCACCCTTGGAACTTTGGATTCTTTTCTCACTTTGATTTAAAAGTCCCCTAAAGGCTGGTCAATTACTGAGCATTAACCTTCTTAAGAACTAGATTTGACCAGAACTTGTAAAGTTTCATTCCTCATAGACTCCCTTGCTTTAAAATTAGCTGGTGCAGTGTTTCCTACAATAGCTCCATGAAAAAAAAAAAAACCATCATAGGCAGCAAGTTACTGTCAGAAATTACTCCATGGTATTCAAATTGTGGAAGGAATCTGTAGTCGAAGACTAGTTTTTGTTTTAAATCTTGCTGAGCAGACAGAAAAGACAGAAAATGGCCCTCTGCACCCCCCCATACTATACTGGGTATGGAATCTAAGGGGTGAGGATGGCTACAGATGGTAATGTAGGTTGAAGCCATAATGTCTCAGGCTGTGATCTTGCCACATCTTAAAGTAATGCAGCCTCCAGGACTGGCCTGCCTTTGGGAATCTTCCAAAGAAAACCAAAGTGCTATAATAAGTGTCATTGGTGATTTAAGAGGTGGCACTTTGCTTTCTGTAGGAATCTTAATTCAATGCCCCAGTATAATGCTAAAGAGAATTCTGTTCCCAGAGGTGGTGTGCAAAATGGTAATCCATGGCTTATGTCTTTATTTTCTGTCATTCTGTGATACCCTCTGTGGAAGTTTTATTCCTTAAAAAAGGCAGCTTGGAGACAATTAGTTCTGCACTAATTTGTTTAACACTTGTGTTAGGTCTTTGAAGTGCATTAGCACAATGGTTTGTTTTTTTCCTAGTGATATATCACACGTACCAGATGTGGGCTGTGGCCACTGCTTCTTGATGATCTTTAATGAAATAGGGAGAAACGACCACAAGACTAACTCACAGAATGCAGCTGGTGTGTAAAAAGGTGCTCTTGCTAACCCTAGACTTTCTATAGCAAGTTGAAGTCTCAAGCCTCAGTTCTTGCACTGTTTTCTCAAGGTATTCACATGTAGCACATTTGCAAACCATGCTCGTGAATACAGATAGGTGCTTCCTTGTGCAAGGACTCATTTTGTTTTGCTGTGCTGAAATGGTCCTTTTGCTCAGCTGCTTCAAGATGCATCTGATGGCTCTGTCTGGGAAAGTATCCTTTGTGTCTATTCAGAGACAGATAATAGTTGGAAAAACACAGTCACTTGCATAGAGAGTCTAATAACTTCACCCCTTTGGTGTCTGTAAGATACAGATGTGGGAAACAGCAAGAGGTCCTAAATGGTCATGGCAGAGGGATACTGAGAGCAGCAGCAATAAAGGTAGTTACAAGCCAACTGTTTTTTTCCCCCATCTGAAAGCACAGCTGTACTACTGGAAAGTGCTGGAAAGTGACAAAGTCAGGTAAACACTGGCTTGACATTTATTTCCTGCTGTTACAGAAAATCTAACAGGGTCATGTTTTCAGTGTTCTCCCCCGCCCCTTCCCCTAAATGCATGTTGAAATTGATAGAATATCTCTTGTTGGACTACACACTGTCCTGTATATTCCCTCTACTACGTCAACACCTCTCTGTGATGAAGGTCAGCTGTACCATACCCCAGATGGTTACAGAGTAGCCAACATCTCACTCACAACTCATCTTTCTTCTTGGCACTTGAAGGCTAGGGGATGTTTTTGAAATTGCTTTCTTTCTCTTTCATTACAAATGACCAGTTCTCTTCCAGCCCTTGGAAGTCACCAGTTCCTCTGGGCTCCAAGTCCAGAAGGTTCTAGTGAAGAAAACCTTAAGGCACAAAACTGCTGTGCAAATGGGGAATTTGTTTGCTTCATATCATAGAGACTTCACCCAGCATCAAGGTTTCACTGAGTTGTGGGCTAAAGCACAGAGCAAGGCAGGTCAGGATGAGGAGCACTTACAGAGGCAGCTGCAAGATTTAAAAGAAATAATAAAACCAAACCAAACCAAAATAAAATAGTGCTTGAGGAAGGATTAATCAATCAGCAGGCAGCAATCACAACTGTTATCTATAAATGCAGTCTGTGTAAAATGGACCCATGGCAATCAAGCTTGCAACTTTTAATTTTTTTAAATTTTTTAATGTGGCTGGGGAAGAGGTTTTAAATTATGGTATTCCAATAAAGCCCACCCTCCTTCTGGTTTTAACGCATTTTCCTTCTGAAACTTTTACTTCCTCTTCCAAAAAATGAATTTGCTTCCATATGTCACAGCCATTCCCAAAGAAGAATGTCTGATTTTGTTAAAACATGTACGGGAAGCGTTTGGGCTGTGATACACAGTTTTAATACTCTACTGTCTAATGTCCTCAGTCAGTCTGCAAAACTGCTGATATTTTGAGATGGCCACCATCCCAGGGACACCACAGCCCTGTCTGTGATGCTGCTTTCCCAGCACCCCATGACTTTTCCTCTTTCTGGGGGCTTTGCATCCCTCCCAGGGCCCCTAGTCCCATTTGGTGGCCCCATAGGCTTCCCAGGGACCCCATCAGCTGTGACTTTGCCATGAATCCAACCTGCAAATACAATTTTAGTGATATTTAGTGCCCCAGGAGCAGAGGCCAAATCCTCATCTAATTTTCTTTCTTGATTCTGTACCTAGGATGAGCTGACACAGGTCCACTTTCTGGTGTGATTGCTGGTGAGGAGTAGAAATCCTACCTTTGCCCAGTGTAACCACCTACCTCCTTACTGTCTTATTTCTCTTACAACGCAGGAAGGAAATGGAGGGTAAAATATTCAATCTCTCAGACTACTGTGATAGCAGATGAACAGGCCACTGTTAGACACTGAAACAGACATAGAATGTGTTGTACTAAATAGCTAAACATGTTATGACACCTCCTTTTTTGCCTTGCTACTTCAGTTTGTTAGTTCACAAAAGCCTTTCCACAATGAATGCGTTATTTTGAGTTCCAACCAGATTAAATCACAGCATTAATGGTTAATGTAAGCCAAAATGTGAATATAAAAGGTTTTATTGCTTCCAAGATAGCATAATGGATGTATTTACAATAACAGGGGGAGATGAAAAAAGGAAAAGAATCCTGCTGGTAAACCCAAGGTTAAACCAAAGCAAATTCTTGATCACTCTTAAGGCAGTTGCAGATATTCACACATCAACCTCCACTATCCTGTTTCTTAGGCTGTAGGAAATTCCACTTACATCATTGACTTCCTGCTGCTGTGGAAAATAGGTTTTGCTAATGGTTTAGAGTTAGAATTAGCCCTCATCTGCCTGGTTCTCCAGTTCTTGACCACAACAGTTTAATTACCCAGAAATCATTAGTGCACTCGTCCTCTTTTTCCTCCTTTCATTCCCCAGCATTTCCCCTCAGTTAAACAAAATAATTTTTTTTCCAAGTCAGAGCAAGAGTAGGAATTAAAGAAGTTAATGCTGCTCAGAGAAAAAAAAAATCTCCATTAGTCTAAAAGAGAGATGGGACACAGAAAATCCCAAACTGGAAAGAAAATCATTGAGTTCTACTATCAAGAAGAACAGCAATGCTCAGTTGCACAGCTTTAAGGGCCAGCGTTACCGGCTGCATTGCCTGAGCACTGGGAAAGCTGCTGTTTCTCACCATTTCATCCAAAATGTTAGATTAGGGTTGCTGCTGCTGCATGTCAGAGATGCCTGATAGGAGCTGCCCTTTTTGCTGACTGTCTTCTGACAGTTTCCAGAGGTATCAAGTAGCTGATACCCCAGTGGGAAGTTTCTGCTGGTTAAAGAGGTGGCAATGACCTTTAAGGAACTAGCTAGGGAGGGATTTTCACTTCTTGGAGGACACACTGGTGTGACTGAAGCATAATCACAGAATCAACCAGGTTGGAAAAGACCTCAGAGACCATCAAGTTCAACTTGTTACCTAATACCTAACACCTCATGACAACTAAACCATGGCTCCAAGTGCCACATCTAATGAATGAATATGGGTGGGTTTGGGTCTTGTGCTTCATCCCCTCTTCTCAGTCTCACTGTACACAAGAAGATACATTTCTTGCTTGTGTCTGGAAAGTATGAGAAAGGTACTGGCAGCAGTTTGTGCTTTTTGCTGTGGTTGATACATTTATAATATTATCAGGGATAATATCTTAAGGCAGCACACCAGTAAAGGCAGCTGATCTTATCACTTTGCTGAGAAGAGATTCAGGGCCTAAAATGGCAAACATTATCTTTCCTTGAAAGTAATTACTTTATTGGGTTTATATTCATAGCCCTAATGATGTATTCCAGGAAGGTAATGGCTCCTTACCTTAGCTCTGGAATAAATATTTGTGGGTTCCCTAACGAGCATTTTGCAACTCCCTCTCCATTTCCAAGTCAAGGCACTTCCACAGAAGGAGGGGGAGGAGGTGTCACACTCATCCATTTCCCACCCACCCCCCCGTTTTGGGTTTGTTATTCATCTGACTTGCTTGCCAGAAGCTTATTCCAAGGGCAGAGATTTCCAGCCCAGGGTATATTCTTGTTTAGTCAGATTATTTTGCTGAGAGAAATGCCCTGCTGGGATATCAAAGGAGAACAAAACAAAGCAGGAGATGTGATTAATGAGCTGCCTGTTGACATGGGGGTGCGTGGGCAGATTAGGCACAGGAGCAAAATGTCCCAGCTAAACCTGGGTGCTGAGAGGGCTTCTCAAAGCCTTAAGATATTTGCACGTTTCATTCTCTAGACTGGCATCTTAATTCAAGCTCTTGGGTGCAGCTTATTAATAGTGAAACTGGGAGGCTTTACCATTTGTCAGTTTACAGGGTAGTAATTAACCATTAGAGTGCAGTCCTATCTTTTGTAATTAACTTTGTGTCAAAATTTCTCTGTTGGTTATCTGTGCCGAACACTCACAGAACAATCAACATCCATTCTGCTAGAAGTGCTGTTGACTGCCCTGGCTTTCTTCACTCCATTCCCCTTTGATATCACCAGAAATTCCCTCACTGCTTACTATCTCCTTCACCTTCCCATGCTTTAGAGGGACTGAATGTGGACAGCATGAGTTTGAGGGCTTTGGGGTTTTATTATCTCTATGAATAAACCTGAATACTTAACAAATATCACTCAGTGCAGGCAAATAAGACATAACTTTAATATTTGTGTTTATAGTAGTACCTAGAGGCTTAGCATACATATCTGTGTGTGTGTGTGTTTCTGTAGTATCAGTAACAGCTGAGCAAGGGAAATTTTTCAATTAGCTGCCTGCTTTAACCCTACCTAGATACAAAGTTTGTTGTTGCCTTCAGAAGGCGAATTGTGATGATGGTCTGTTCATCCTGAGCACTCACCTTCTTCAATGCCAGGATACATCAAGTTCTGGTTGCAAGTCAAGGCTGAGGATGATGTATGATGTTGGGGTTTTTTTTCCCATATCCTTTGACTCTCGTGGGAAAAGAGCACATAATATTCAGCTTCTTCAGAGGAGGAATACAAAAATGATCAGAGGGATGGAACACCTCTCCTGTGAAGAAAGGCTGAGGGAGTTGGGGTTGTTCAGCCTGGGAGAGAAAAGGCTCTGAGGAGACTTGGATACCTCATCCTGACTCCTGCTCTTTCTGATCCCATCTTTCCAAATCACCTGCTGAGCCCAGAGGTTGTCCTTAAATGCTCACACAGGAAACCCATGGACAAAGAAACTTGAAGCTTCTGCTGTATAAGTCTCTACAAACCATAGCTTAGCCTAACTTTCTCCTGGCTTCTCTGCTCTTTCCCTGTAGTTCTTGTTTTCACTTTTCATCCTAAGAGCAATCAAAAAAGGCAGGATATAGAGAATTCTTTTTTCTTTCAGGCAAATATATCACCTCTTTATGAAATCAAATCAGATCTTTGATAACCTTCCTCCCCCTTCATTTAAACAAGAAGTAGCTATCAGGTATGGCATTACTACTGCCTATAATTGTAAAAAACCTTGCATAGTGTAACACAAATTGGCTCTCAAGAGTCATAGGAACTACATATAATAGTCCATCAACTCTAATTTTCTTTAAAAGTGGTTGGTACAAACTGCATTAGAGGAAGGAGTTAAAAATCCTGCATCACATAGCAACTTTGTGAGCTGCTCTCCCAAAGGCCAGGGACTTTTTCCAGGTTTACACTCTGAAATGCAAGAGTTCCCTTCCATATTTGTTATTTTCTTGGGTAGAAGGATGTCCCTTTTTAAAAAGCTCTAATCTTTCTTGCAATAAAAATAAATGGTATTTTTAAAACCATGCTAAACTTCTCAAAATGTCTTGGGACAAGTCCCACCAGTCACTGAGGGAGCTTGCATCTCCTTTAAAATATGGCCAAGGTAAGGCCCCCACCCCATTCCTTGGGCCAGTAGTTTTCTGTTTATAATAGGCAAGCCCAGCTTACCTTCTTTATTCCCTTCTTTATTCTGATTAGCTGTGTGTTTTCTCTCAGTCATCTTCTCTCTGAAGTAAGGGGTGGGGTGGGGCACTGTCACTCTGGGCAGTTCTCTAACTGTTTGCACCCACGCAAGGGTCATTTTTGGGCTGACCTGCATGCCCTTGCCCTGCTGTTATAAGATGCATTACCATCTCCTGGCACCCCAAACATACAGGAATATTGATTTTTTTATTTTTTTTTTTTTAAGAGTATTGCATTTTCTTGCTTCAAAGGAGCAGCTTTTGGGCTTTCTCATTTCTAACTCTGCTTTCCCAGCCAGGATGACAGTTTAGAAAGAAGAACCAGTTCAGTTTAATTGTGGCTTTTTGAGGTGAGTAAGATATTGGGTGTTTTGTAAAGTAGCACAGAAGACCGTAAAGCTTTAGAAAAAGGTTTCCTATTTACTGCAGAACACCTTGTTTTCCTGTTAGTGCAAAGACTGAAAGACACAAAGACCCTCTTTGCCTCTAATCAGGTTACAGCATCACAATATGGCTCTCTTTATAGGGGTCATTAGATCTTTTCTTTGGGGAAGAGAGTTCTTTCCATAGCTTTGGTGAATTAACTCTTTTGTCTGTAACAGAAGGTGCTTCCCTCAAGCAAGCTTTTTTAGGCTCTACAAAGCAATCCCAACTGCCTGGAAGTTGGGTGTTTATTTTACTCCCTTTGTTTGCAGAAATACTTTCTGAAGGAAACACTATACAAACTTCATGCTACCTTCAGTGTGTTTCTTGAAACACTGGCCTGTTGTTTATAGGCCATTAGGTCCCTGAAGAAACTTGGATTAACTATGACAACATTTGAACAGTATAAAACTTTACTGTAAGGCTGTCAATAAAAAATCCCTGATGCTCATCCCCTAACCAGGATTCTGGACAGCAAAGGCAATGTGTTTGAATTTCTATCTGCCAAAGCATCAATTTTAAGAACCAATGCTTTTTGAATTAACAATCTGTCTTCATTCAGTCAAGAGGTGTACCTATTGGTTAGCATCATACAGGTTTGTGTCTGATTTGCAGCTTCTGTTCACAACAGGTTAGTTGCCATAACCATAGCTTCCACCTAAGAACACAGCAGCCTGCTGGCAGCACTCCACAACTGCAGCTAAGCTCTAAAGCAGATAAATACAGAGATATATGGAGCAATATAGAGATAGGTACAGGTTAGAAAAGCCCTTTGCCACAGCTTTCTAATAAGGAAATCCATCAAAAGAAAGTTCCTGTTACCAGGCTTCCATTCACTGGCTTGTCATGTCTGGAGAAGTTCTCTGCAAAACTTCTGGTTGCATTGAAAAAGGCTTCATGTTCTTCTGAGGTGTGCTTTGCATACCTGCTACCATCAGCAGCAGGAAATTAAACATCTCCATGCTTTTTGATCTTGGGGCTCAGTTATTATGGAAGTGATGTTTCCCTGTGAAGCCAAAGCGCCACAAGGAAGAAGCTCCTTTCCAAAACAAGGGAAATTTTGCCATGATTAAGCAGAAGGAGATGCTTTGAGAGAAATGCAGTGACATTGGACTAGGCAGCAGTCTCCAGGGGGGAAGCAACTGGTACAATGTGAGGAAATGGCCTCAAGTTGCACCAGGGGGGGGTTTAGGTTGGACATTAGGAAAAAATTCTTCACCCAAAGGGTTGCCAGGCATTGGAACAGGCTGCCCAGGGAAGTGGTGGAGTCACCTCCCCTGAGGAGGTTTAAGAGATGTGTAAATGTGGTGCTGGAGGATATGTTGTACCAGTGGACTTGGCAGTGCTGTGATAATGGTTGGACTTGATGATCTTAAAGGTCTCTTCCAACAAAAATAATTCTATTAATCACCTTGCCAGCATGTGACTACAACAATTAACAGATTTTTACCACAGCTCCAGATGTTATCTACAAGGAGAATAATGTCTTATTGCACTATAGCCAGAGGGTATAAAACTAGCTCATGTCACTCACGTATGCTCACTGAAGTGTTTTCCATAAAGCCAGAGTAATATGGCATCCAAATAAAGACTGAAACATCCATCATAAAAACCACATCACAAAATCCCAGATGGCCATTGCACACTATCATGTTTGGGGCTTTCATTGGCCAAAGCCCATGAGTGATGTGGATGTGCAGCCTGAAGGAAAAAGGCTTGCAGCCACCACGCTGGGCAGGTTAAGTTTTTTCAATCCCTGTGACTTTTTCAGGTAACTTTGGGACTTATCTGGCTCTGCTATTTTATTTATATTAGATTTTATCTTTTTTTTTTTTTTTTTTTTTAATGTAGCTTTACAAGTCAGTCACCATTCCCTGTCCATATCAAAATTATTTTGGAAATTAGAAGAAGAATAATTAGCATCTGCAAGACCCCCTGCTTTTACTGGCAGTACTTGGCACAAGTGAAACTGTTCCTTTCCTTTTCTCTTATTTTTTTCCATATACCATTCTACTGCATTACAAACATCTTTTCCCCCTGCATTTTTAATAATACTTTTTAAAAAATGAAATAATAATCCAAATAGTACATTACTTGAAAATTATCCCTGAGACATCAAGAAATTCCAGATATGTTTTAACCTTTTGAAAAGTATTGGCTGCTGCTCAACATTCTGCTGAACATCATTATCACAAGCAGAGATGCATGATTTCTTTTCCTTGAAGCTCCTCTAATTCTCCCTGTATGTTTTAAGATCTCCTTCCTACAGGAAATTAATCTTTGTTCCACTTGTGAAGGAAGTTTTGTCCATCCTAGATCGTATTGAAAGATTTTAGTGGTTTCTAGAGGATTTAAGGCTCCTGTTGCTGCAGTTTAACTTGAATTCCAGTGGTTCTATGGGCTTGGACTTTCTTCCTCTTCTTCTTTTTGTTTTTTGAAGGATACAGTGGGGGTTTAATTTTTTTTTTTAACTTGTTTGATTGAAATCCTAAAAACATGCTTTTAAGGATCATCATGAGAATCTTTTTGTTATTTATCTTCAATTGCACATAGCTTCAGCACAGATCTTACTGTTTTCTCTGCTCTTCTGCTTCAACCTTAATCATCTCATTCCATTTGATTTATTTCACACATATCCAAATTTGATAAATAGTCTGAACGGCCTTGTCCTAATTAGCAGTTTCTGGGCCAAGAAGACATAATTTAATTTCTTTTTCCTTGTACTTCATGACTTTTATTCCTGCCTTTGCCTAGCATCTAAGCTGAGACTCTGCTGTCCACCTTTAAAACTGGAACAAGGAAGCTGTCAGGACTGCATTAAGAGGGCTAACAATGGTAACACTCAGAAACTCCATCTGAAGCTGGGACACACAGTGGGTGTTGTTCACCAGCTCAGAGCTGTCTCGTGTGAAAAGTTAAGCAGACTAATTAGACGAGGGAACAGCAGCAAAAGGAGGTGATGTGATCAGGCTTTATTGTTGTCTCTGCAAGGAAGATGCCATTCTCCAGGCTCCTAATTTTGAGTGATCAACCTTTTGATCACTCCTCCTCCTGGTAATGTCTTTTGCTAGCAAAGAGTATTAATTATTATGTCATAAGCTGAGCGACCCAAAGCAAACAGATCAAATCGAGGCTGGCAGCAGAAAATCAACAAGGAAGCCATGGCAGCACAACTGGAAAAGTGGGGGGCTGCTCTTCAAAAGTCTTTTCAAAACTGATACTGCCACATTGGGCTCATGCTTTAACCTTTTAAAGAACAATCCTCTTTTGCCAAACATTATTTTGGCAGGAAAACTTAAGGAATAAGTTAATAAATCTAGCAACAGCTAAGAGCCTTTTTGAAGAACATTTGCTTCCACTCGCATCTCCTCCTTACATCCTCTCTCAGTTTACACTCCTAGATTTTGTTTGTTTCGCATAATAAATAATGGAGTTAATCAGGAGTGTGCTAGTACTCAGAAGCTGATATGGCACCAGGCCCATGCTACAGTGTCTGTTGGATGGAGAATGACCTGCTTGGTTCCTAGAAGACCATCCAAAGTCTGTGTGGAGCATCCTTTCAGTGGCTGGTGGAAGACTCTGCAGTATATGCAGTGCAAAAATAAAGCTATGCTGATGTCTTCCCCCCGCTTCCTCGTGATTGCTACTGTAGTGCCTCTTCATCCATGAAGATATGTGTATCACTTATTTATGGCATGTTTGATATACCAAAATGCATCAACACAAGCCACTGCACTTGGAGTCATCCAAGGACTTGAACTTGACTGTGTGAGCGTGTAACAAATCAGCCCACACAGAGAAACTCAGCATGGAGACAGTGAGGGACCATTCTAGGTGCTGGGGGAAGTCAAGACCAGCTTTCTTTTCATTCATAAACACACTGGTCTCCATAATGGCTAAAAATACAGCTGCAGAATGTACTGCTAACCATTGCACAGTTCATAATAACCAAATGACTGCTTCCCTTAAATGTAGCTACTACAACAAAACCCAACCTTAAAACTGGCTCTGAACTTGCAGATATTGAGCTGATGTCAGTAAGAACACCCACGAGTGAGGCCTCCCAGCAATACACTACAAGGAGGCACGTGTTTACTGGGATAATAAATAGCCAGTTATAAAAGCAGGGATGTGGGGCAGATATTTCTAGATCTGAGCCTGGTGAGAAGGGGAAGACGAGGAGGAAAGACCTGCCTGGCTCGTTCTGGATGTCATTTTCACACCAGCATCACTGAACAGCACTCAGCTCAACAGAATTGCTCCCACCTTGGTTCTGGGTGACAATCATTGGACTACATGCTCTACAATTTCATATCATAGTTATTTGAAGACAGAAGTTATCTCAAGATTACTAGGTCTTCTTTCCACAGCTCTAATTCTTCTTGAATCTTGGTGAGAATGCAGTAAAAAAAGAGCATATTCTGCTTCCTAAGTGGAAAAAATCAATTCAAAGCAAAGGGAAATGAACACTTTTTCCTCCACAGCTGCTGCTCTTTTTCTCAGTGAGACAGCTTTGCTGTTCCAGTCTGTTGGGTTTATTATATTTACTTTTTGTTTGTTTGTTTGTTTTCCTCAGATTCATTTATTATCACAGGTAACCTCTCAATGATCTCAATACAAGTTATCAGACTACTTGGGGACAATAAATGCTCTAAAATTGCAGTGCTTCTGGTGAAACAGCTGATGCTGTTCTCTTTACTATTTGTGGGGTTTTTTTTAGAGAAGAGTTATATAAAGCACATCACTCATAGAAATCTTTATTTATCTATCCATCACCTGAGTTGAAGATAAGTCTAAGAAAATAAGAATAAAATTCTGATAGTGTTTAATGGTGATGAACCAATTTTTTTGCTGGTGTGAACAGTCATAAATTCTGACTTCTCTATAGCTGTCTCCTTCCATACCAACTAAGAGACAGGTCAAAGTCAAAGGGTGGGGTAGACCATTTTTGTGCTGACTTAATACCATTTGGCCTACCCCTGACCTCAGTTTAGAATCTAAGGAAGAAGGAAATTCATAACCACCACTGCCAAACTTCTGGCTCTGCAATATACTCTTACCAGTATTTATTAGTCTGTGCTACTCATCTGCATCAGGCTTACTATTTCCTTTTCCACCTTCTTCTGCATGCAAGTATAGAAGGAAATCCTTCTCTCCCAGACATAGGACAGTTGATTTTCCTTTTCTGGGAGAACTACAGAAGCTGGGTGGCCTGAATTATGACAGAATAGCTGTAACTACAAAAATAATAATTCCTGATAATGGCTTCTTCATTATCTTATCTTCTGCAGCATGAATGCAAGATCCATAGCTTCTGTTACAGTCAGAGATGTGTTTGTGGACAGGTAAAGAATATCCTTATCCTGGAAATAACACAATCTACTAGCAATTCAACAGTGTGCTACACTGCTGACAAACAAACAATGGATGCTTTGCCAAACAAAGCAGTTGGATTAAAATAAGAATGGTATCTATTAAGATACTTTGGGTTTTTTTACATGTTCATTCAATATCTGGAGCCACATACTTGAGGGAAAAAAAAAAAAAAACCCAGAGAGAAATAAACTGGAAAGCTGTAAGCTTGCCAACAACTTCCCTGACCTCAGCTTTAAAATCAGCTCTCTGCAACTAGGTGACAAATAATTTATTGTCTTACTGGATTATGCAGATGTTGAAAATATCATGAGGTTTTCTTGGTTCCACTGAGTCCTGCTAGGCTGCTTGGGCTCGCCTCCATAGTATTGGGATTCAGCCAGCCTGCCTTTCCTGGACTCTTTGATGTTCATATGCTCTGTTGGGCTTCCTGGGATTTGCTTCTTCCTGATTAGAAAAAAAATAAGTACTTTCCCAAGCCCATCAATTCCTGGCACTTCTCTGAGCTGTGAGTCACAGGAGGCTAATTGAATCAGTGGGGCTCAATTCCCTCCATCCTGAGACCTGCCCCCAGCCCCTGGCAGCCAGCACCAATGTCAGGGAATTGTGGTTGGGAGTTGCTGATATGTTGGATATGTATAGGGGGGGAAAAAAAAAAAAAAAACCAAGAAAGAAGAAGGAATCTGTGTGAGAAGGAGTGAAACAGCGACAGGTAAGTGGCACCTGAGTAAACGTTTACTGCAAAGGAGGGAATAATGCACATTTCTGACAGCTGCTCTTTGGGATTTGGTTCAGACTAAGACAGATTTCACACCTCCCTGTTTATATATTCCTTGCCATCTATGCCTGAGCTTGCCATGCCTCTTATAGCTGGCCCTGCCATCCTTTGTTTTGAAGTAGAGAGGCAGGTTTAACCATGCCCCACAGCAGCAAGTCCACCCAGACCAGCCTTGGACAGGCCACTGGGAAGCACAGCCCGAGGGGTAAGCTCTTGGAGATGCTCAGGGCTGCAGAAGACAGACTAGGTAACACTCCTGAAAAGAGAGTGGCTGGCATCATTCCATGCAAGCTGCTTTTCACAGCTCCTGTGGTAGCTGCTACACTTCTTGAAAGAGAATGGAAAATGCCTCATGCTGTGCAGAGCCTTGTGAGATGGAGATCAGGCCACAAGTCTCCACCCGCCAGGCAACGCTGCAGCCACAAGGACAGGCAGTCAAGTTCCTTCTTGCAAGCTCCCACTTAAGAGGAGAAGTACAGACAGATTTTGCAACACCTCTGATTACAGTTTCTCAAGTTCAGAGAGGAGCCAAAACTCACAAATGATACAAAACAACGAGAGAACCTGGATCTTCATGTTTAGCATCAAGTTTGTATTGGAGTCATGCTTCTGGAAGGCAAAGGAGATCTTCTGCTCTTGCTGGGATGTGTCCATTTTGCAGACATCTTCTTTATTCTAGAAGGTCTCATTACAGACACTGGTTAGTGCTCAGGTAGCACCACAATTCATTCCATGGAGTCATAAAATGGTTTGGGTCAGAAGGGACCTTTAAAGGTCATCTAGTCCAATCCCCCTGCAGTTAGCAAGGACATTTTCAACATGACCAAACTGTTCAGAGCCCTGTCCACCCTGACCTTGAATGTTTCCAGGGATGGGGTATCTACCACCTCTCTGGGCAACTTGTGCCAGTGTTCCACCATCCTCATAGTAAAAAGTTTTCTCCTTCCATCTACTTCCATCTCCCATCTTTTAGTTTAAACCCATCACTCCTTGTTGTGTTGCAACAGGCCCTGCTAATAAATCTATTCCTATCTTTCTTATAGGTCCCCTTTAAGTACTGAAAGGCCACAATAGAATGTCTCTGGAGCCTTTCTTCCCAGGCTGAGCAACCTAAATTCTCTCAGCTTTTCCATCCCTCTCACCACTTTTGTGGCCCTCCTCTGGACCCTCTCCAACAGGTCCATGTCTTTCCTGTGCTGAGGACTCCAGAGCTGGACACAGCACTTCAGGTGGGGTCTCAGCAGAGCTAAGCAGAAGGGCAGGATTTCCTTCCTCAACCTGCTGGCCATGCTGCTTTTGATGCAGCTCAGGATATAGTTGAGCTTCTAGGATGTAAGTGAACATTGCTGGCTCTCGTTCAGCTATTCATCCACCAGCACTCAGAGTCCTTCTCCACAGGCCTGCTGTCAATCCTTTCATCCCCAGCCTGTTTTAATACTGGAGATTGCCCCAGCCCAGGTGCAGGACCTTGCACTTGGCCTTATTGAACCTCATGACATTCACACATTTCTTTATAGCCAAAAGTCTAGAGGAAAAAAATCTGCCAGCTGTGACTATCCTAAGAAAAGTCCTGTTGAAGTGCAGCTGTCACTCACCACTTAGAGCCAGCAAAGCAAAGGCAAGAGGACTTGCTACTGGAACATTGCCAGGTGCTGTGCTTTTGTGTGCTCACCCAGCACCTCTCTCTGCTGTGTGAGAATAGCACAGGGTGGCAGGAAGAAAATAGATGGTGTGGGACTGAACACACAGCCCTGGCCTTCCAGCTGCTGGTGAGGAGCATGAGCAAAACCCACCCAGCTCTGGGGCTGGACTTGGGAGCTCCATTTGCTTGCAGAGGATGGGAGGACTCAGCTGTGGAGGAGAGCAGGGGGAATCTGGCTGTGTGTGGGGAGCCACAGCTGCTCTTCTTGCTGGCTCCCTCTCCCAGGGTCGTCTGGAGCCCTTGCACACACAAAGCACCATTGTTCACAGCCCCAAAACAGCCAAGGGAGCACTGGACAGCATCGCTGCCTTCTGGTGTCGGACACCGCATGTGTTCCTTCTCCCACCCACACAAGCACATGTGCAAATGGTCAGCCCGAGTGTGCTGCTGACAGGCACAGACAGGGCTGTCAGAAAGCACTGCTGATTTCAGGCTGTCCCTTGGGAAGCTCCTGGGAGCGCTCAGAAGGGTGGGAAGCAATGGATGTCCCCACCAGACATGCTTTTAGGTGCTCTGTCTGGCACATCCCAGCTCAGCAGTGACCTGAAAGCAAACCTGCATAAAAGCTGAGTGAGGATCTGGTATTAAACAGCACAGCTAACTCACTACCTTTTTTTGTACCTCGCTTGGGATAGAGTATTTATTTTTTACATGTGGTTCTGGGGGTTTTCAGGCCCCCTGAAACACTTCTGAGTGTAGAGTGACATGTACCAACGATAAAAGGGAACACTTCCCCGGCCACTAGGTTTTAATTCTGTATATAACAAACACTTCTTTCTTTAGTATTTCTTTCAACTCCATTTTTGAAGTTGATTTATATCTGCCTCCTGTTTTGCTCCAGTTTCAATCTTCTGGCAGCACTCCTTGCCAAGGCAGCCTAATGCCCACATGAGCCCCATTAAGCCACATGCTTCTGTATAGTCAGAAGTACATGTTTTTTCTGGGCTGAGCTTTGTTTGCCAAATCTGGTCCTGTTTTCACAGATAATTACTTCCTTTTTGTCTCTTTCTCCTTCTGTGTGCTTTTTTTTTTTCCTTCTTTTTTTTTTTTCCCCACACATGGCCTTTTCCAAATGCAATGTGACCCTCATGCATCATTTTTATCAGCCTTACAAAGCCAGCATAGTACTGTGTATGATGTATGTAAATTCATGTACCTAAAGGCAGCAAGGAAAAACCTCTTTGAGTTTCCTGTCAGGAACAGATGATACCACAATGTCATTCAGAATCAAGGTTTTTGTGGTTTTGTGGTTTCTTTTTTTTTTTTTTTCCCTGTCAGTGACTGTTAGCTACAACAGTTCTATATTTAGGATAAAAACAGAAATACCTTCGAGTTATTGTAATTCATTTCGGTATGTTTTTCAAATGGTAAGAATCTGACCCTCTCTTTCAAAGTCACTTCTCATTTTTTCACAGTCACTTCTCATTTTTCACAGTCACTTCTCATCTTGAAATGGATTTTTGTGCAATTTTATAGCACTTTAAATCAAAATTAAAAAAAAAATGGAAGGAGGGACTGTGCAAATAAAATATCAGAATTTTATTTCACTAAATATTCAGAAACCTGTCCTGGTTTTGCTGGTGCTGAATCCATGCTCTGCAGGCCATTAGTAGTTGGGAGTCAGCCAGGGCAGCTGACCTGAGCTGGCTACAGGTGTATCCCATACCATGAACTTCACCCTCAGCATAAAAGGAGAAGTTTGGCAAGGACAAAGGTTCTCCTGCTTGGGTTCTTTCTCCTCTGGATCCTGAGGACTGCTTTCCTGTTTATCATGGCTACCACACGTTCACTGGGCTGAGTATAACTCTCTATGCTTTATATTGGCATTGACATTAGTTTGGCTGTTTCATTCAAGGTGCTTATCATTTCAAACCAAGGGTCTCCTGTCCTTTTCCTGATTCTCCTTTTCTGCTGGGGAGGGGTCATCCAGGGATAGAGTGACTGCTGTAGTTTAGTCCCAGATCCAGGTAGACAAAACTTTAGCCCATTTTTCTCACTAGCAATGAAAAAATATGCTGCAGAAATTAAAAAAAAAAAAAAAGTGTATTGGGAGTAGTATTAATCACATTTTATATCTGTAGAGTTTCATCTGTGTGTTAGACACAGACTCTTTATCAACAAGGTCTCAATGAATGAATCATTGAATAGTTTGAGTTTGAAAGGCCATTAAAAAAAAAATCATCTAGTTCCAATCTCAAAGCACTCAGTTTGGCCACAGTAGACACATAAGTTTAAAGTTGGAAACTAATTCTGCAAGAGAGTTCATTTAGTTAGGGATACCCTGAGGATGATGGGGAAGTGTAAAACACTTTCTCAGTGTGCTGTGAGAAAGCCCACACCAGCCAGCAGCACTGCTGAAGAGGAAACTGTAGAACATTGCAGCAAAGGATCCCCCATGGCTGGCAGGTCCTGCAGTGCTGCACAGAGGAAAATTCAGGTCTCTGTGTTACAAAAGCACATGGGGCTATGAGATTTCAGTTTGTTATGTTATACCCCTGTCTATTGATACTCCTTGATAGCATCTGGGATTTCTGAGCACTACAGGGACTTTTGTAAGCGAAGTGGCCTCAATGATGTTTGTCCTAGACGGAATATGCTGAGGCAGACAACTGATAAGGGACCTACAAGCTTGACATCAATACAGAGTTGTGCTGTCATAACAATGCAACCTCAGCCTCTAGGTTACAACTTCTCAGAACTAAGGAATGCTCATTAAGGGGAAAGACAATTGGGAGTGATTTCCTCGAAAGGAAAGCAGCTGCAGTGGGGAGGGCAGGCTTGCACAACGGTGGCATTGTTTAGAAGCCATTGAGGTCTGCAAACAAAATTCTATTCTACTCGCTGTTATAGTCCAAGAATAGAAAGATATCAAGAATCTGTTATCCTTCCACTCCAAGCAGAGACACCAAAGCTACCTACCTCTGTAGGTAAAACAGTGTTATGTTTCTGAAGGTGTTAATGTGAATGGCACAGATTTCCTCTGAAGTGTTTTCTCCTCTCCTCCAGCAGATGTAGGGGTTTGAAGCAGGTGATCTTTAAGATCTCCTGCAATCCAAACCATTGGATGATTCAGTGTATGACAAGGCTAGTTTGCCAAATAGCAGGAGTCATGCAGGGCCAGAGAAGTGGAAATGTTTAGCAGTGTGCAAGAGAGGTAGAAGGGAGGAGTATATTTGGGGTTTTTGATGACAAATAACCATGAGCAGGTCATCCTGAGAGGCAGTAGATGCCCCATCCTTGGAAACATTCCAGGTCAGGTTGGATGGGCTCTGAGCAACTTGATCTAGTTGAAGCCATCCTTGCTCACTGTGGGAAGCTGGACTAGATGACTTTTAAAGGTACCTTCCAACCCAAACCATTCTATGATAATTAGGAGAAGAAAAGGTATTATGATACTTAGACAATTCTTTCCTTTTCTATCCCTAAAGAATTTTTCAATGGATTTTTCTGAAATGGGGAGAAAAAACAGGAGAAAAAAAAAAGAGAGAGAGGAATGGGAAAAAAAAAAAAGGAAATTCTTTAATCCTATCCTTGAATTTTAATCCCTTTGGTGTGACACAGAATAAATTATTTAAAGAAGTTAGTATCTCAGATGGCACTTTTGAGTTCCTGGTTGGTGAGTTGCACTGCCTGTGCTGACCAGCAGCAACATTTTCCTCTGCAGAGCATAAGTCATGTCACTTCCTTACAAAGCCAGCCAGAACAGTCAAACCATATGAAAGGATAGTTAGATCTATGCCTGGAAAAAAAAAAGTATTTTTTGCATTCTTCCAGCTTCCATTACGTTAATTTAGGAGTTTTATGGACTGCCATAAACAAATTATGCTTCCTTTTATGAAAATGAAGATTTTATCTTCTTTTTTTCCTTCCTGGGGAATGTTAATGAATACAAAATGGAAGGGGATTGCTGTGATGGTAATGCCACACTGACAAACCCTCACAACATAAGTTTTGGAGCCAGTCTAGATGTTAAGGCAGCTCCTACCTTCCCCTGTTTCAATCCTGCTGGATTCTCAGCTGACCATACATTATTGAAGAGTTTTCTGGGTAAACACAGGGTACTGCAGTTTCTGGCTGTACAAGAGACCTGAAACTGTTGTGACAGCAACCAACTCCTTTCACTTCCATTGCTGACTCCTGCCTGAATCCTAAGGAAATGCCTTTACCATCTCTGCTGTAGTTGTGGAGAATCCACCCTGAAAACTGCAAATGGATTTTGTTGGGTCCAGGGTTTCCCATCTTTAATGATGGCTTTTTACTTATCTTTGCTGGCCATAAATAAATCTAAGCTTGACATCACAATACTCTTGTACTCCTAAACAGGAACAGAGAATTTCTTAAATCACCTTTTAGTCAGAAGAAAAATGGTGAGGATGTGAAACCCAGGATCTCCTACAGTACCTGTGACTGACAGGCAGAGATGATAGGAAAAGCACTCTAAACTTTAGAAAGCCCACTCTTCAGCCTCAAAGCCTAGCTCTGGCTGCAAGACTGTTAAAATTGACTTAATTCTATCATTATCTATCACTTACTGCTCGTGGATAGTGAGAAAATCATCACAGAGTGAAGGTGTCAGATGATATGAATAGCTCAAATGATCAGAACAAATCTAATTACAAGTGCTTGATTTCATCCAAAGATAATTCTCTCTTTCAGTCCCCTGCTCAGGAGATGGAGCCATGCACACTCCAGGAGATCTCTCTCCTCTGCATATGGCATATAAGCTAAGACACTTCAGGTTTTGTCCAGTATTTGCATCAAGCAGAGAGTAAGGCATGCTGCTTGCTTATTAATTAGCATACAAATTTAACACTGCCTGGACTACAAGCTTACAAATATGTTTGGGCAATTACAAGAAGCTGCTGGATACACCCACAAGGTAAAATCCTGGGAATTTTTCTATTAATTTAAATAAAGCCAAGACTGACATGAATTCAGTAGAAGGAAGAGGAATATTTTATCATCTTAGGCATCTCTCGGTATTTTTAAACCTTTCCTCTTACATGTAGTATTTCACATATGAATCTGTGCAATGTGTTACAGTAAGATCTTGGCTTGTTTCATCTGACCTATATTTTTTAAATTTACAATAACTGAACATATGGAAATTCTTGGAAATAGATGAATTTACATAAGGTCAGGCTTGTTCCAAATTTTCCTCACATAAGGAATGATAGTAAATATGAAATTAAATTTGTGCTCAAAAAATCTCTGGCATTCTACTACATTTTAAAAAGGCAATGCTCTTGTTCCTCTCTCTTCGCAGTAGAGGCATTAATTTCATGTTATCCCTACAGCCTTTACTACCAAACAAAATTCGAGTTCCAGATTCTGATGCCAGATGCTATTATCCTGGAAAGCATTTGATATACATAAGTGTTAACGGCCAACTCTGTAAAACATTTCATGTTCCCACTGCACTGACAACATTTTATTAATTAGGAAAATTGGGCTTGCCCAAGGAGGGAGAAAAGGTCATCAACATTAACAACACCAAAATCTTTCTCTCATCATCTGAATCACACATTTCATAATAAGAATCACAAAATTATGTTATTTGGAGAATACAATCATAGAATGTTTTGGGTTGGAAGGGACCTCTAAAGGTCATCTAGTCCAACTTCCCTGTAATAAACAGAGACATCTTGATCTAGATCAAGTTGTTCAGAGCTCTGCCCAACCTGAACTTCAATGTTTCCAGGGATGGGCCATCCACAACCTCCCTGGTCAACCTGTGCTAGTGTCTCACCAACTTCATTGAAAAAAGCATCTTCCTTACCTCTAGTCTGAATCTCCCCTTTTTTAGTTTAAAACTTTTGCCTTTTGTACTGTTGCAGCAGGCCCTGCTAAAAAGATTGTCCCCATCTTTCTCACAGGGCCATTGGAGTGCTGAAAGGCAACAATAAGGTCTCCTCTGAGTATCCTCTTCTCCAGGCTGAACAACCCCAACTCTCTCAGCCTTTCTTCACAGCGGAAGGGTTCCAGAACTCTGACCAGTTTTGTAGCCTCCTCTGGTCTTGCTCCAACCAGTGTGCTGAGGACTCCAGGGCTGGACATGGTACTCCAGGTAAGGTCTCAGCAGAGCAGAATAGAAGGATAGAAACACCTTGAAAGGAAGAAAAGTAGAAAGAAAACCAATTTATCCAGGCATCCACTGAGCAAGGTTAGAGAGGAGCACTGCAGGTTATGATGAGCAAATTATTTGTCTGAAGCGGACATCAAGCTGCACAAGCTTTCAGACAAGGAATTCAGGCTCTAAGATGGATGATAAGAAAGCTCGACTCTAAAATCCTGGTTAATGTGGACCCAGCAGTGAATATAACAGGGCTTCCCATTTCTGTCATGAGAGCTCCCAGGAATAACAGAATCTGAGATGAAGTTTGGCTCAGCTGCATTAGCTTTAGAAGTGAGAGGAAGAGGATTATGTTTGGATATCAATTAGTAGACCATCAGAGAAGAAAACTGTAAAAGAATCAAAGTGTGGCTGCCCCCCTGGCACTGATGTGATGCCAGGGAGAAGGGTGTGTATGAGCAGGGTGCTGCTCTGTGGGTCTAACACACCCAATGCAAACAGTCCACAGGATATGTGTGATGAGCATTGATGTCTTTTGTTTTCTGAATAGGAGGGTTATCAGAGGGTGTCGGCAACACCCTAAGGAAATACACCAACTTGGAAAAGAAAAAGGAATCAAGGTGTGTGGAGGGTACTGAGAGCTGCCTTTACAAACGTTGTAGGAAACGAGTGAATATTGCAGGCAGACGATAGGCAAGAGGAACCTAAGTGGACCTTAGCAATTCACACAGCATTTGCTCAGTACTACCAACAGAGTTTGCAAGCGATGTTGATAACAGAGCACGGAAGATCTGTGTTGTTTTTTTTTTTTTACCTTGAAGCTCCTTTGTTCAGGAACAAAGGGATGCGCGACCAGCCAGACAGCACGGGGCCGGAGGTACCTCCTGCGGAGCAGGGAAAGCCTCAGCAGCCCTCCCCAAACTGCAGGCACCTGCTTCAGCACAGGAGGTGGCACATGCAAATCCACCTGCAGCAACCGCCGCCGAGCAAAATACCTTTTCAATGTGGAGCGTATCACGTTTCCGCCACAGATCTATTTCACGGTGAAACGATGCGTGTGGACTGAAGTGGCACTTCCTAGCACACACACACACACACACACACACACACAAAAAAAGGGGGGGGAAAAAGAGTCAGTTTGCTCTACTATAATCCAAAGATTATTCTAGTAATTAGTTAGGAATTTTTCTACATTTAGTCATCATTCCCTGTCTGTTAGGCACCCTCCAGAATACCCCAGCTGACAGTGGTGAGGAAGCTGGAGCCCATGGATGCTGCTTGCTGCAGAATTTAATTGTGCCTTATGGGGATTCCCTTCTGTCCATGGTTAGTTGGATATTGATCCACAGAGAACTGGAAGACCTTTATATTTTTTATTTTATTACTTTTTTCCCCTCCCTTTTTTGTCCCCAGGTTGATCTATTCAGAGACATTCGAAAGAAAACACACTAGGCAAGGAGAGGTTTTTACTTCTAAAATTCATCAGTAAAAAGCCCACTAATAGTCTGTAGCTACCTTAGACCATGCTGATGGAGAAAATATAATATTATTTCAGGCAGTAAAAAGAATATTATTTCAGAGAGTGAACTGAAGTCAGAGTCACTGTTTGATTTATATATATATACACATATATATAATATTATTTTATAAGACACCACACTATTTTTGTGGCACACATCAGGTGCAGAGCAGATTATTCAGCCAAGGGCAGAAAAACCTAATGGCAGGGCTGCTGTTTAGATGGTGCCACCTTGATTATCCAAATGTCATGGGGACACTGAATATGCTTGCATAATTAAGGTCTTGGCTAATGGTAAGTGCTTTTAAATGTAATTAGTAGCTTTCTGGGGATAGGATTATTTTGAAAAGCAAGGAGATTGTGATAATTGAGGTGCAGATAACTGGCAGAAATAACACCAGCTAGCATGAAATGAGTGAAGAGTTATGTGAAATATTAATTAAGGAAGAAATAGGAAGTTATTAATTTTTGATACTATCAAAACATATTAGCAGACCACTTCCAGTCATAATATGCATTACATTTAACAGAAAGCATGAAAGCAAAACTACATTTACAAAATGTGAAGGGAAAAAAAAAAAAAGAGAAGAGCTTTGTTGGATGTATAAAGGCAGAGGACAAATTAATTTGGTTGCTTATTTAACAGTTTTCCTTCTTTCTTATTTCAGATGTGGTCATTCTCACTGTGTTCAGGGTTCCTTCCACGTAGAATCATAAAATCACTGAGGTTGGAAAAGACCTTTAAGATCATCAAACCATATTTGTAACAGAGATAAGACATCTTCTGCCAGTACAAACTTGCGTTTGTCAAGCAGACGTCAAGCAAGGTTTTATCACTTCGAAAAAAAAGAAGAAAAAAAATATACAAAATCCAGCCCCCTCTTGGCAAAACAAGGCTATATTTGCACCAAAGGCAAAGCATTGCCTTCGGAACTTCCCGGGAACTGGGTGGACAAGGGCGGCCTCCAGTGGGGCCAAGGCTGGAGACAGACGCTCCAGACGGGACTGGGACTCAGGCCAGGGCCGGGGCCAGTCCCTCAGGACCAGGGCTGGGTCGTGGTCAGGGCCAAGGCCAGAGGCCTGCTGCTGGGGCATAGGCCAGGACCTGCCCCTCTAGTGGGACCAAGGAGTGGGGGACAGATGCAGAAGGATGGCTTTGTGTCCATTTGGAAACAGAGTCCATCTTTTCATATGCTCAGATGGAGGCAGAGGCAGCAAAAAGGGATTTACATAGATGCTGCAAGAAAATACTAAGGGTATTAGTTTTTGCAAAATCTTTAACTTTTTTTTTCCCCTCTCCTTTTGAAAAATAACAGAGAGCTACTATGCCCTGCTGCCACCAACATCTGTGCAGACAATTAAACCCTTTGAGACTCAGAGCTGAGGGAAACTCAGAGGAACTGGCCCCTTTCTACCACATCCTCTGAAGGACTGCAGATAAAGAAAAGATTTTGCAAATAGCTAGGCACATGCATAATTACAAAGAGGTCTTGCTGATTTGTTTTTCAATAAATTTGATTAACAATGATGGTTTCTTTTCTGAGATATAGTGGCTGATATTGGCACTTGGATCTGAAATGCAGCACTAACATCTTCCTTGTGTACCCCCTTTTAGTAGGAAGCCAGATCAAAGAAGACAGAACAAGCAGCTGAACAAGTCCTTGGCTTTTATTCTTCAAATTTCACAGGAGATGATTTATCAAAACTTGATTCGCAATGATATGACACCAAAAGATCATTATACAGCATTTTGGTTTCCTTCTTTACAGGTGTCTTATTTCCCTTAACTTTTTCTGTCATGTGGGCAAGTGATGCAGAATATTTCTGCAAGGTATCTTCTCTAATTAAAGTTTATACCTGAAATTATAGTTGAGAAAGGGATTGCAAACAAGGAGGGATGTCACTGTGGTATGGGTGGTTTAAGTGTGGAACAAGTACAGTCCCTGCTTTGAAAGGCTTAAAATCTGAATTAACAAGGTAGGTGGTGAGAGAGGAAACTGAAATGAAGAGCTCTGCATAAGGAAGATGAACGGAAAAGCCACGATTGCAGATACCATTTCTAATGGCACTTTCCGCTGAAAAATGCTTCTGTTGAAATTATTCTGACCCAGGGCAGTCTATTAACAGCTCTCTCAGTGCTAATCGTTGGTCATGCTTCCTAGCACACATATCATTTTGTAGAAACACAAATCCATACATTTATCAAATTACATTTTCTTCTGGGAAATGCCCACCAACAGTTTCAGGTTTCCAGGCAAACAGGCACATTAGCTACAGTTCTTCATCCCCACACCCATCCTGCCAGCCTGCACTCACTCTTCTACTGCAGGAGGGAACTCCAAAGAGCAGGTGGCTGCTTTTCACACTGATTTTGACAGTGCTTGTGTTCACTTTGAGATGTAGAGGTAACACTAAGAAAAAGTACTCTGTGAAAAATATGTAGTGCCTTCAGCTTGAGATGACAGTGTGTGAGACTTCTCATCACAGAGAAGATGCCTTGACAAAACCTGACCTGTCAAGGTTTAACCTCTTGGCATACAGGCAGTGCAAGATGCAGACATTGCCTCCTGTGACACCATACTTTCTTTTTTTTTTTTTTGTAAAGAAGGATGTACTAAAGGCACAATATCAGGAAACAAGTTTTATGATGTTTCTAAATTACCAAGCCCAGTAAAATCCTCTCCCCGGCTTCAGGTTTGTAACAGCCTGAGAGACGCTGATTGCACAGATCGCGTGCGAGAATGGTTTGCCTCCTGTGCTCCAAGCAGAGACTTTCAAAACTGCTTGACCCAATGCAAGGCTGGAAGTATAAACACAGGAGTTCACTCTAACACTAACAAAGCAAAATTACTCCTGCAGACTTCCAATAGGAAATAGGAAATGACAGACACCAAGAGACTTCCCTGGAAGTGTTCAAGGCCGGGTTGGATAGGGCTTTGTGCAGTCTGTTCTGGTGGAACATGTCCTTGTCCATGGCAGAGGAGTTGGAGCTAGATGATCTTAAAGGTGCCTTCCAACCCAAACCATTTTATGATTATATGAAGTCAGGCTGCTTTGGTGAATTTTAAGAAAATCTGACCTGCAGCAGGAACAGTTAAATGGTGAGATACTGCACAGCATGGAAGCGAACTGTGTTGATATGACACTGTACTGGCTCTCCACTCCACCACCCTTTCATTCCTCTTCCCAACACTCACATTCCTATGCTACAGAAATCCAGGAGCAGAAGCTGGGCAAGAGCCATGCTGTTCTCTAAGCAGGACCTGGATGACTGCCACTGCAAGGCCACCGAGTCCCCAGCACACTGCTCTCCTCTGCCAGTCAAGGGCAAGGAATCCGTGCTCAACTAAAGGGGTCTTCTGCACCCCTTCCAGTCTTTGCCCCCTATTTTAAGGTCATTGCTCCATCAGGGAAATTATAAAGTACATTTCAAGGCAGAAGATATGGTAATTAACGTTTGGGTACATTCACCATGTATGCTGCACTGTCACCTGAGCAGCACACATGCTGGGGTAGAGCAGACTCCAAACCTCGTTTCCAAACCTGAGCTGGGCTGGCAGAAGCACCCCCAAAGAGAACAGAAGCCCAGACAGGAAGAAAAGTTTGGTTATAAACACAGAGACAGCCCTTTTCAAAGTGTGATTATGTCTAATATTTAAACATATACCCCAAATCCAGCCTTGTGCACAATGACAACTGTGACATAAACAGTGATGGTTTCAAGAGGCACCAAAACTGCAGCAACAAAAATGTTTATTTCAGAGTGAAAATACGAGTTTTTCTAATATTTAGTGTATATTTAAATATTTACTTTAAAAGGTGGCTCAAATTATAGAGGTAAATATTTTAAGAGCAAACACTTGTTTAATTGAGTTTGCACACCAGTTTAACCTCATAACAAGATTTATAGAGCATGTAATTATGAGTGTTCATCTAATAAACGACCACAAGGTGAAAAAGCACTGCTGCCAAAGCAGAAATAGTCAAAACTTAGATACCTGCAGTGCCTCCCCATGGCTAAGCAAATGCTGTCCCTGCTCTGGGAGAGGACACTGCTAGCCAAGGGACCCTCAGCTTGAAGGTCTCCTCTGAGCCTGCTTTTCTTCAATCTGAACAACTCCAGCTCTCTCAGCCACCCCTCATAAAACTTACACTCTAGACTCTTCCTGTCACTGTAACAATGCTGTGACAAGGGTCAAAGCACTGTTGTGGAAATCCTGCAGTTTTTCCTCCCCTGTAGGGTGCTGGCCATGAAGCCATGGAATTGCCACGAGCATCACCAGCACCTCCATCCCAGGACTACATTGCTGCCCTGGCCTCAAGAAGTCAAGAGGCATTAAAGCTGCTTCTCCAGCAATAAGTAATCATTCCTCATTCATTGTCACCTGATGTGTGTTCCAGGTTCCATTTGCAATTCCCAGACAGCACTTAGTTTGTTTTATTTTACCTTAGAGTAATGAAAGTATGTTTTAGGATGACATTAAGTAGGGATATAAAATGACTCTCCCCTTGCCCCTAGGATCCCTTCATAATATGTTAGAATTTTAATATTATTGGCATTTATGCTAAAAATATCTACCTTAGTCACTTAATCAAGTGAAAGATGAAACATTTAATTAACATAAACCACAATGTATTTCACCTTCTATACAGCCTGAATGCTCCAAGATTGTTCCTTTTAGCATCAAAAAGCCTTCACCATAAATCACCATGTGATCCTAGAAGTTAAGACATGAAAGCTTTGATCTGTGTTATTCTCAGCCTGATTTAATCCTGAGATCTTTATTTTCTTTATCAAGTGTGAAATACAGTAATTGTGTTTAAGGCAAGGTAGGATAAGGCCACCAGGTACACCCCCCATAAATCAGCTCAGAGCCTGCATGCTGTTTGCCCTTAAATGCTTCACAGTTTTAATAAGGTATTTAAAAAAAATTGAAAAATGAGGGAAGTGTTGTGGGGTTTGTTTTGGTTTTCTGCATATTATGCAGACACTCTTACTTAAATTTAGTTGCTAGTATTTCTTCCCAGATTATTGCCTACAAACAACCTCAGCTGAGCAACAAAGTTTCCCACTGATGGGTCTGAGGAGATAATCAGCAGGGGCTGAGCATTGGCTCTGCTCAGTATGAGCTTGTTTAGTTGAGCTTATAAGTAGCTCTAAGGATGGTTGTGTAGAGAAAAGGTGGGTTGTTTGAGTTTGTGGTTTCATGGGGTTTTGTTTGTTTGTTTTTCTTTCTCTTCTTCTCCTCTTATTTTTTTTTTCTGCTTTCCTTCCCTCCTTCCTATTGCATCTGACTAGAGGTTTGCAGCATGCTTGGAAGTGTGGGCTGGTTTTTAGTGATGCTTTCAGCCTTGCAGACCAGCAGTGCAATGCCTGGTGAAAATAATCCTTGAAAGTAAGTAAATTGTGGTAAGATATGCCTAAAGTCTTTCTTACTTGAATTTTTCCTAGTGGTTTTTTTTTTTTTTTTTTGCTTTATCTTCTGATAGCATCCATGCTGAAAATAACTGCCATTGCAGCCCAAATTTATATCAAAATTTTGTTGCTCTGAGCATCAAGTCATTTTGATATTACTGGCCTTGCTGCTTCAAGCTGTGCATTTGGAACATTATGGATGTGCTCTTGAATAAATGGCATCCGGACAAGGGACAATAAAGTATGACTTAGCATCAGGAAGAATATCAGTAAAGCTGTTGGATTTCAAAGAACAGGCTTAACTTTCAGATTTGTAGCTTTGTGAAGCTGCTTTCCTGGATAACAGGCTCTATTTCTGATTTAGAGAAAGGTTTGTGCTTACTTGGTTGGGTTTTTAAGTGAAGATGAAATAAAAGCCCAGCAGCTTCCACAGCAACTGATGTACTACTAAGATATGTTTCAGAGTTTCTGGGTTTAAGAAAAATTGTCTGTTTTATCAATGTCTGACTCTCAGTAGTTGCAGCTCATCGCTAAACACATCAGATGAGAGGATGCCATTCAAAGACTGTGGCATACAGATGCTTGGAGGACTGATGAGATGCAATCATTCCCTTTCTTTCAAACAGATAACAAAGGCCAAGCAAGTGATGAAAAGCTCTCCAAATGTTTATACAGTTTAGGGGAGGGAAAAAGAAAAAAAGGTTGAAACTGAGCTTCTGGAACATGAGTAAATTAGTAATTAATTAGCAATGCTATGTGTTCGTGGTCCAGGCATTAGTAACTAGGTGGGGACTATGCTACTTCTCGGCATGCTACTCCTCAGCTGAATTCTACCATCTTGTGGGCTCTCAGGAAATTACAAGCTCAGGATCACAAAAGGCTTTAGGAAGTTTGTCAGTATAAAACTGCTGAAAGCATTGCTATTTTTTTTTTTAATAAGTGGCACATTATGAAGAGAACACTATTAAAGCTCTGCTGTAATTTGCATTTTCTATTTGTGACTTTCCAAGCCATAGTGACATACATGCATCCCCATTTACTTCAGCATTTTCCAGTTATTCCACGGAATTCTGACTTGATTTGTGGAAGTTTCACAGTGAAAATGGAAAAGAGAAGGATGCAAAGCTACTCTTGCTATTTGGGCTTTTAAATCTTGTGGCAAGGAATAACAAACCTTAAAAAGGAAGAAGTGAACAAACCCAAAGCATTAGCAATCAGTCTGAGAATTCCTTTCTTTCTCCTGATCAGTTAAGGTGTCCTTAATTGCCAGGAATCAGTACATTTTGTCTGAGAACTGAAGAATTTCTCAGGTGTTTGGTTTTGCAGGTTTTTTGTTTGATTCTGTGATGTTTTTCTTCTTTTCTGTTCAGAAATGACAGGGAATCTGATGGAAATCTTCTGTTGGTTTGATGGGAATCTGACTTTTGAGTGGGATAATGCTGAATTTAACACTTGAACTGTGGAGGGTGTTTTTAAGACCCTTTAAAAACTGTGGCAGCTGCTGATTTCAGCAGGGTTTCACCAACAGCCAGCCATGAGCTACTAAAAACCCCTCTTAAATTAAAACAAAAATGCCACAGCTACAATACACAGCTAAGAACACTGCTGAGTGCTCTAGCTGTTAAAGTGAAAAGAAAACACTCTGTTGCAGACAGGTGTTGAAAAATAAAACTTAAGCCCAGACCAGTATATTCCTAGGTTATAAAACACGGCTGCAAAAACATTTCAATGCTTTTTTTCCAAGCACAGCAACTCTATTAAGTGTTAAATATCAAAGGACCAATTCAGCTCTCATTAGTGTGACTGGGAAGACAACTGAGAATTGAATCAGAGTCAGAAGAGCTGATGCTGCTGTGCCTATGTGGGATGGCAAGACCCTCAGCAACACATTTATGACTCTCTCTGAACTCCTTAGTGTCAGAGCAAGTAAAACTTGAATGTTATGAGGAATCAGCATGGCATGTCTTTCAGCTGATGGCATGTGGACCTCAGGGGATCATAGAATTGTAGAATGGTTTGGGTTGGAATGGGCCTGTAAAGAATATCTAGCTCCAACCCCCCTGCAGTGAGCAGAGCCACCTTCCCCTAGGCCAAGTTGCTCAAAGCCCCATCCAACCTGGCCTTCAACATTTCCAGGGATGGAGCACCCACAGCTTCTCTGGGCAACCTGTCCCAGTGCCTCACCACCCTTCCAGCAAAGAACTTCTTCCTAATGCCTAGTTTAAATCTTCCCTCTTAAGTTTAGAACTCTTGCCCCTCATCCTATCACTGCACTCCCTGATGAAAGTCCCTCTCCATCTTTCCTGTACATCTGCTTTAAGTATGGGAATACCACTATAAGGTCTCCCTGGAGCATTCTCCAGGCTAAACAAGCACAGCACTCAGCTTGTCCTCACAGGGGATGTGTTTCAGTCCTGTGAGCATTGTTGTGGCCCTTTTCTGGACCTGCTCCAACAGGTCTATGTCTTTCTTCTGCTGGGGGTGTCCTGGAGCTGGATTCAGTACTCCAGGTGGGGTCTCCTGAGAGCAGAGCAGCGTGGCTGAATCACCTCCCTCAACCTGCTGGCCATGCTGCTCTTCATGCAGCCCAGAACAGGACTCACTTTCTTGGCTGCAAGTGCACCTTGCTGGCTTATATTCAGTTTTTCATCCGCTAACACCCTCAAGTACTTCTCTGCAGAGCTGCTTTTTAATCCACTTATGCATGAATGACTCCTGAAAGTCCCCATGGAAGGCAATTGTGGAAAAAATTCTCTTGTCAGAAGGTTTAAATTATCTGAGTTACACCACTGACTCACCTGCTCTTGGCTACAGGCTGCCTTCTGTTATTTTTAACTCACTGGTCACCCTATGGTTGACTACCTGTACTCATACCTCTGTTTTTATGAAGAATAAATGTTGGGTTAAGTACCTGTAGATTTAAATTGGCATCTTTCTGCTTCAGTGGCTCCTAAACTGCATCCTGAGGAAAAAAAATACTGCAATAATATTTCATTCCTGTAACATCAAAAGAGAAAGAGATGGAGCAAAGGTGTTTCCCACTGGATCTGCCCCTAAGTGAAACACAAAGTGGTGTAACAGAATTGAATGCAGTTAATAAAAAGAAGCAGTGGAGGCAAAGCTTAGTAAAAGAACCAGAGAGAATTAGATTTAATCATCACACAGATTCTGTACCTTCTTCAGAAAGAAATGTCTCGGGTGAGGCAGAGGAATAGGACAAATTCATTTTCAGACAAAAAGCTAGGGAAATATTCTAGGAAATGAAGGAACTAAACAAGAAACTGGTAAGAAAGGGTGGGAAATACTTCTCCTTTGCAACTGTGTATTTAACAGGATGCAATTAATAAAGGCCACCTTCTCCATCAACTTTTGTGAGGGGAAATTCACAGTTTTATTTTAAGAGCTAGAATTCCTGATTGCTGTGCTAGCCTACGGCCTGAAATAACTCTTCTGGGGAGAATGTATATTCCAAAATATGCCTGTGATAAACCAGCATGAAGGCTGATCTCTTGGGCTGCTTTGAGGATGTTCACAGTTCTCAAGCAATTTGGTTGTCATAGCACCTCCAATAAAGTCCTACCAGAACACAGGAATATCACCTCTGGGGGGTTTTATAGACCAATAAAACAAGCTGGCTTGGACTGGCATTGAGACATGGAATCTAGGCTTGAACAGCAAATAAAGAATTATCAAATGTTGCTTTATGTGAGTAATGACAAGGTTGGCCCCTTGGTAAAAGCTCCTGGAAAAACTCACACTAGACCACGGATGGGGAGCACTGTATTTGTTTTCTTCAAACACATACACAAAAAAAAAAAAAAAGGAGAGAAATATAACAGAAAGCAGTATTTGTTGTGCAAGTCAAGGCCTGCCACTCTCATCTTGGCTGCTGTAAAATGACACAGCTTTAGAAAACCCACAAAGTCCCAGCAATCTACATAGCTAGAAATCTATGTCCTGCCTGAAATTGTTCTCTCCCCTAAACCAAGAAATAAAAATGAAGTTCATTTCCCCAGATAAAAGGAGCAGAGAAAATCCACCTCAAACATAAAGGCAACTTAAATCTTAACTCTGGTAGCAAGTGCTGTTGCAGAGATGGGTATCCTATTTCAGATCATAAAATGAAGCTTATTGAGTTTCTACTTAACACTAAGTTTATAGGACAGCATGGCTGATATGTGTTGATATACTTTAAATGTTGACTGTATAATTCTGCCAGGAAAACAAATTGTTTTGTTAACTGCTTTCAAGGGTCTGAAAGATCTCCATTCTTGGCAGCTCATGGTGTAATTTGTCTCTCTCTTTGTGGCCTGTGTTGGCTGGGTACAATAACGTCAGCAAAGCTGCTACCCTGGATTCTCTGCTTTTAAAAACACAGGAAAGAGTAGTATTAGAATAATAGTTAGAATAATAATCAGGAAAAATTCTTGGCTTCCAGGACCTAGAATGGTTATTGGAATATATTAAGGAGATATGAAAAGACAGTCAAATGTGAGTACTATATGTTTACACAGGTTGGAGTGGACAGCTTGGTTAGTCTGCTGCCTGTTGTACTATCACAGAAGGCTCCTACAGTGTGCAAGCACAGAGTTAAAGCAGTGAATGTCAAGCTAGTTTGTAATGTGTTTAAAAATAAGCAAGCAAAGAACAAAACCTCATAAAAATTGGGTTTGCTTTTGGTTTTGTGAGGGTACTTTACAGAATTTATCTTAATCTCACACGAATCCTGGTAAAACATCCCCCCCTCAGAGGGCAGTTTGTGTTGGGTACACTAACATAAGTGGACTGATAAACCTGAAAAAAACAACAAGAGTTAATGAGCTATCCTTGTTTTGTTAGCTTGTTTTTAGTGGCTTTGCCAGGAACCTCCTAGTCATGGTCAAATACTATTCCAGATCTTAATCAGTGGTCTAGAAGGAAATGACATTAATTCTGATAAAAACCTCAGCCGACAGCTAAATGTGTGGTGTAGCAAAATAAGTCAGTTACCCAAGGCAGTCTGGAATGCTTTTTGACAGAGAGAGAGCACACACCACATGAAAACACAAAAATGAGTGGCAGTGTCCCCAGACAAGCTGCTTTACTGGGTAGCTTTACTTACTGGGAAGCTGAGCTCAGACCAAAATGCAAATTAATATAGCATGCATTAGACAGGAACGAGAAGCATAGCTCACACTGAGAGGGTAGCTGTTGGTGTATCTCTGGGACACACCAAGATTTTAAAAAGATATCTGCCTGACCTCCTGACCACAAAATTTCCCAGCACAGTGCTGATAGGAAGTGAATGGATTTGATTGCTGCACATAGCAGTACAGAAATATCTTCCTGGAGCCATATGGTGACCTTCCCTTTATATATCATCCTAGTGAAACTAGAAACTACTTCCTGGGAAGACCTAGGTGGCCCTCTGAACAGCTTTCAGCTCTATCACATGCCCTTGAAGGAATGACATTAGGCAGATGAGATGATCAAGTCCTTCCTCAAAGGGCTCTGACACCTGACATAAATGAACCTGTGGTCTGTAGATGATCCTAGAGGTTAGAAAAAAAACTTTAGGATCATTGAGTCCAAACTTAAACCAGGATGATGTAAGTGTGGGAAGGATTCCAATTGCCTGCAAGGAACAATCAAAATGCCCATAGCCAAGTCTAGTCAGGAGTGTGTTGCATCAAACAGGGCTTTTACGGTCTCAGCTTCAGTTCATCAAATACAAAACACTCCCCACCAGATCTACTGAACTCATAACTGCTTCCTATTCCAGCTGCAGAGTAAAATTCTCTGCCTGTTGTAAAACCTGATTATAATCCTGTGCCCTTTGAGGGCTGTGTGAGAGAATACAAACACATCCCATTTTTGTTTAGCCTACACAGGAAGAAAGCATCATTTAAACCCTTTCTTTCTTTCTTCCCTGTAGTCTTTGTCATTTCATTCATCACTTGCTTCTCTACTTTCTGTGCCTTCCAATACAACATTTCAGCAGCAGCACCACTGGTCACTTCAGGCAAAAAAAAGTGTTGGAAATGCATTGAACAGCACAGCCAAATGTGTTGATCTGTTGACACTGGACACTGTGAGGTTGCTATTAAGACTTGCAGTGGAGTGTAAGTTGGACAGTGTTGGTCTTAGATTGCTTTTTCTGTATCTGGAGGTGAAAGCCTGATGAAGTGTTGGGCTGTGTTATCAAAAGGGCTGTAGGCAAAGCCTTTTCTTCACTTTTATTTCTTGCAAATGATGACTTGTGAAACAATCCTAGCACAGCCTTAACTATGTCTGAATTTATTTGTGTTAATCTAAAAAATTCTACCCATGCTTATGCTGAAGTACAACTAGAGTAATTCCAGTGGCAGGGGCAGAGCTACTCTGGGCTTAGGCTAATGCAGTGTGAAATTTAAGATGTCTCTCTGTCTCATAGTCTCTAAGAATTGCAAAGAGGAAACAGATCTACATGGAAAGTTTTCAGTGGGCTTCAGGGAAGAATTTGGATTTTCCCCTGTGTTTTATGACCTCTCTTCTTTTTTTCTTCTTACTCTATTACCCTCATGCTGAGCAAAACCCAAAATCCACAACCAACCAAACCCCAATCAAAACAACAACAAACACCCCCCCCCCCAAAAGTGCCCAGAATGTTAGGGTTTTTTGAAGGAACTCAGGTAGGACTTCCACTGGAGATGGTCATGTTTTCAACAAGCTTTCATTCTTCAGCAGCTTTCCTATGCCAACAAAATCACAGGTTTGTTTTAATTTCAGTCTGAATAACAGGCACAAACATTCCTAGGGGTGATGAATGATTTCTCTTCCTGCTTCCTACCCCAGCAAGTTCCTCATAACTACTCTTTCTCAAGGCAAGATGAAGAATCCTCACCACTGTCAGAACTGTTGTCATCTGAGCTGGACTCAGGAGAGCTGCTGGCTCTGATCCTGAGGCTGGCAAACAAGTTTTCCTTATTGCCTTTTATTCATTTTTTTTAACCCTTCTGGCCTGGCCTGTCTTTTTGCAACAGGTATGTAGAAAGGGTGCAGTGATTTTTTTTGGTCAGTCACACTCAAATCTTCATAGAAACAAATCGTTCATCTTTCAGGGACCAAAATTAAGGGCAATGATGGAGAAGAGAATAGATCCTGAGGGATTTATCATAATGTTCCATTAAATCATTTGAAACACATCTTGCTGACAGTACCAGTGACAGCACAGGCAGCTTTGTGTCACTTTACATCTACCATAAGCTGCTTCAGTTTCAATGGATTAGTTTTTTTTTTCCTTAGCCACTAAAAAACTTTAAAAAAACCCAACAAACATTAAAAATACCAATTGTACTTTTTTTTTTTTTTAATCTCCTAACTTTGGCTATGTTTGAAATAGAAGCTCATACTAAAAATATAAAACAGCTGCAAGAATGTTACAATAAAATTTTGCCTGAAATTGTTTTGGTAACTGAAAATGGGCCGTAAAATTTTAGATAATTTTCTGTAAACATTGTCTTTGGAAACACAACACTTTTTGAATCCTATGGAACAGAATTTTAATACATTAAAACACTTGAGGAATTGAAGTATTTGGGTTTTTCTCTGTCATGGATATCTTGTATCTAAAAATACTCCAAACTAGCTTTATAGCTATGCATACAAAAGGCTTCAGCAAATTCCATTTCTGAAACAATTTATTGATATTTACAGCCATCTTGTTAGGTCAACTATTACATTTCAGGGCCTGTGAAGCAACCCAGAGACACTGTTTGATGTATTGACAGAATTTGGTGTGGTGGCAGAATTTTGCAGTGTATCATGTCTCAATGTCATGCGAGGGGCACATATCGTAATTCTGGTATCTGACAGTGGAAGGCATTATTTGCAAGTGTCTAGAACAGCACAAACCTGGTGCTTCCAAACCCAGTGTCCAGATTTTTTCCTATTTTCTAGATATTCTCTTTTCCAGAATTTCATGCACTTTTCTTATGCTAGCTGTACAACATTAAAAGGCTGATGTTGAGGTTTTCTGTATTTCAGTGTTTCTGTAGCAGCACTTTTTATGTTCGAGAGGACCCCTGAGGAAAGTGGAAACAGTGGGCACAGAAAAGCTTGCACAACATTACAAGAAGATATATAAAACACTTGATTAAAGATTCATCCTGATCTAGCCTTAGTGAACAGACCAAAGTCCTTCTGAGGGGGTGCCCAAATGCCCACCGTGTTCCTCAGTGCTGTGTTTTTGGCTAGGAGCTCAAATTCAGCCGGCGTATGTGAAAAATCCCAGGCAGTGAAAAACAAACCAACCAACCAAAACAACAAGGCTGATGTTAACTTCTCTTGGTAACCTTCCCCTCTCCCTCATATATATATGTTGGGTTTTTTTTTTCCTTTGAGACTACAGAGTTTCAGTTGTTTTCTGCTAGTTTTAAACACCTCATTTGTATCGTGTAATGCAAATGAAGAAGCCACCTAGATACGCAGGGCTGGCTGTCATGCAGAGAGAGATGAACTGCTCGCTGCAGGCAAGGGTCGCTGCACGCCTCTAGATGGAGTTAAATAGCAAAGAACTGCTGCAGATCTAACAGTGCCCTGCGATCCAGGCAGCCGGGCAGCATCCCGATCCCTTCTTGGTTGTCGCATCGGTTTACTGCCCAGCTCCTTGGGAAAGAGCTGTTTCCACCAAGAAGTTTGTAGATAAGCTTCTTGTCTCCTACTGAACCAACTTCCAGGCACAAAAGTCTTTCTCCAGGTCACAAACAGATCCTAAAAAGTGCGAAACTAAATCCAGGCTGAGGAGAAGGGAAGGTACCCTACAATAACAGTCCTGGCACAGGGTGTCCATGCAGGGAGGAATGACCCTTCCAGGTGGCTGCAGTGTCAACTGGGTCAGGGCTGGCCGTGGCCATGGGGCTCCATTGCCTAAAGGAAACAATGATTTGCTGGAGCTAATGGCCTGAACTATCTCATTGCTTTAGATAACAATACCATCCAGGTGCAGGAAACACTTCTTCCTTACTAACTGCTTACAACTAAGATTCCTGCTAATGTTCACTTCATTGCCCTTTTTTTATCATATCTGGGGAAACAGAAGGGAACAAACCACCTCTGACACCATTTTATAGAATGGTTTGGCTTGGAAGGGACCTTTAAAGCTCATCTAGGTCATCCCTGCAGTCAGCAGGGACATCTCCAACTGCATCAGATTTCTAAGAGCCACATCCACTCTAACCTGGAATGTTTCCAGGATCAGGGCATCTACTACCTCTCTGGGCAACCTGTGCCAGTGTTTTACCATCCTCACTGCAAAAAATGTCTTCCTCATCCTCATGGTTGATTTCCATATTACTCATATACTCTCCTCATTTCTTTTCACCTCACTCCTCTCTTTTGTTTCTTTTCTAAGTTGGAAAATTCACTGCCAGGTTAATTAATGCCCTCACAAAGATAAATAAACTCCGTATTTGCTGATTTGGTGGAATTAGATAATGGTTGGACTTAATCTCAAAGGTTTTTTCCAAATGAAATGATTCAATGATTTTTTAACATGGCCATGCTGGATCTGCTTTGCCCATTTTAACTCCTGCCTACAGGTTGGTCAGCCACCACGTTTGCATCCCTGCTTGCATTAAAGGTGAACAACTTCAAAATTGGATGTTTGCTTCCACTGGCACCAGTGGCTTTGGAATTGTCCCTTGCCTTCACACCTGGTGTGACCACAGGCAGATGGAATTAGGGCTCTTCTGGTCATTTAAAGGTGCTGCCTTTTTGGGATGCAGGAAGGCGCAGGTTGCAGGAACGTGCGGGATAAAGAAAGGTGTAGAATGAAGGAATGTAGAATGAAGGAAGGCGTGGGATGAAGGAAGGTGAGGGGCTCACCTAGACCAAAGACGCTTTGTCCCGGCGATACTCCTGCATCCCTGTGATGCTTCACCTTTCCCCCTCCCCAGCCCGGGGCAGTAGAGGGGCAGCGTGGATCCCCCCGAAGCCCCGGCTGCCGTGGGACGCGGGGAGGCAGCGGGGCAGCAGGGGGCGCTCCCGGCCCGCGCGTGGATCGCGGCGGCGGCGCGCTGGAAGGGCGGCAGCGTGCCGGGGCTGGCCCGGCTCCGTGATGCCGCTTACGCTGCAGCGGAGTGGAAGTTTGTCGCTGCTCGGCGGAGCATCTTTCGCGGGGATAATGTCTGTGGGCTGGTACGCAGCCCTCAAGTTCTTTCAAACGCTGCTTTACAGTTAAGACGCAGCCCCCACCGTCACGTCCCTCGGTGTCCAAAGTCCCCGCCGTCCTGACTCACCCCCTCACTCCACCCAAGAACGGGGAGTTACGGACAAGCCCCCCAGCTCCCCCCTTCCCGGTGGCCGCCGGGACAGACCCCCAAGTGCGCGGGGCCTCCGCCGGGCGGGGCGGGGCGGAGGGCGGGGCAGAGGGTGGGGCGGCCAATGGGAAGCCGTGGGGGGAGCCGTCGGCGGTCGTCAAGAGGGAAGGGATCAATGAGCGCCGGGTGAAGTTGTGGCCGGGCGGCGGCAGTGAGCGCCGCTGCTGTGGATTACAAACCCGGCGGCGTCCCGCATCGTCGCTGAGCGCCCGGGTATGCCGGCGGGGCGGCGGCCGCTGAGGAGCGGCAGAACGCGGCGCTCCCGACGGTAGCGACGGAGGTTGCTGAGTGGCGATGCGGCGCGGCGGCCCCGGCCGCCCCCGAGCCCCAGAGCGGCGGCGGGAGGAGCGGCAGAGGCATAAGAAAAGCGTCCCGTGAGCGCGGCGCGCCGGAGGGTCTGCTCCCGTCCGTGACGGGGCAGGGAGAGCGGAGCCTCCGTGGGTGAGGAGAGAAGAAGGGAAGCGAGAGCGCCGGGAGGTGGACTCCAGCGGGGCACCGCGGAGAGCAGCGGCCCCGGGGCTCTTCACCCCCGGGGCGCCATGGGCTGCTCACCCGCCATCCGCGGGGTCCCGCCGCCGGTTCTGCTGCTGCTGCTGCTGCCGCCGCTACTACCGCTGGGCGCCGCCGCCGAGCCTCGCCAGGTCTTCCAGGTGCTGGAGGAGCAACCGCCCGGCACCTGGGTGGGCACCATCGCCACTCGCCCGGGCTTCACTTACCGTCTGAGCGAGAGCCATGCCCTCTTCGCCATCAACGCCACCTCGGGAGCCCTGTACACCCGCGCTACCATCGACCGCGAGAGCTTGGCTAGCGATGTGGTGGATCTGGTGGTGCTCTCTAGCCAGCCAACCTACCCCAGCGAGGTACGAGTCCTGGTGCTCGACCTCAACGACAACGCTCCCGTCTTCCCTGATCCCTCCATCGTAGTGACTTTTAAGGAGGACACGGGCAGCGGGCGCCAGCTTATCCTGGACACGGCTACCGATGCCGACAGTGGCACCAATGGTGTAGACCACGGCTCCTATCGCATCGTTTCTGGCAACGAGGAGGGGCGTTTCCGTCTCAACATCACCCTCAACCCCAGCGGTGAAGGAGCTTTTTTGCACCTGGTTTCTAGGGGTGGACTGGACCGGGAGGCCACCCCCACCTACCAGCTGTTGGTACAAGTGGAGGACAAGGGTGAGCCCCGTCGGCGGGGGTACCTTCAGGTTAATGTCACTGTCCAGGACATCAATGACAACCCACCCATCTTCAGCCAGAGCCTTTACCAGGCACGAGTGCCTGAGGACGCACCTGTTGGGGCCAGCGTTCTCCAAGTGGCCGCAGCTGATGCTGACGAAGGCACCAATGCTGATATCCACTACCGCCTGGAGGGAGGTGATGGTGGTGGGGAGGGAGCTGGCAGCCTCCCGTTTGAGGTGGACCCTGAGAGCGGGGTGATCCGAATCCGGGAGCGTTTGGACTATGAGATGCGGCAGCAGTACTCGCTGACAGTGCAGGCTGTGGACCGAGGGGTGCCACCGCTGAGCAGCCGCGCTGAGGCCCTCATCCGCCTGCTCGACGTCAATGACAATGAGCCCCGGGTGAAGTTTCGCTATTTCCCTGCCACTTCTCGCTTTGCCTCTGTGGACGAGAACGCAGCCCCTGGCACAGTGGTGGCCCTGCTGACAGTGAGCGACGCTGACTCCCCCGCGGCCAACGGGAACATCTCTGTGTCGATCCTGGCAGGAAACGAGCAGCGGCACTTTGAGGTGCATAGCAGTAAGGTGCCTAACCTCAGCCTTATAAAAGTAGCAGCTGCACTCGACCGGGAACGCATCCCGGCCTATAACCTTACAGTGGCAGTGGCAGATAACTATGGGGCCCCACCAGCACCCCCGGGCTCTCCAACTTCTTCCCTTTCCCGTGAAGGGGCGGTGGCAGCTCCTGTGAGCCGCTCATCGGTAGCCAGCCTGGTGATCTTTGTGAATGACATTAACGACCACCCCCCTGTCTTTGGGCAGTCAGTCTACAGGGTGAACATCAGTGAGGAGGTGCCTATGGGCAGCTACGTGCGGGGCCTGAGTGCCACGGACCGTGACTCGGGGCTCAATGCCAACCTCAAATACAGCATCGTCTCGGGTAATGAGCTCGGCTGGTTTTGCATCAGTGAGCACAGTGGGCTGGTCACCACAGCTGGCCCCAAGGGTGGCACTGCAGAGCATGCTGCAGGCATGTTCATCTCCAGCAGGCTGGACCGGGAGACTGCTTCTCAGGTGGTGCTCAACATTAGTGCCCGTGATCAAGGGGTGCAGCCCAAGTTCTCCTATGCACAGCTGGTGGTGACCATTCTGGATGTCAATGACAACAAACCTTGTTTCAGTCAACCTGAGGGCTACCAGGTGTCCCTGGCTGAAAATTCTCCATCAGGAACTGAGCTGCTGGTCTTGAGTGCCACAGATGGGGACCTGGGGGACAATGGGACTGTCCGCTTCTCCCTGCAGGAAGCTGAGCCACTGCTGGCAGCGGTTGGCCCCTCCTCAGTGACCCCTCGCCAGATCTTTCGCTTGGATCCTGTGTCAGGCAAACTCAGCACCATCTCACAGCTGGACCGGGAGGAGCAGGCTCACTTTTCCCTGCAGGTCCTGGCCACTGATCTGGGCTCTCCTCCCCTTTCTTCAATAGCCCGAGTTAATGTGAGTCTCCTGGATGTAAATGACAATAGCCCTGTGTTTTACCCTGTTCAGTATTTTGCCCATGTCCAAGAGAATGAGCCAGCTGGAAGCTATGTGACCACAGTGTCTGCCACGGACCCTGACCTGGGACCCAACGGGACGGTCAAGTACAGCATCTCAGCTGGAGACACCTCCAGATTTCAGGTCCATGGTCAGACAGGGATCATCACAACAAAAATAGCCCTTGACAGGGAGGAGAAAACTGCTTACCAGCTGCAGATCGTGGCCACTGATGGTGGCCATCTTCAGTCACAGAACCAAGCCATTGTCACCATCACTGTCTTGGACACCCAGGACAATCCACCTGTTTTCAGTCAGGGCATGTATAGTTTTGTTGTCTTTGAAAATGTTGCCCTAGGTTACCATGTAGGTACTGTTTTTGCTTCCACCATGGACCTCAACACCAACATCAGTTACCTTATTACGACAGGTGACCAAAGGGGCATGTTTGCCATCAACAGAGTGACAGGGGAGATCACCACAGCCAGTATCATTGACAGGGAGGAGCAAGCATTTTACCAGCTGAAGGTGGTTGCTAGTGGTGGGGCAATAACTGGAGATGCGGTAGTCAACATAACTGTCAAAGACCTAAATGACAATTCTCCACACTTTGTTCATGCAGTGGAAAGTGTAAATGTGGTGGAAAACTGGAAAGCTGGGCATACTATATTCCAGGCCAAAGCTGTTGATCCTGATGAAGGTGTTAATGGCATGGTCCTTTACAGCCTTAAACAAAACCCCAAGGGCTTGTTTTCAATCGATGAACAAACAGGTGCCATAAGCTTAACAGGGCCACTGGACATAAATGCTGGGTCTTACCAGGTTGAAATCCTGGCCTCGGATATGGGAGTGCCACAGCTGTTCTCCAACTTTATCCTGACTGTCTCTGTCCATGATGTGAATGATAACCCACCTGTGTTTGACCAGCTTTCCTATGAAATCACTATTTTGGAGTCAGAGCCTGTGAATTCCAGGTTCTTTAAGGTGCAGGCTTCTGACAAAGACTCGGGAGCGAACGGTGAAATAACTTATAGTATAATTGAAGGAAATACTGGGGATGCCTTTGGCATATTCCCAGATGGTCAGCTGTATATAAAAACTGAACTGGACCGTGAACTTCAGGAAAGATATGTTTTACTGGTCGTTGCCTCTGATAGAGCAGTAGAACCACTGAATGCTACTGTGAATGTTACTGTGATTCTGGAGGATGTAAATGATAACAGGCCCCTCTTCAACAGTACCAACTATGTGTTTTACTTTGAAGAGGAGCAGAGGGGTGGATCACATGTTGGTAAAATAAGTGCTGTAGATAAAGACTTTGGGCCGAACGGGGAAGTCAGGTATTCATTTGAGCATATGCAGCCGGATTTTGAGCTGAACACAGTGACTGGGGAAATAAGGAGCACGCATCAATTTGACAGAGAAGCTCTCATGAGACAAAGGGGAGCAGCAGTATTTAGTCTCACTGTAATAGCAACAGATCAGGGGTTGCCAAGGCCTCTAAAGGATCAGGCAACTGTACAAATCTACATGAAGGACATCAATGATAATGCCCCCAAATTTCTGAAAGATCTCTATCAGGCTACTATATCAGAATTGGCAGCAAATCTGACACAGGTCCTGAGAGTTTCTGCCTCAGATGTTGATGAAGGGGTTAATGGGTTGATTCACTACTCTGTAATCAAGGGAAATGAAGAAAACCAGTTTGCAATAGACAGTAGCACAGGCCAAGTAACCTTAGTAGGCAAATTAGATCATGAAGCTACTGCATCATACTCACTTGTCATCCAAGCTGTAGACTCTGGGGCGGTTTCCCTAAGTACAACTTGCATGTTGAGCATTGATGTATTGGATGAAAATGACAACAGTCCTTCCTTCCCTAAATCAACCTTGTTAGTGGATGTCTTGGAAAACATGAGAGTTGGTGAACTTGTATCATCTATCACTGCCACCGATTCCGACTCGGGTGACAATGCTGACTTGCACTATAGCATTACTGGAACAAACAATCATGGGACCTTTAGCATCAGTCCCAACACTGGTAGCATTTTTCTTGCAAAGAAACTGGACTTTGAGACACAATCTCTGTATAAGCTAAATATAACAGCAAAAGACCAAGGAAGGCCACCACGGTCATCTACAATGTCAGTGGTAATACATGTCAGGGATTTTAATGACAACCCTCCTAATTTTCCTCCGGGGGACATCTTTAAGTCTATCGTAGAGAATGTTCCTGTTGGTAGTTCTGTCGTTTCTGTGACTGCTCAGGATCCAGACGCAGATATTAATGGGCAGCTAACATATGCCATCGTTCAACAGATGCCAAGAGGTAATCACTTCCGTATAGACGAAGTGAGAGGAACCATATTTACCAACGCTGAAATAGATCGGGAGTTTGCTAATCTCTTTGAGTTAACAGTCAAGGCCACCGACCAGGCTGTTCCTGTGGAGTCCAGGCGGTTTGCTTTGAAGAACGTGACCATTCTGGTGACGGATCAGAACGACAACGTTCCTGTCTTCGTATCGCAAAACGCTCTCGCGGCTGACCCCGCGGTTGTGATCGGGTCAATCCTAACCACCATTGTTGCTGCGGATCCTGACGAGGGTGCCAACGGAGAAGTGGAATATGAAATAGTCAATGGAGACACTGAAACCTTCATTGTGGATCGCTACAGTGGAGACTTGAGACTAGCATCAGCTTTGGTGCCTTCTCAGCTCATATACAACCTCATAGTTTCTGCCACGGATCTTGGCCCTGAAAGGAGAAAATCCACCACTGAGATGACTATAATTCTGCAGGGGGTTGATGGGCCTGTCTTCACTCAGCCAAAATACATCACCATCTTAAAAGAAGGTGAACCTATTGGGACAAACGTGATCTCAATCGAAGCGGCCAGTCCACGGGGCTCGGAAGCTCAGGTGGAATATTACATCGTGTCAGTTCGGTGCGAGGATAAAAGCCTGGGGCGCCTCTTCACCATCGGGCGCCATACTGGTGTCATCCAGACTGCAGCCATCTTGGACAGAGAGCAAGGAGCACGTCTTTACCTGGTGGATGTTTACGCCATAGAGAAGACATCTGTTTTGCCCCGCACGCAGCGAGCAGAGGTAAAGATTTTGCTCAGTAATTACTTACCTGTTGGCTTTCTAACCAAGCCATTTTGTGTTTTGATTGTTAGCTCTTTTTACAGGTGCTAGTGCACAGCAGCAGATCTGAAAGCTAAGTCTGCTGGTTTGTTAGTCAAGGATAACCTTGCAATTACTATCACTCAAACTGTTTCACTTCAAGCTGCCTCTAGAAATTGAAGAGAGGCTCAGGTGTAGTGCTTAAATGCATTTCCTCTAGGCGCAATGTGGGTTGAATAAATTTTAGGTACTAAATATCTGAGGTGCTAAAAAGTCATCGGAAGTATTTTGGAGTTTTATATGCCTTCTTGTTTTAGCAGTCACTAATCATTTTAAGTCTTTCTGTTCCTGTGGAAATTATTACTGTCACTAAGGTCACGTGTTGGCATTTGTCTGAGGACTGGCCAGTTGAGGATTGCTCTGAACAGCTCCATCTCCTCTCAAAGTCTTGAGTGTGTTTAGCATTCTGGCCTGGTTATGTCCTTCAGACACGTCTCCTTGTGCATCTCCAATTCAGGTTACTTCTTCACTGATGAGCATGAAAATGGTCTTGTTTGTGTTCTTGGATATGATGGACAGTAAAAATGTAAGATTTTAGCTGGCAGCTCTACCTATCTCAAAGCCGTTTTCCTTGACTGAGGGGTCTTTAAATTGTTTGACTTTAAATGCCCTTTGCATGACTTGCTTGAGGAGCAAAGGGTGGAAGCCAGGTTTAAAACATCACTGGTACAGTACTGATGTTTTATTTGCTCAGTCTGGTAGTTGAGCCATTGAGCTGGGTGTTTATAGTGTTCATATCTTCTGTGGGAATCTGAGAAGCTTGGTGTGAAACAGAGCCTTGTGTTTAAGTTGCACCATGGTCTGGAACTGCCTTCTGCACCTCATGATGAGCCATTTGACTTTTGTAGTTCCTGGAAATTTGGAGCTGGCACTTCTGAATGGGTAAACCAGCAGAGGATGCTGGTAGTGTGCAATAGTTCAACATTTCCTTTCCTAGCTGAACAGTTTACCTCAATATTGCCTGTACATCCCAGGTATTGCCCCATCTATACTTCCTCTTGGGAATTGTCTTAGTTTTGAGCCACTGAGGTGGTTTGGGTTGTGTGTTGGTTTTTTTGTTTGTTTTGTTTTTTTTTTTTTTTTTTAGCAGATGTGTTGATTCTAATCAACACTTTTTACTTGCTTTTTTCCTTGTTTTATTGTAGTTGAAGTATGATCTCTATGGGTTTATAACCTCACTTTGCTATACTAGCAGGGACTGGTTCCCTGCAAAGTAATTGTAGACAGAGAGTTTAAACTCTGATAAAATACTGATAAGGCACAATGAATGGGCATGAACCTGTAGCCACAAAACTGAAGTGTTCTTCTGCCCATAAGGTCCTCAGCATTGTTTGTTATCTATCTGGCAAGATGAAGACTGACTGATTTTTAGATTCCACCTGGAGAAAACAGATGTGTAAATCATTGCTGCAGGTCTGCTGACAAAGCCTACTAGGTCTGGTACCGCTGCACCTGATAACTTATTTCCATCTTCGCTGTTCAGAAAGCTTTGTTTTGTGTTTGGTTGTTTCTCTTGTGAGGAAAAAGCTTGAGTGTTGTGTATTTTCTTTCTTCCTTTTCTTATGGAGAATATGTTGGGGTTTGTTTCTGAATATTGCTGAAGAAAAGGGCAAAAGGGCAAAGCAGTAACGGGATGCCATCTTGGTTGCAGTGTGACATGTGCCTGAACCCCGGAGCACTTGGAGCTGCTCCATGTGAAAATTTCTCTTGGAGATTGATGGGGAGAGCAGCACTCACAAGGAAGTTAGTAGATCTTTTGTCTGATGCAGACTTCAGGACTGGTTTTGGGTGGCAGATATCTGGTGTGAAGTGCAGATACTTACAGCTTCGAAGCACTGACTGGGTTTTGTCTAGCCAGCAGGCAGTATAGAAGAGCAGGCTTGCATGAAACCACTTGTTCCATAAGTAAATCAATCCTTGTCCTTGGGAAATGGTCTTTTTTTTTTTTTTTCTGAGTTGTGTCACTAAACTATGACACTATACCTTTTCCTTTTTTTTTTTTTTTTTTTTTTCTCTCTCCCAACTGTATTGGAAAGATCCACTCAGCACTTCAGCTGAAAAAGTCTCTTTCAGTTTTCTCACCCATCCCTGGGATCTGCCCTATGGGATCAGACTACAGATCCATTGATTTCATAGCCACTGAGCTTGTCCATTAGCCCTTTTTGAAAAGGAGGGCCAAGAGAAGGGCTGTGCAGTGGCAGGACTGGGGGGAAGGGGATTTCCTTCTGAACCCAATGCAGCTGGCATGCCTTGAAACTGAAGAGTTAACTTATATTTTCACTAAAGCAACAGCAAAGAGTATAGGAAACAAAGAACAGTTTATTTACACTTTGGGGCTTATTTTTCTTTAGCACAAGGTTACATTTTTGTGGATGTTTCTGTGCTTGTTATTAAATGCATGTAGAGAAAAAGAGAGCTGTGGTGTCCTCAGAAAAGTGCAAATTGTGAGCAAAAGCCTTGTGCTTGAAGTACCAAATACTCTGAGATTTGCAAAGAACCCCCAAGTGCTTTACAGCAAAGGGGTGTTGTTTGGGGTAGTTGCTACTGAATTAGAAAGCTTTTTGAATTTTGTTTTGGTCTTCTACCTTATTTCTGTGTAATCTACAATGACAAATCAGATGATTTAACATTCTGTGAAAATGTTCTGGGGTCAGTCTTTGTTTGTTTGTTTGTTTTTATTATTATTATTTTAATCATTAGATGCTGCACTGTTCTTAGATAAGAAAAAAAATAAGTGTCCTGAAGACCATTTTATGTGTTTCTGCGGAAAGAAATTCATCAGTTGCTTAGCTCCTTTCTTCTGGCTCTTCAACATAAATTTTCTTTTAACCTCTTCAGGCAGGGCTAAGAGTTTCACCATCATTATTTCATCTTTAATATAGAATGATTAATGCACTTTAGCTTCACTTGAAGCCCTGCCTCCCCCAACAATGCTGGTATGCTGTGGGGTGTTTTGGGTGGTCGTGTGTTGTACCCTGCTGCTTGGCTGGCAGCAATAATAGGAACACAAGGACAATACCTCATCTTCTGTGCTGGGTTACTAGGGATTAAATGGAATTAGGCAGGATCTCTAGTTTGAATGTTTAACCCTTCAATGGCGGGCTTCCTTGAAGGGAGGAGGTGGCTTTGCTAGGGACCAGTGTGTATCAGGTATGACAAATGAGAGGTTTGGAAGGTAAACTGAACATCTTTCATATACTTTAAACAGGTTCATAGTTTTTAAGGAAATGGAAGAAGGATATAAATGAGGAAAATGTAGATGGAATTGATTTGAAGGTGGAAAGGCTTGGAAAGGCAGACCAGTGACCTTAGTTTGCACTCTTTATCAGTGAATGCTCTCAAAAGAGGAGAGATTGTCTTCATTGAGGGGTTGGACTAGATGACTTTTAAAGGTCCCTTCCAACTCAAAACACTCTATAATTCATTTTTAGACAGGGAAACATGAGGCCCTCAGTTCTGTCTTTCATATGTAGCTGCTGCTTGGGTTATCATTGGAGGGCTGGCACTATTGGGAAGCTTGAACTTCCAAGATAGGTGGGGCTTTCATCTCCCAGATCCAGAATCTAGGAAAAAAAGTGTTATTTTTTTTTTTTTTAGTTTTTCCTTTCATCAGGAAAGATGTGGTGATTTTAGGCAATTCTTACTGCTGGCACAATAAAGATGTAGGAATTAAGGCAGGTAGAGTGAATGACCTTCTCCTAGAAAGAGAATCATAGGACATTTTGCTTTGACTCAGTGTGAGCTGTAGCTGTGGCCATAACTCCCAATTGTGTGATGTAAATATCTTAAGTGGAGCTTTTTGACTCAGCCCAGCCTAGGTACCATGGCTTAGCTAGTTCTCTGTCACTCCTGCACCTTGTAGGCTCTCAGTGGACCTAAGAGTGAGATGAAGGTACTCAAGAACTGTCTCCTTCATTGCATTTGTCTGGTGAAGAGCTCCAGAAAGCCAGACTTAAAAAGGAAAGCTGCTGCTGAGCAGAAATGGAGTATCTTGCAGGAGAAGCTGCTTGAGCCATAGGAGCACACCACATCTCATGTCCTATTAGGGCTGGGTACCACCTCAGGAATGTGGGGCTAGACCTAGCATCCCTCTAGGAGAGAGGAAAGGGTGGGTGGACTGGTAAGGCAGAACATTGAAGGTGTTAGTTTTCTAACCAAGCTGGGTAATGGTGGAGGACTTTAAATTTAGTAAGAGACTCTGAAACTCACTTCAGAGGAGTCTTATCTAGCATGTCTTGTATTTACCAGTACAGAAAAGAACAATAGTGTATTCCTTGTATTCATACTATTTATAAATCCTCTTATTCTTTAATGATACAGGGCACACTAATTGTAGCTTGACAAAGGAAACTGCTTATGAAGTGTTTGAGTAAACAATGAAAATCTGCTCCCTTGTCCCAGCTCCAAAGCTAGGATTTTTTTTTTTCCTTAGTGCTTATATTACTTATTCTGGAAAAAGTGTAATTCTTTTTCTTTTTTTTTTTTAAGCTGCTGCTGTCATTTGCACTGATCTGAAAAGGGATCTCTGTGTGCTCCTTGAGCTAGAGTAGGAGGTGAATGTGCCTTATGTTAAACTGTTCCAAACCAATTCGTGGGTTTCAGTTTAATGTTATCCACTTCCCCCCCTCCCCCTTCATTTGCTCTAATTTCTTTAATGATTCTGCCACATTACATTTTCTTAGTATCTAGAATTTCTCCTTTTTTGCTATTTTAGCAGCCTCTGGGCATTTTTGCATGTGAGGTCACTCCGTAATTTTTGTTTAAAAATCACTAGACTTTAAAACCAACATTCCTTATTATGGAAAATATTATTTTTCATGTGCCTCTAATGCAAAGGCTTGAAATAATAGCCCAAACCCAGTGCAAAACTTTCATGTGCTTGTTTTTAAGTGTTAAATTCTTCATACAAATCTCTAAATGGCTCTTGGGTTCTAGCGATGTTAATGAGTGACTCCTTTTCCATGTAAAGTGATGCCCCTCAGAGCTGCTGGAGTGCAGGTTTCTTTCCATGGGTTGGTGTTAGGTGAAGCAATCAGTGGCTCTTCATGTAGGAGAGCTGCAGAAGTTGGTCACTCTTTGGTGCTTACCCTCTTGGTGTCTTCAGCTTTCACCACTGGCATTACTGGGCTAAGGCGACATTGTCCTTGGCTCCTGAAATCCCAGGGTTACAGAGGTTGGAAGGAACCTCAAGAGATCATTGAGTCCAACCCCCCTGCCAGAGCAGGATCACTTAGGGTAGTCTGCACAGGAATGCATCCAGGTGGGTTTTGAAAATCTCCAGAGAAGGAGACTCTACAACCCCTCCTTGGGCAGCCTGTTCCAGTGCCCTGTCACCCTCACTGTAAAGAAGTTTCTCCTCATGTTGAGGTGAAATCTTCTATGTTCTAGTTTGAACCCATTGTTCCTTGTCTTGTCACTGTGAACCACTGAAAAGAGCCTGGCCCCCTCCTCCTGACACCTACCCCTCAGATATTGATAGACATTGATCAGATCCCCTCTCAGTCTTCCCTTCTCCAGACTAAACAGCCCCAGGGACCTCAGTCTCTCTTCATAGGGGAGATGCTCAAGTCCCCTAAGCATCCTCATGGCTCTCTGTTGGATTCTCTCCAGCAGTTCTCTGTCCCTCTTGAACTGGGGAGCCCAAAACTGGATTCAGTATTGCAGGTGTGGTCTCACCAGGGCAGAGTAGAGAGGTAGAAGAACTTCCCTCGATCTGCTGGACACACCTTTCCTGATGCATCCCAGGATATTATTGGTTCTCTTGGCCACAAAAAAACATTGTTGTTCCATGGAGAACTTGCTGTCCAAATCTTTTAGTGTTGTCTTTTCCCATTTCCCATGTGTATCTTGAACCTTGAGACTGCATCTCATAAGAGGATGTTCATACCCTTTTGTCTGATGGAAAGAAGCTCCAGACATTTCCATAGTCTCTTTTAAGTCTTTTCAGAGGTCAGGTATTATTGAACCATTGCTGCAAGGGCGACTTCCCACCCCTCCAACAACAAGGTGCCTGGTAAATTTATATCAAAGCAGCCCCTAAGCATGACATAGTTCTGTGGGCATAGTTTGTTTTAATTGTGTCTAGACTAGGGAGTAGCATTGCCGTGAAGTCAGTTTGGTTTCTTACCCATGTAACTGTGTCTGTGCAAAACCTGTGTGTAGACAAGCCCTAATACTCTTGGGTTCTAATTAGAAAAGAAATTTATGGCGACTAAAATTGAAGCAAAACAAAGAGTTTTGCCTACATATTCTTGCAGTCAGGAAGAGTGATGCCAGATCAGTTCGGTACATCAGTACCACACTGATTTGTTCCAGTAAATTTATAGCCTTGCTTCCCTTTGCCAAGAATAATACCAGATATGTTAGAGAAACTGTTTTTGTTTTACTGTGATGTTTCTCTCTCTCTCTTCTAATATATCTAATTTTTCATTAGAGTCTTAGTCTAGGCTGTCACCCAGGTTTGTTTTTGTAGTGTTCTATTTTTGTTTGCTTCCTCAGAGCAGTAACGTACCAAAAGGACAGTAGAACAGATGGAAACTGATAGCTATGCTTGCACTGTAAAAATACATACAGTCATATTAGTTAATGCAAGAGAGTTCCACAGAGCCTATTAGGAACTGGTAATTTATGTGCCAACAGCAGAGAGTAATGAAAACAATCATTTGCCTTATTTCATATTCTGCACATACAAACTGTTAATAGGCTGTTGCTTGTATTGACATAGTGATCTATACCCCAGAGTGTAAGGGCTCTGTTCATGTGTTAGATGTTTAACACAAGCATCCAGCTCTACAGACAGAAAGACCTGCTTGTGGTGACAATATTCATTGACTCATAGAATCATTAAGGTTGGAAAAGACCTCTAAGATGATCAAGTCCAACTGTTAACCCAACACTGCCAAGGCCACCACCAAACCCTTTCCCTCAGCACCACTTACAGGGATGGTGGACTCTATCACCTCCCTCAGGAGCATGTTTTGGGGCTTGACAAACCCTTTTGGGCAAGAAACTGTTCCTAATGTCCAACCCAAACCTCCCCTGGCTGCTTTCTTTATCACTTTTAACTAGGGAGAAGACACCAAACCCCACCTTGCTCCAACCTCCTTTCAGGTGGCTGTAGAGAGTGCCATGGGAAGGTAGACTTGCAGCACCAACCTGCTCTCAAGCATGCTTTAAGCACTGAAGAGGTGGTAGGTGCCCCATCCCTGGAAACACTCCAGGTCAGGTTGGACTGGGCTCTGAGCAACCTCATCTAGTTGAAGACATCCCTATGGGGGGGGGGGGGGTTGGATTAGATGACCTCTGAAAGTCCCTTCCAACCCAAACTGTTTTATGATTCTATAACTCTCTGGTATTGCTGCCAATGTGTGTCTACTACCATCTACTATGAAGTGGACAATGAACAAAAGAATTTTTCACCCAGTGAGTTGTGCTAGTTAGTGTTAGTTTTAGTTATAAAATTAGGTGGTTTTTTCCTTAAGCATTTCTCTGGAGGTATATTCCATTTTATGCTTTTGAAGCCTTTTAAAGATGTGGTTTTGTCTAAAACCTGAGTGAGTAAAATATTCCAATTCTAAGCACTTCAGATTACTCATCTTTGGATTTTTAGGCAAAAGTGGGGTTTGTTTTTGTTTTTTTTTTTTTAATGTTCTTTTTTTGGGGTAGTTTCAGCATTTCTTAAAATAAGATTATTAATACCAGGAGAAGATTCTAATAGTGTGTATGTGATGTTTCACCTAGCCAGATCTGTATTCATCTTTTTATAAGCTCTGCTCAGAATTTATATCCTGCTTGGACCAAATTAGTCTAAATTGCATCCAACACAAGACAGTGCTGAAAAACTCCAGCCATAGCAATTGGCTTTCTAAACAAGAACTCCATGTGTAGCATTCTGAAGCAGCTGGGGAGAGGGAAAAAAAAAAACCCAAACAAAACAAGTTCACATCATGGGGTGTATATGTATATGAAGACAGAAAAAAAGCACCACTTAAAACTTGAAGCTGGAGGTGTGGGTTTGCCACAGGCACTGTGTATGGGGAAATAGGTGATTATGTTTCCCTTGCACTGTGCTAGGAGATAAATTGTTCCTTGGAGAGCTAGAGAGTAAATAGTGTTGAGGGCTTTTCTTGTCAACTCCTTTTTGGATCGTGTTTGATAAATTAAGAGAGTTCTACTGAAACAGTTTAGAGGAATAAATAAGATGCCTGAGCCATGGTAGACATCTGTAGTGTATGTGCTTAAAGCTTGTATTTCTTCTGTCATATTACCCTTCAGGTTTCCTGGTGCTTTTCCCCACTCCACATCCTTTATTCCTTTCGATACAACAAATCTTTTTAATCCATCAAAATGTCAGCCTGTCTGAAATATCAAGACATGTTGCAATTACAAGGCTGTTTAGAAACAGAAGGCCAACTCAGGAGTTTATTGCACCCCTATTCTTTGGAGACCTACATTTTTGTTTGTGTCTATTTAAATGACTTTTTTTTTTTTTCTTGAGCATGATTCTATTCCTTTTGAAAGTTGCCTAATAAAATTTTTATGCCTGTTTGTTTCGAGAAAAGAATTTGAGCCTTTGCAAATTAATGAAAATCCAGATTTTAAGCCCAGTAGGATGATGTCAGATTGTCTCAAAAACTAATTTATGGTGGTGGTGATGCTTTAGGAAGTAGAGGTTTTCTTTCCCTTGTTTTCTCTCTCAAGGGAACTCTTAGCTCCTGTGTTTCTAACTTAGAATTGTTTCAGTTGGAAAAGCCCTCTTAGATCAACCTAAACTGCCAGCCTAATACCACTGTGGCCATTAAGCCATGTCCCAAAGTGTCATGTCCTCATGTTTTTTTAACACCTTGAGGGATGGTGCCACCTCCCTGGGCATCCCATTCCAATGCCTGATTTCCAAGGATTGTGCTCGTTTTATTTCATTTTTCCATCTGAATTTTTTAAACTCCAGATAATGCCTATGGTCAGGACTGAATTTTTGTCATCTCTGCATTTTTCTGTGCTGTGTTACCAAGTAGGGTTGCAGTTACTCAGAGTGTGGTTAGAAATGTTCATGCTGAGATGACAATTAATTAAACATTGCCACTGATACCTTTAGTGTTTCAAGTCCTTCCATCAACAGCCCAAGGACGCCGCTTGACCTGTGTGCTGGTGGCAAGGGGAGGAAGTGGGAGTGGACTTTTTCTTGCAGGGCAGGATGATATTGGGTAGGAGCAAGTTGTGCACATGCCTGCCAAAATACTTGGATCAGACTAAAGGAACACAGATGGCTGAGGCTGATAAAGGTGTCTCTTATTGTGTTGGGTCTTTTTTTTTCTGCTCGGTACTGTTTTGAGTTTGTGAGCGCGGGGTAAGAGAGGAGGAAGACGACCGCAAGGAGCTGTGTAAATTCAATACTGCTGCTCAGGAGGATGCCAAAGGCTGGAGCTAAGCCCTCCTTTTAGGTTTCTGTAACAAATGAACAATAATGTGTCCTGAGGGATTTATGTCACGCTGTCTGACCTTTGGTTCTTATCTGTGCATAGAAAAATCCCAATGCATTGCTGAAAGGAGCTCCTAAAATTGGACTGAGAAGCCCCAAAAACATGTGGGACGTCCCTGCTCGTCAGCAACCTCAGTGCTAGCCCTCCTTCTGTGTGGCTCCTTGTCCCTCAGGTCATTTATTACCGTGCTTTGTGATGTGTATGTGCACAGAAATGTATATATGCATTTACACACACATATGTTTAAATAACATCTTGTCCCCCAAGGAGGTAGTTCCTATTCTGTCTGCAGTTTGTTTGGCAGAGGGGGAAACCAAACCACCCCAGGACAGGTATGTGTAAGGGAAGAGCAAGTCCCACAGACTCTGAATCTGAGTGAAGTCCTGTTCTTCTTAGCCTTTGTTATTTCTTGTTGTAGAAATGAAGTGGCCTATCTAAAAATGGAATGTCTGAACTTTCAAGTTGCTGGTGGAAATAAATTGTTGTCACCAGACAGTGGCTGTTCCAAGTCTGTCAGATCTGTTACACCCATGAGCAGCAGGGCAGGGCTGAGGAGACAGGAGCAGAAGATGACCTTTTTTTGTTTTGTTTTGTTGTTTGGTTTTTTCCCCCCCCCCTCCTTCATCTATTTAAAACAAACCCTTAAACAGGCAATTTCATAGAAAGAATCTTATTTTGTAAAGGATGGCTGCGGTGTTCTCCTGCTCCTGACAGCTGGAAATCCGCAGGATGTTCTTCTTGGTGAGCATGAAAGAAAAATGATACTTGAATTCATGCTAGACAAGACAAATTTCTTTTTTTAGTCTCTTTTTTGACTTACAGTCATTAAGTTGAGATATTGCAGTTGTTTTCAATAGAAACTAATGTATTTAAAATGCAGTTGCAAAGCCTTACCCTTAATGGTATACTGGAAACAACTAAGGCCAAACTTCATTCAAAACAATGCTGGTTTGGTCTGTTGTCTTCTAAATGCTCTTTATCTCCTTCCTTGATCACTCCATATGTACATATTTTTAAAACAAACATTGAAATACTGTTTTCCACACCCCCCCCCCCCTTCTTTGGTGCAGCTAAGCTTGCCTGAAACTGATGGAAGGGCAGAGTGTTTCATTCTGAGGTTCAGTGCTATAAAGCTGAATGTGCTTTTTTGATGCCTCGAGGTCTCACATGTGCAAACAGCCTCTTCTATAAATACACCATAATATTATGATTATTAATTGTGGCTACTACTATACAAATAGAGTAATAAATGCAGCCCAAATACATTCTCTCTGAAAATTAAAAAAAAGAGAGGGGGGGGGGGGGGAAAAAAGCCCTTTGTGTGAGCAGGAAAATGCTACTTTTTTTTTTTTTTTTCTGTGAAAATATATCATTGTTGTTACAGCTTTGGCTCTAAAGGGTGCATGAGCATGAGAATCTGGAATTTATAAAATAAATTATTGCCAACAGTGGACTTGGCTTTTCTCTCAGTTATGTTAATTTTCCATCACAGTAACCATATTTTAATTAAATTATTCGTCATTTGCGTTGGTATAATCGAGTAGAAAATGAAGCCCTGAGTAAATAAGAAAGACCTTCTGTGTGTGTAAATAAAAATCTATACTGAAAGTGACACAGGGTAAGCACTAAATATCTAAACAAACAAACAACAAACAACAAAAAAACCCCAAAACCTAACAAACCAACCCTTGCCTTTTGCCAAGGAAATTAGGAAATCGAGACATGCTGAAATCTATAATTAGGCACTTTACATGGATGCTGCTCTTTAAAAAGAATTATAAGACAATAGTATTAGTATAGTACTCCAAGGAAAAGAACTAGGGGTAAATTATAGTGAGAAGTGGGCTACAGGACATCTTAATAGAGAACAGTGTTGTAGGAGCCTCCATTGAGAACTCCAACTCCAGAAATTCATTTGTTAACATGTGCATTGCTCACTGCTCAGATAATTTACAAATAAAGGGGAGCTTTAGCTAGTATTAATTTAGAGTGCTTTCTGTTGTGGGGTAGTTCTAAAAAGACAAAAAATATTAGCTGTTTTATCCCACCAAAGCTGTTTGCCTAGGCTGGTGGAAAGAATGGAGAAGCCATCTGAAGTGGCTCAGTGGGGGTAGGTAAACAGCCTAAAAGTTATACACATACCACATCTATTCCAGCTGCTAGTGGTTGCTTGTGCTTAGGAAAAGGAAGGAACAGGAGTAAAATAAAATAGAAATTGAAGGAAGCACTACGAAGGGTTGTGTTGATATGCTACCTGCAGAACCTTACAGGTTTTACCAGTATTATGTAAAGTAATATTTCTTTGGAATAAGAATGATTCTTTGTGGGGAAAAGATGCAGGCTTAAATGGACTTGTTGAGAACCCTCTGTGTGTGTGCTTGCATATAAAGACCTAACTATAGGATCTTGTCTTCACTCCTTTATGGTGAGGACTACAAGGATAAGACTAAAAGAATCTGACCTTCTGACAGCTCTTGTTTTTCCTGATTTCCAAGAAAATTAAATATTCCCTATGCAAAATAGAATGGGGTGTTCAAAAAAATGGGAAATCGTTGTGTTTAAGTGTGCACTGAGAGGAAGGACTTCACCAAAGGCAGTTTGAATGGAGCTGTTTCCCTCTTTTTCTCCTGTTGGACCCAAGGAGTTCTTTCAACTGAGGTGGTGATGAGGTTTTGGAGTCACCTGTAAGCTCTCATCCCCTGCAAGTTTTCTTTGTCAGTAGTTATTTAACGTTGGGACTATCATATTATAATTGAGGTATTTCTTCATCTGGCTCTCCAGATGCATTTAATGCTTACCATTGATTTCAGAGCATGTAGCTTGAGATTTGTAAGACTAATAAACTGCTGGTTGAGGCTCTCAGTATCTCTCCAGGGAAGGACAACAGACCCCCCCCATCAGGGACTGTTCTTTAGGGGCAATCAACAAGGGGAATGTTTCCTTCTGTCATGGGGTAGAAGACTTGGACTTGCCCTCCCAAAGTGTCCACACTGGGACCTGTGTTCCTTGCTTAAAGATTTGGCTAAATTTGGGTAGTGAATATTGTAGCAGAGGTCTATTTCTGTTTCTATCAAGAATAGTGCCTGGTAAGACATAGAATGGTTTGGGTTGGAAGGGACCTTTTAAAAGTTGTCTAGTCCATCTCCCCTGCAGTGAGCAGGGACATCTTCAACTAGATCAGGTTGCTCAGAGCCCTGAAATGTTTCCAGGGGTGGGGCATCTACAACCTCTCTGGTGCTCACAGCATGCTTAAGAGCAGGTTGGTGCTACAGGTCTACCTTCCTGTGGTCCTCAAGGTAACCTACAGATGGAATGATGTGAAACATACTGGATTCTATGGTTCATAAATGCTTAACCAAGTTTACATGGCAGCCTGCTCTATAGAAGAAATTGAGTTTATTCACAATCTTTAACTTTCATCCAATAAAATATCGAAAAGAAAGAATTATTTCTCATAGGCTGAAAGGTGCAGTCTTTCACTGCCACTCTGAAATATCTCTTAATATGATTACTACAAATACTCAGCTCTCTGTGTATTTTTTCATTCAAAAATGAGAATTCTGGTGTTGAGAATGTTGGATTCTGAAAGAGAAATGGCACATTAGATTTCCTCTGCAGCTCCCACAGACATTGATTAATTGGGACAGGCAGCATTGCTTGCTTTTAGGGAGAAAAAGCTTAATGATTAACTAAGTTCTTTTTCTGTTTCCCCCTCCCCCCCCCCACTGAGCATGGAAAATGCCTATAAAAGAATGTAGAAATGAGGCAGTTGGAATTGTTGTTGTGCACAATAGACGCACAGCCAAATATTTCACAATATCCTATATATAGACATAAACATGAATTTCCATGTGATAGCTGTCAAGATCTGAATATAATAATGTATGTTCCAAGTCATTCAGTGTTTTTTCTGGAGAGAAAAGCTGTCATTCTCCCTGGGTTGTAAAAAAAGTAACACCTCTACTGACCCATTTACTAGTGCTTGTTTTTGTGTCTTGCAACACTAGAGTTGAAAATTGAGGCTTTGGTAAGTTATTACCAGTTCTTAGCCAAATGTTGCTACTCTGGCTTGATGTTTCTAAAGGCCTAGGGAAAAGTAATGAAACTGTTGTGCCCTCTGTGGATGTGTGAGGTTTTTTCATCAGTGTCATCTGAGAAAATGAGAAATTTCTTCCATAAATGTGGGAATGCATCCTAATGCAGTGAGCACTGGCTGTTGTGTGGAATTCCATGTTGTTGGTGACTGCCACCAAAGATTGCAGTGTGCAGAAATGTGTCATTAAGCATCTTTTGAATGAAGCCTACATCTTAGTCAGTATCTCTTTTAACCTGGATCAACTTCAGCAGGGTTGAAATTACATTTTCAAATTGGAGTCACATATAGAATTTGGCAGTAGGCATTTGCAAAATGCATTTTGCTCCTGTTTAATGACCTCAGTTGTCTTTCTCTGTTTTTAACCTTTCTCAAGATCCCTGATTTACTTGCTGGAAACTACTCTTTTTTTTGGTGGAAGAGTTTTCCCTGTATTGGCTTATAAGACTTCTTTAATTGCTGTGAGGAAGAATAGTAGAATATAGCTGGATGATACATCACAGCCTCTAAAATTCAAAAGTTTAGGTAACATTGTGTTATTCCTGAAGCCATTTAACATGGTATGTATAAACTGATGTGACAGCTAACAGCAGGGTATTTTCAATGGGATGGATTCAATTTATATGTTTTCAGAGATACACCCTTTGTAAAACCACTTTATAAATACAGTGGCGTGGGTTTACACAGTGAATGCCTGTCAGTAGCTTCTAGTTCAATGTTTTCATCTAAGTCCCCTAAAAAGAGGTATTCACCTCAGAGGTATTCAATTCAATCAGTGGTGGTTTCAGAAGTGCCAGGTTGTGCACAACAAAGCATTTGAAATCTAGTTTTATCTTGACAGATGCTGGAATTAGGTCTCTCATCCAGCATGTGAACAGTGTCCTCAGAAAAATTTACAACTCCAAGTCCAAGCTAACATATACTTTTGAGGGAGTGTTTGTGTTACAGGCTGATAGTTCTGTCTGGCTCCCCTGGCTTTCTAAAACATTGGTGGGATGATAAGGTGGTGGTGTGATGGTCTGCTGGGCTCTCATCTCCAGCATTTACTTTTTGTTTGAGGAACATAAATTCTACTCCAGGTTGGTTTGTATTATTTTTTTACCATGACAGTGGATTTATTTTGTGAAAGTGGCTGCACTCTGTTTTTTTTTTTCTTTATTGTTTATTTTTTTTTCTTCATGCCTTTTCCTGGCTCCAAATCATGCAGCCCACAAGTCCAACACATTGTCTTTGGGGGAAGGTGAAGAAGACCATGAAGTTACTGCATGCATGTGCAGTGGTGCTATGGAGTGAAGGAGGCTTTCTCCAAGGGCTCCCATCATGGCTGGCCTCTTGCTCTGTGTATCACAGTATATCAGAGACTGGAAGGGACCTCAAGAGATCATCAGGTCCAACCCCCCTGCCAGAGCAGGATCACTTAGGGGAGTCTGCACAGGAAGGTATCCAGGTGCGTTTTGAAAGTCTCCAGAGAAGGAGACTCCACAACCCCCCTGGGCAGCCTGTTCAGTACTCTGTCACCCTCACTGTAAAAAATTTTCTCCTCATGTTGAGGTGAAACCTTCTATGTTCTAGTTTGAACCCATTGTTCCTTGTCCTATTACTGTGAACCACTGAAAAGAGCCTGGCCCCCTCCACTTGACACCCACCCCTCAGATATTGATAGACATTGATCAGATCCCCTCTCACTCTTCTCTTCTCCAGACTAAATAGCCCCAGATCTCAGTCTCTCTTCATAGGGGAGATGCTCAAGTCCCCTAATCATCCTCAGACAAGAGGAAATAGCCTCAAGTTGTGCCAGAGCAGGTTTAGATTGGGTAGTGGGGAAAATATCTTCCCTGAAAGGATTATCAAGCATTGAAACAGGCTGCCCAAGGAAAGGGTAGAGTCCCCATCTCTGGAGGTAGATGCATTGCTGAGGAATATGCTTCAGTGGTGGATTTGGTAGTGCCGGGTTAACAGTTGGACTTGATGGTCTCAAAGGGCTTTTCCAACCTAACGATTCTATGATTCTACTTACTAGAACAGTTGCACAAAGTGAACCCATGGCACAGTAATTCCTTGTGTCGGAGCTCAGCACTTGGCTCAAAAGAGATCACTTAAAAGCAGTAAGGTAACATACCTTCACTTAAGAATTTTTTTCCTTGCTGTTGTATTCTGGTTTTCTCCATCACTGGCAGCATCCATGAGTACTTTCCTGTTAACTCCCAAATGTTCATTATATGTGTGTGTGTGTTGATTGTAGTGTACAGTCATTTGTATGTATTGTTTTTATTTAACACTCCTTCCTGCTCTGTTACTTGCAGCAGTATTTGATTTATTTCTGTGATTAATTCTTATCCCTTTCAAATCCTTGGGGTCTGTAAAAAAGAAGAAAGAAATCCTAACAATAATAGCAGCATTCAAACTCCTTTATCTTCATTTTGTTCCAGTGCAGTGGTGGATATTCCAGATTCTCCATGGTAATAGAGAAGTATTTCAGAAGTAAATACCTTGCCAGATCTTTGCATTTTCATTACAATTATTGCTAAGGAGAAGGAGTACTTTATCAGCCATAGGCTTTGTAGCTCTCGAACATGGATGTTTAAAGCTGATGCAAATGAGTGTTCCCTTTTCATTGGGAGCTTACTGCTGGAGCAGAGCAATTTTTTAAGAACCAAAGAACTTTTCTTAGGAAAACTTCACTGGCATCTCCTTGGTAAGCAAGCGGTGCAGTGCATCCCTGTGGTTTCTTACAGGCAGAACAGAGAGATCTCCTTTACTTGGCCTATTTTGTTACTCAGGGATTATGTGCATTAGCTGTTATCCCATTATATGGTACATTCATAACTGCTCTGTTCGAGGTCTGAAGTAACCAGGTTGGGACTGTCTGTAGTCCTGCTGCTGTGAAAAGACCACAGAGAAAAAAGACCTGAGGGGTTTGGCTGCTGTGAGGACAAGTAATTAACCAAAGGTTTTTATTTATTCAAATGAGTTCAAAGTTTCTTTTTCTTCTGATTTGTTTACCTGCCCAACTGTTAGTCTTGGGCAGGCATCATCCCCTCTTTGTTTTCACCATATCACATCTGGCCTCAAGCTCCTGCATGTATTGCATCTGGCCTTGGGCATCTTCACGTACCACATCTGGCCTCACATGCAAATGAGAACATAATTTGCTGCTCCTGAAGGTGCTGCCTGATCTTAGTGGTGCAAACAAGGGTTTGTTCCTACACTGGAAATCTTATGGAAACAAGGGCTGGAAGCTGTGGAGTTTCTTCCCTGGTAAGCAAAGACGCAGTCAAGTTGCAGGAACAAGTACGTCTTTGCTGACAGTAATGTTGTATTTTGTTTAATTTTCTTATTTAATCACACCACTGAGCCTCTGCTTCAGCCTGAATTTAGTATTAGCAGTTCTAGCAGTAATGTTTTAATATCCATTTATTCTGCTTTGAGAATTTGTGGAATAAACACACTGCCCTTTCAAAAGGCATCATTTTCACAGTATCACAGTATATCAGAGGTTGGAAGGGAGCTCCAGAGATCATCCAGTCCAACCTCCCTGCCAAAGCAGCATCACTTAAGGTAGTCCACACAAGAATGCATCCAGGTGGGTTTTGAAAATTTCCAGAGAAAGATACTCCACAACCTCTCTGGGCAGCCTGTTCCAGAGAGATCCTTACAGCTCTGCTGATGGAGCTTATGCCACTACTATGCCCCTGAAGAGGATGAAATCTTTTTCTATGGATAACATACTGTAACTCTTGAAAGTATTGCTCTCTATTTCTTTCAATTTTATCCTCATAGCTTTCTGTCATAGCTCAGGAAAATTAGCAAAGAAGCAGAAAAAGGCTACTGCAGGGCAGGATAAACTTCAGTTTAAGGCCTGCAGTACTGAGTGATACTGGACCTCGTAGTACAATGTTTAAAAGTTTTGGAGGTTTTTGTTCTGCATGAGCCATATCTTCCTGGTATCAGAGCCATAGTTCAGCTGTGTTCTTGTCAGCTTCATGGGATTACTCATTTCTTAGAGGCCATCGAGTTTTTTCTTATTCAACTTGCTGTGGACAAGTGGTTTTTTTCTTTTTCTTTTTTTTTTTTTTTTTTAAAGTAATGTTCTTAGGAGGTCATTCGACTTTGGAGGGTTATTCACTTTGTTAGCCCAAACACTAAAACCTTGTGTCCGTGGGTTCTGATTAGTGACACTTTAATAAAGTCATTTGAAGTTCAGTAGACTGAATTTTCCACCTTTTCTAGTGTTTCTATGGCCACAAGGAAGCGACCTGCATTCAATCTTTTAAATGCAAATCTTTTAAAAGTTACTGTGTGCAATTTTGTGTACCAGACATCTTCATGGCTTACAAAAAAGTGCCTTTTTATTTCATTTTTTTTTTTAAACAGCTACAGCAGTGTCTTTTTCTTTTCTGATTTTCTCCCCTCTTTCTTTCTAGTGATGTGACAGCAATTGACTAAACTTGGGCCTTTTGGGATAACAAAAGATGGAGAAAAATCTTAAAGGTTTTTATTGCTGCAGTTCTTTTTTTTTCGGTTGAGCCAGGGCAGACAAAGACCTTTCCACTTGATTAGATAATAAGGCAAACGTGGGCCTTGAGTGAAAAATATCTTTGCATTCTGCTCTTCTTTTTCTTCTAACCAAAAAAAAAACAAAGGGGGGGGGGGAGTGGATGGGAGGGGGTGGGGAATAGAGAAAACTATGCCTAATCAGCCACAATTAAATCTTTCATGGGGAACTCGCTTTGGAGGAATTAATGCGTTTTGTATTGCCTCACAACTCGAGTGAACATTAACAACACGTGAGAACTGAGGGGAAGAAAAATTATGGCTGTCTTTTTCTTTTTTTTTTTTTTTTTTTCCTCTTTTGGTTCTCAAGAAACAGGGAAAGGGGAAGGTCATTGACTTGATTTTCATGGGAAGATTGACTCTGGAGCGCTCGCATATCCAGGAGCGAAGCGAGAGGGTATTGACAGCTGGGCTTTGGGGAGGGGAATATGCAGGAGCAGTGATTGCACCATGGCTTGTTGGGGAAAAACAAGGGAAGATGGAAAACAAAGCCCAGAGAGGGAACAGTAGCTGCAGTGTGGCAGGGCTGAGGGGCTGCTTCTCTTCAGTGGTGGATATGTGCTGTGATAGAGAAATATTAGTATAATGAAGAGGGCTGCACTTAAGTGAGAAGTAGTTTGCTCTTAAGGAACCTGAAGAAGTTGTACCAAGCTCTTCCATACCTGTGGGAAAAGGGTACAGAAGATGCTCATCCAGCCCTTTCATCCTAGTTGCTGCTAAAGAGGAGCTTATGCAAAAGAAATTCAGGTATCCAGACATGTTTTCCCAAGATTTCCTGCTAAGTGCTACAGGCTAAGAACAATAACTAAAGGAGTTTTTAATTATTATTTTATAGATTTCTTTCTTTGTGATGCCTGTTGTGTTCATGTTCTGTGGTTTAAAGTTCTCTCAGCACTGACATGTGCTCACATCAGTTTCCACTTACTTTCCCCTTCTCCTGCCACTGACCCATGTCCAGGCATGCAAGCAGACCCTTCTGCACACCTAGCAAGGTGGATGTTCATGCAGGCTTCTCACCCCTTCTCCTCTCAGGGAAATGTGCCCATCCTATCCTCTGCCCATCGTGCAACCTACTGCTTCTGCCATGCACAGCGCAGACCTTTTCCTCTTGCCCCCCTCCACTCATGCATGCTCATTCCCAAAACAGTCACAGCCCTATTCACTTGCCCACAAGACCTTGAATCATCATTTGTCTCCTTTTATCTGATTAATCTCTTGTCTTTCTTTTCCCTCCCTCTGCCATCATTTCCCACCCTTGCTGGATGCCAGCAGCTTTACCCCCAGCCAAGCTGCCTTCTAATGCAGTATTTTTTTTTTTCCCAGCTTTTTCCCCAGGAAGTTTTTGGTCCCCTTTTGAGCATCACAGGCAGGAAACAAGATAGTTATTCAAAGTAAATTGTTTTTTTTTTCCTTTAAGAAGCCAAAAGTGAAGTTGCAATATGTTGAAGCCTAATCTCATAAACTATTAAAATATCTCAAACCCAACAGAAACGCAAGTTGTATGTTGTTTTGAAGGTAAAGGGGACATGACAAGAGCCGATACAAACAAGTTTGCTGGGGCTCTGAGCACCCTGGTCTAGTTAAAGATGTCCTTCCTCACTGCTAGAGGGTTGGACTAGATAACCTTTAAAGGTTCCTTCCAACCCACTGCACACTATGATTCTATGAAGTTTGGCCCTTAACTGATGTCTGAGAGAAGGCTTCTCTCAGTCCTTAAGGCTGTTACTTTGGTGTCCAGGCTTTTGTCTGGGCTCTGGAAGGTGGGTGCCAACTCTTTGCAGAGGGTTCCACACCTGGCTGTGTACCCCAGTCTTGAAGGTTTCACCACTCAAAAGCTCAGGAGTTGAGCGGAGGACTGGAGAACCTCCCCTATGGGGACAGGCTGCAAGAGCTGGGGCTGTTCAGCCTGGAGATAAGGTGGCTCTGGGAAGACCTTACAGCAGTCTTCTAGTACCTGAAGGGGGCCTACAAGAAAGCCAGGAAGGGACTTTTTTGTAAGGGTTGTAGTGATAGGATGAGAGGGAAGGGACTGAAGCTTGAGGAAGGCATATTTAGACTGAAAATTAGGAAGAAATTCTTTACAGTGAGGGTGGTGAGACACTGGAACAGGTTGCCCAGGGAGATCCTGGACACTCCCTCCCTGGAGATGCTCAAGCTGAGGCTGGATGAGACCTTGAGCAAACAGGTCAAGGGGAAGCTGTCCCTGTTCATGGCAGATGATCTTTTAAGGTCCCTTCCAACCTAAACCATTCTATGAGCTTATGAATCTGAATAACAAACACTCAACCAGACTTTTTTTGCTCTTTTGTGTATCAGACCCTTTCCATAGCATGCATTGTGGGATTACCAGGGCCAGTGGCTGTGACTTCATAGGTGCCAACACAAGTACAATCTTTATACTGTTATCTTAAAGCATAAATTTTAATTAATTCTTCTGAATTAACTCATGGTGGGCTTGTGAATATACTTTGAGATACACAAACTTGTGAAAGCTCTGTGTTTTATTTAGGTGTCTATACGATGTTGTTCTGGAATGTGCTACCTCATTTTTGTTTTCATTGCAATCCTTACTACTGAGTTGTTTGGGGTTTTTGGTGTTTTGTTTGTTTTGGTTTTATTTGTAGTTTTGTGTGTGTGTGTCTTTTTATTTTCATTAATTACTTGTCTGATCTTGTGCAGGTTGAATTTCCTTTTTTTTGTTGTTGGTTTTTTTTATACTTTTCTGATGTTCATCAGCTGAGCTTTCCCTTTTAGAAAGCCAAAGTCCATGCCTGTGGCCTTGATGATTTGCTCATTTCCACAGTTGCTCTGAATGTGAGCTGCTCTCTGCAATGGCACATAACAGCTTTCCAAAGCAAAGTCCTCACTTTTTGATGCTGACTGAAAGCAAACCGACCCACGCTCCCCAGCATTCAAAAAAAAAAAAACCCTGGGGTTAGTGCTGCACAAAGATCACTATGGGAAGTGACTGAGGGTTGGAGGTTTTTTTGTTTTTTTTTTTTTACCACTCTTTTATCTGAATCCCCGCTTTGCTGGAGCTTTAGAAGTCAAATGAGCAGAAGAAATGCAGTAGATGATTTGAGATGTGTGTGGGAAGAATGGAAGCTGAAAGATTGGCTCTCTGAAGGCTTCCCTCAGTTCCTGCCTTCCCAAAGAGACCGCAGGGAGGTTATTCTTCCTGATGGCATCTCTGCAGCAAAATAATTGCCTTGAGGATGCTGCTGTGGAAAAACACTTATTTTAGATTAACTTTGTTTAATGGAAGTGGAAAAAAAAAAAAAGGCAGCATAAGTAGGGAATTGTTTTGGATAAATTTAAGTGCTTTGTGGATAATTTAATAATCCTGAATGGCATCATTAAAATCAAACAACAGCGTGGATTCATAAACACAATGGCTTGAAATAAGAGGCAGTTGTGCATGCTGGAACATGGCTGTGCTTTGCTAGCTCCTCACTCTGAGTGGTGACGGGGATCTCTTTATGCTTTTAGAGGATGGAGGTGAAATGATGCAAATAATGGAGGAAGATCAGGTATTAGGAGGTCCTGGTGTACTTGGAAGCTCAAGGCAACCTTGTGGGCACCACAGAAATGCGACTTGAATGGGGACTCCGGCAGCAAGTGAGTTCTGCCTGCCTGAGATAACTCTTAGCAGGAGGACTTCAGTGATCAGCAAGCCTGAGTCCCATGGTGATATGTTGCACTCTGTGGCACCCATCAGATCAAATGCTGTCCTCATCTTAGACCCACAGTTCCTTAGTTGCTTAGTCCTGGAAGTACTTCCAACTTTAATTGGTCTGATCTGTAATCACTTTGCCTGACAGATTATCCATTTTGAGCTGATTTGTGGGACAGCAACCTGCATGTCCCTGCAAGCTGATGCTGTCAGGTTTCTCCTGCTTGCAGCACTTCTATAGCTGTGTTCTTCCTTCCTGGCAGCTTAGTTCTTTTCTAAACTAGGGAAAAGAATTGACTGAAAAAGGAACATCGGGGCAGGAGACGATGTCATCTGAGCATTCAGAGAAAGCTGCATGTTATTGCTATTCATTCAACCACAAAGAGAAATCCCCTTTCACTGAATTCTAGCTAGTGTATTGAGATGTCAAATCATGGTGCTGTGTGTTGTAGATAAATGAAATGAAGTGACATTACATTAAATACAGCAACATCTGTAAAGAACTGAAGGCAGCCAAAATGAAAACTTCATTCTTGCTAATGAGTATTTCTGCAGGCAACTGCCATTTCAATGAAGCTGTTTCATAGCATAGCATTATGGCTGTTATCCTGTGTATTTCTTAAGTTGTAGCCCTTTTGTCTGAAGCTAACTGAAAAAATTCAGGTCTGACCCATTGTGCTTATTTAGTGAAGTTATTCCAACAGGAGAGTGTGATGGAAACTTCTTCCTAGATGTGTGTCTTTATTTGTTAGCACATCAACATGACTTTTGAGTACTTGCCACAGCTTCACTTCTGCTCCAGTACAAAAAGTGACAACAAAAACAGTTTAATTGCCTAGGCTCTAGACCTTACTGTTGGCCTTTCTGCACCCCACATTCTCTGTCTCTTTGGAAAGCCTGAGATTTTTCTACCCCTTTCTAACCTCTTGAGCACTTACAGGATGGAATCTCTGATTTATCACTTCCATTGTTTGTATTAATCCAAGCCTCGAGCTGATTTAGTCACAATCCTCAGCTTTTATTACTGATAGTTTTCCCAAGTTGCTTGGCACTTTTTTCAGTGGTTATGTGGTTGGTTATTGCAGAAATGTGATGTGGTGTATTTCTAATTTCTCTGAAGTTAGGACAAAACCCATTGCCACTGGTTGCAGTGGGATTTCATCATCTCGAGGAGCAAGCTGGTTCTCTGTGCAGTTTCTCAACATTTCCTCTGTGCATTATTAGAATGAAGGGGCATATTTCTACTTGCAATTTGGGATAGGCAATTTAGATGATGCAGTTCTTGTAAGCTAGACAGCTTTTATTTAAAATGCCTTGGCAGCCAGGCAGAATGATTGCTTAAGTACTGTGATTACACAGTGACTGTAACAAGGAAAAACAGTCAGTAATTTAGTGATATCATTGAGAAACGTAGCGTTCCTTCAAAGCAAGCAGAGATGCTATACACAAGGGATAGCCAGCATCCCTGCTTTTGGCTACTGCTGGCTCACACACTCCTATATGCTGCTTTGCTCCATGTTAAGCAAAACTGAATGCTGAATATTTTCTGTAATCTAGCACAAACTTTCTGATTGCTAAAGCTGTGCCAGATGTTAAAGCACATCCATGCTGGAATTACAAACTCTTGCTTTGTGCTGTGTTAATTGGATTAAGTTGTTACTGTTATCTCTTTGAGAAGAAGAGACAAGCTCTCTCTTTGGCAGGGTTAGTCTAGAGCAGTTTGTTTATATGGAGTGGCTTTGCCATAATCGTTCGGAAGCTCACGAGCAATGCTAACGTGCCAGTGGTCATATATCTTTCTCCTTACAGTAAAGACAATGTGATCTGGAAATCCTTACCATTCACAAAACAAGATGAGCATGGGAGGATGCAGGCACTGAGGAGTCAGACTTCTGAGTCTCATGCCAATGCTGTCCCCTTGGGTTTGTGTCATTTTCCATTTCTACTAACCTTTTCGCTGAAGGTTCTGTGCAGACCAGTGGAGCGTGGTCCAGTATGGACTGGAGAACTTATGTTCTAGCTGCAAACCCCACCTTGTAGCTCTGCTGTGTTTCTCTAACTGCCTACTGTTCAAGTGTAAAATGAATCACTGTCAGGCTTGCACATAATTCCATGTTTGGTCCTAATGCAGAGCTTGCCTGTAAACCACATGCACATTTATCATAGAGTCATAGAATGCTTTGGCCATTTATATCATGGGAAATCTATTTTCTTCAAAATGGACAAGGGAAACCTAGCAAACCAGGGCTAGCTCCAATTTTCCCTGCAGAAGGACTGAGTTAGCTGTGTAAGTCATCTCATAGAAGCTAGTCTCTGGAGGCATCCGTCAGTGTACAAGAGTCAAACACATGGTGTGCTTTGGAGAGAATGGCTGTGATTGGGAATGTGCTTTGGGAATGACGGCATGCTGTGGCTTTCCTTATGAATCAAAGCAGCTTCTAGGTCTCGCCCAGCGCAATTCTTGGGTCTCATTATTCCTGCAAAGGTTAGACCTGTCTAAAATTGGCAGGACAAGCAAGCGAGACCCAGGCTGCTTTGTCAGAGAGCTGCCTGCGTCGCAGCTGCATCCTGTGGCTGCCGCGGTCACATCCGGAGAGGAGCGGCCCTGCTGTTTGGGTCATCTTCTGCCTCCTGGTCATGGCGTTCCTCACACACTTTCCTCAGTGGGTGCCACGGACCCCAAGTTGCTAAAAGGCCTCCTTGTCACCCTGTCCATCTTTGAATTATTTGGGAGATGAAGGCAGCAGCTGGGGTGATGCTCCTGCTGGCATGCATGGTGGTCTTGTTTCTGTGCCCTCTCCTCCCCCATACAGCAGTGCACATCCTTAACTTGTGTCTGCAACAGACAATTCATCCAGCAGTGACTGGAAATACCTATTGCTGGGTCACTTGGCTTTGTTTCAGGGAATCAGACAAAACTTGTGTGTTATGTTTAGCAATGGCACAGCTTTAGGGGACGGAATACTGAGGGTTAGATAATCCATTTTAATGTGGTTTCACAGCATAGTTTAGGTTGGAACAGACCTTTTAAGATCATCAAGCCCAACCATTTACCCAGTACTGCCAGGCCACCATTAAACTATGTTCCTCAGCACCACATCCCCACATCTTTTAAATACCTGCAGGGATGGTGATTCCACCACTTCCCTGGGCAGCCTATTACAGGGCAGCCTATTACAGGGGCTTGACAATTCCTTCAGTGAAGAAAATTTTCCTGATGTCCAACCTAAACTTCCTGTGATGCAACATGAGGCCATTGCCTCTTGTCCTATTGCTTGTTACTAGGGAGAACAGACTGACCCCCACCTTACCCTATCTTCCCTTCAGGTAGCTGTGAAGAGTGAGATGGTCTTCCCTCAGCCTGCTTTTCTCCACAGCTGCTCCTCATAAATCTTGCACTCCAGCCCTTTCACCAGCTTCGTTGCCTTTCTTTGAACATGCTCCAGTGTCCTTCTTGGAGTGAGAGGCCCCAAACTGAACGCAGCATTTGAGGGATGGCCTTGCTAGTGTTAGATTATGCTTGCTTTCAGATCAGGACTTACTTTCTCTGCATGGCTTACAGCTCCATCCCCAGGGCAAGGGTTTTCAGGGAGTGTGGAGGTGGGGAATGCCCTCACGCTCCCTTCCCAGTGGCAATGGAGATGGCCACTGGCTTGCTGTGTTGCCCAGAGTGGTACTCACCAGGAGACCACTGTGCCCATGCTGAGGGCAGAGAGGAGCAACCAATTTAAATGGGGTTGGAAAATCCCACCCAGCAGTTCCTGTAAGTCAAGCTATGGTCCTGAGGTTAGAACTCACTCCAAAGGCATGAACAAGCCTGGGGCCAACGAGTTGGTGTAATCCAATCCTCAAACTTCACTGCATGCCACTCAGTGTGGTTTTGGTCTGTGTGATGTTATGTGTGCTTCCTTAAATTACATGTAGCGAGGGCTTTAAGATAACTTGTCTTTTTTCCTCCCTGCAAATGAAGGTGTTTCCTGAGAGAGTGCCAAGAAAATTCCCGTTTGTTCGATAGGAAGTGTTTGTGATGTTAGAGAAGTTACAACTTCAAGCTTTCAATGCTTGTTGAGAACAGCTTGCTCTTGAGAGAAGATTTCTTAACAGCATAAACTGCTAAGACACACAAATGCCCTCAGTAATGACAAATTAGCAAGAATGCCCAAATCTTGTAACTAGAAGAGAATTTAGGCAGGAATCTGTTTCTTAAGCCTGATTCTTCCAGCTCATGATTTGCCTGTGGTCAGGGATATCAGGCAACCGCTACCAGGTAGCAACATCCTGAGAGTTAAAGCTCTAAGGAAGGGTTTTTTTCATAGCATAGCAGATGATATCTGCAAACTCCATTGCTAATGCATCAGTGTTCAACTGAGCCATGAGGTAATCTGTTCAGAAGAAAAATCTCCTGTGTGACTGAGGCAGAAATGGGGCAAGAAATCTAGTTCAACAAATGAATGACTTTTCATCCTCCATCTCGCAGGTCAAATATACCAACAGAATAATTGACTAAGCAAGGACCAAAAAGATATTTTATAGCCATATTGCAGAAAAAAGTAATCATACACTCTTTTTTATTAACTTGCTTTCAGCCCTGAGCAGCACTGCTGTCATTCTTCTTTCCATTAGCAAAATGAAGTCTTTAGACCCTTCCCCTGGCTAATGTTATTCCTCACGTGGTGAGGTTCAAAAACCCATTGACAAGCTGCAAATGATGTGTGAAGCAAACTCCAGGATTAAGTTTATAACCTTTCCCCAGGGGGAAAGAATTTGGAGGCAGGATTGAATTTGGGCGAGAGAAACAAAAGGGTACAACTGAGATGGGTCAGGAAAACTCATATTCCTGTTTAGCTAAATGAAAGAATACCAGCCAGTCCCTGTTTATGTGGTATCCTGGGGGGGTTTCTGCACAGGTATGTAGGACATTATAGCTCCTTCTCACAGGTTTTACTGCTCTTGCTAATGAGAAACTTCATCTCTTGCTCATTCTTTGCAGCTGGGATTTGAAAGTGTGATAAATAAAATATAAATGGAGGGAGATGGAGGGCTTATGTCCTGTGGATACGTTTGCAGCTTGGGTTTCAAAAAGCACCTACCTTCCTTCTGGGGGGTTGTCATTTACCACTGAGCTTGTTGTTGGACGGGTGTGAATAGGCTTTGGGGGCCTTTAGATGCTGTTAAACTGCAAATGTTAATGAAGTGGTGGAGCTTGGGACCTCCTTCCCCACAGTAATCAAAAAACCAGCAAGTTGCTTCACATATCTATAAGATTATTTCCTTTCATCTGCCAGTATTAGTTTCTTTTGAAGTCTAATCTTTGCTCCATATAAAATGAGAAAAGTTATTTTAAGCAGCTCAGTGGGTAAAAGGGAGTCTTGTGACCCAGTGCTCACAAAAGGAGGTCCGACCACAGGGGTTAACCCCTGTCACTCGGGCATCTGCTGCTCACTTAGGATCATTCTGGTTAGTTGGCTCATGCTGTCAACAGGATGCCAGAATGAGTGGTGCTCAGAAATGTGGCTTTACTGGAAACAGGTAATCAAGGAGAATCGTAATGGCCAATTCTACAACTGCTTGAAAAATACCAACCAACCAAAACAACAATAAAAAAATAAAACCAAAAAAGGTGCCACCAAACAAACCCCTCCCAAGCCAAAAATACCAACTTGGGTTATAAATCCAATAACAGGTATAAAATTGGACTTAGGTAATTGCTAGGAAGGCTGATAGGTTCTCTGAAGTACAGTAAGCCTGGTGGGGTTAAAATGGAGTTCCACTATGCCCATGAAGTGAGAAGTGAAATCACAGAACAGTTCAGACTGGAAGGGACCTTTCAAGGCCATCTAGTCCAAACCCCCTGCAATCAGCAGGGAGATCTTCAACTGGATCAGGTTGCTCAGAGCCCCATCCAGCCTCATCTAGCATGTTTCCAGGGATGGGACATCTACCTCTAGGCAACTCCTTCCAGTGTTTCACCACCCTCACTGTAAAAAAAAAAAAAAAAAAAAACAAACTTCCTTAGCTCTAGTCTAAATCTCTCCTCTTAGTTGAAAACCATCACCCCTTCAGGTCCTTTTGAAAAAGATTGTCCCCATCTTCCTTATAGACTCCCCTGAAGGACTGAAAGGCTGCAGTAAGGTCTAATGGTGTGACCAGAGCTGGCTCCCAGTGCTCTTCCATGTGTGTACGTTACTCAACCAAGCTTGACACTCAGGCTTTTGGCTTGTTTCTGTTTCCTGACAGCATACTTATGAAAATGAAAAATCAGGATGACTTGCTAACAGCTGCCAAAAATGCAGAAAACTCCTCTATAGAGCTGAGCTCCATCAGCAGGACAATACAACAGGAGAAATTCCTCTTGCCAGATCAAGATGTATGCTTGGAATGAGAGGTCAGGGCCCTGCATCATTGCTCTGGCTGATGCTGCCTTATCACCAATACCATAAATCACTGTCCCCTCCATTCTCAGCTGTGCAACAGCAGTGCTCTCCTTTTCAGATTTCATTTTGGAGCCTTAATTTTGAAGAAAAATATCACTTTTTTTTTTTCCTCTGTGGCTCACTGCATGCTTTTGGCACTTCTGCTCCTTCTGCGTGGGTTGCCTTTTGAAAGGAGGGACCACAGTTTGGAAAGATGAGAAATGTGGTCTTTCAGGAATTCAAGACAGAAAATATTTGGCAAGTTTCTTTGTTAAATATCCTTTGAAAAGATGGTGGTTGATAGGTAAATATGAAGAAATAAATTCAGGAGGATGGAGGAAAAGTTTTAGTAATAACCAAAGGGTTCTTTTTGCATGTAAGAGTGAAGTTATTGGTGTCATCTCTTTTTTTTTTTTTTTTTTTTTTTTGAGTTGCAAGGCATGAGCTGATATTTGTGTTTCCAGCCCTTCTCTCAGCACTCACAGCCTGGATCACAGGCATTCCTTCTGGGTGCACATCAGGGGTGATGGAAAGAGGTGACAAACGATCTCTTATGAAATTATTATGAACTGTGGAAAATATGCTTCTGTTGTTTCTTCAAGTACAAAAGAGTTCCTTAACAGCTGTAAAGCCTCCCAGAAATTAAGCACTGGGCTCAGTCCCTGTGAAGCCCAGATCCTCTTCTCTGGAGGATTCTACACTCCCTTCTTGACTGCCACCTTGGAGAAATGCAGGGCCAAGTGTTTCTGTGACCAATGGTGTGAAGACTTGGGATGCATCTTACTGTCCTTCCCATCACCTAAGTTTTTTTGTAAGCAGTTTTACTTGCTGCACTTCAGAGATAGGAGCTCTTGTATTTCAATGTCTGCTATCATGAGTGTTGCACTCTGAAAAGAAATGGAGTTATTGCAGAGCCTGATGAGATTTTTCTTTTTCCCTCCCTAAAAAACTGAAATATCACCAATTCTGATTCCTGAAGTGTGCAGTCTTTGCACATTGTTATATTTGGAAATATTTTTCATAGAATTTCAGAATGGTTAGAGTTGGAAGGGACCCTAAAGGGACCTTCAAGTGACCTCTAGTTCCAACCACCCTGCCATGTGCAGGGGTACATTTAACTAGACCAGACTGCTCAAAGCCCTATCCAACCTTGTCTTGAACACTTTTAGGGAGGGGACAGCCACAATATCTCTGGGGATTTTTTGTTCCTTTTTAGAAACACCTCTCTGTCACCCTGTTTTGTAGAGATTACTTTTGGTAAGTATTTGAAGTGTCTTCAGCAGTTGTAGATAATTCAGCATCTGTGTGCCTTAGTCTTTGACCCCTGGTGTGTTGTGGCCAGTTCCTGTCCCAAGGTGTCAGAGGGTGATGAGCTCCAGTGTTCTGTCTGTTATATCCAAGTCATATCCTGAAGGTGAAAGGCTGTGGACTTCTTCCTGGCTGCTTGCTCTGTTGATCCACTGGCAGGGATGCTTCTGCAGGGAAAAAGTGGTAACAAAACAACAGGTGACGTCTTACAGGACTAAAATAAAACTGGGATAAGGGAAATTACCACAAAGTGGAATACCCTGAAGAGAAAAAACAGCTGAAGATTGTGTTTTTGTTTAGAAGTCTGGAGCAGCCCAATCCTACACCCCAGCTATTTTTCCTCCAGCTAGTGTCAAGCCCTAAATGTGATGTTTTGGCCTCGTTTACCAAACACCCTGGTCAAAAAGTACATAGGATTTTGTTTGTACATACTGTGTTGGAAGGTTGCCTGTCATCCTGTGGCTTTGAGCTGTGATATCCATCAAGTGCTTCCCTATTGTTACTTAAACACTTCCACCAGAAAACACACATTCCTCGGGCAGTTTCATTCAGGTTTTGGTGGTGTTGCACCTGTTGCTGTTGTCTAAGCCAGAAGATGGAGATGATGGTAAAAAGCAGATGGAAGCTGTGGCCATCTGTGAGATTCCTTCAAGCTTGGCTGAGAAGTTCATGCTGGATGTCTGACCTTGGTTTCAAGTGGGCTTTGTTCTTTCTGTTGGTTTTTTTTTTTTTTTTTTTTTTTTTGTAGTCCTCTTTTATAGTAGAAATCAAAAGGCAGATTGCTGTTCTCTGTTGGGAGAAAGGAAGGGAAGAAGAAACTCTTGTGTAGATCTTCTTTGGAGGTTATCTCAGATGGTTTTTGGATGACCACAGGACGGGAATGTGCCAAAAAGTTGAATCACTGCTATATCTCATACTAGAGGCTTGAGCCTTCCAAAATACTTGTGTGTCTGATATAATGCCCACGTCTTGGATGCTGAGCTCTGAAATGCTTCTTCGGTGATCCTGTGGAGCTTTGATGAAAAGAAAAAAGGTCTTTTTTAATTACAGGGACTGGTTGGCTGTCTCTTAGAAAAATAAATTCTGAGTGGTCTTTGTTCACCACTGAATGATGGGTTATTGTGGCATAAAATAGAAGTTTGCTCCGACTGCACATTTTTGTTCTGAAATCGGCAGGAGGAGGAAATGCTGATATGGGTGTATACATGGGAGGAAGATTTATCAAAGAGGCATACATTCACACACCCTCTCTTTTTTAAAGTCATGGTCAGTAAATGATAGGCTTCCTTCCCTTGTTGCTGAATGCCAGATAGACTTCTAGTGAAATTATTTATATACACATCCCTTTAAATAATATAGAGCATCACTGGGTCAGCACAAGGCCTCAGCATCCAGTTTAAAGTGGGAGGTTGGGAAACTTCAGGCACAACCTCTAGCCTTTCCTGTCAGCACAATTTCTCTCCACGAAGGGAAGGTGGATTTTGTGAATTTAACATTTTACTATCAACAGTTTGCTTATCAGTTTCTTGCTCCTTGTTTTAATATGTATTGATTGCAACAGATGTTCCTTGTGGTTGGCTGCCTTCAGTCTAACTTTGAGCATTGTCCTGGGTTAACACAGCCCACTCTCACAAGCCCCTCTCCACTCAGACAGGAGAGAAAGAAACCCCCCCAAAAAAACCTTCTGGGTTGAGATAGAGTTGAGGTAGAGTTTTACTTGAAATGATCCAATCCACAATTTATCCTGAGAAATGAAATGCATATCAAAATGCAGAAGCAGCAACAGAAGACAGCAACCCCCTCCCACTTCTGACCCACAGCCCACCCAGCAGAAAAGCTCAAAAACTGGAAACCAGAAGCAGCAACCAAAACAGGAAGCCTCTCATGTTACAATCTGAACTTCAAGCCCCAGGGTACTTTGCTCCAGCCAGCACTTTGATTTTTGAAGCTGGCGTGATGGCAGCGTGGCGTGGCATATCACCAGCAGCTTCAACTCAACCCATGACAAGCATCTTTACAGCTTTTTGGCTGCTTGTGCATTGAATGAGGCTCATAGTGACCATGGCAGTAGAGCTGGATGTGCACAAACACGTGGCAAGGCTGTTGTCCCAGCAGCAGGTCAGTGCTGGTGGGGTGAGAGGGTGCTGTGGCACTGGGTGGTACCCCCTGCCTCGCAGCATGGATGGGACTTCTCCTGCCTTCTTTGTCATCACAGCATCTTGTGAGTTTTAAGGTACCTTTTGAATTGCTTTTTAAAATTATCTAAGCAAACACACAAAAAGGAAGGTTACCCAACCTGCAGCCCTGAAACACTGGATGCCAACGGAATTATTTTCCTCAGACCAAGGAAAAATGTATGCCTAGAAAGTTTGGACTCTGTTGCTAGACCTAGCAGTCATGTTCTGTTTACACTGCTGAACTTGCTGAGACAGTCAGGATGTATGTTTCAAAGCAAATGACAAGGCATGTGTGCTTGCATAGCCTGCCTTCTTCAGGGGCATTCTTCCTGTTTCCTCTTCAGTGTTTCTCCTGAAATTAATGTCCTTCTGACAGTAAACACTTTTGGATGCTTTAATCTAAAATGCTATGAGTAAAGGGGAAAATTGTTCTGATTTTAATAGCTTTGCTGTGGGTCTGAGTGATGCTGGTAGTGATTAATTAGTACCACTTGTTCTTTTGCTTGGTGGTGTTTCAGCTGTAGAAACTGAGGGCATGTGTAGCTGGGCTCCCTGTGACAGAGCACTGGACCAGGCTTCCCAGAGAGGTTTCACAGTCTCACAGTATATCAGAGGTTGGAAGGGACCTCAAGAGATCATCAAGTCCAACCCCCCTGCCAGAGCAGAATCACTTAGGATAGTCTGCACAGGAGCACATCCAGGTGAGTTTCGAAAGTTTCCAGAGAAGGAGACTCCACAACCCCCCTGGGGAGCTTGTTCCAGTTGTGGAAGCTTCTTTTCTGGAGATACTCAGAACTTGCCTGGGTGTGATCCTGTGCAACCTGCTCTGGGTGGACCTGCTTTAGCAGTGGGCTTGGACTAGATGATCTCCAGAGGTCCCTTCCAAACCCCTGTGTTCTGTGATTCTGTGTCTGTGACCATTGCATTACAAATGTCTGCTATGGCGTGGCAGCAGCCCACAGAATATGAGTAGTGTGGGTAAGTGCAGGTGCCTCATTATGTCCCTTGGCCAGCTCTGCATCACCCTGGGGAGGGCACATCTCAAATCTGGGACATGTCATCCATGCAGCTGGGCCAGAAGGACTAAGGGGTCCTGGGCAGCATAGACTCCCACTTGGATCTGTTGCCTTAGAAATCACTTCATTTCAAATCTGGCAGGTTTGCATGCCTCACTACTCTGCTTTATAAATCTCCTTCTCTTTAGAGAAGAAAAGGGCAGAAAAAATCTTGAAACAGAGAGGAGTTCTGGGCAGAACACAGCCACCTCACGGTTCCATGAGGCTGTACTTTGCTGTACTGCAGCAGGAGCAGCAGAGGGAGCACAAGTTAACACATCATTCCTTTACCAGGAGCTGTGCTGTCATCACTGATGACATTTTGCTCGATGGATGAAGATCAAGAATGAAAGAAAACCCCAGCCTAGTGAGTTTGCCATAGGACAGGAGGATTATGTCCTCTATATTAAATGTGGAGGGGTAGCAAATGAAAACACATCCTATAGTGGCTTCTGTTTTAAATTTTAGGCTGTGCTTTCTGTGCAGCTCTGGGTTGCATGATGTCAGATCAACTTCATGCCAAGGTGCAATCGAGGGAAGATTGATGCTGTGTGGTTCCAGAGGGCTGTGGTGCTGTTCTGCCTCTCTTCTGATAGACCTGAAGCAGCAGATTAGTAGTTGTAGGTGTCAAAAGGGAAAATGATGATGGCAACCAACTGGTCAAGTTACCTTTGGTGGGTGAGATCAGAGTCATGACCTGGTCAGGTTCTTGCAGTGTACAGCAGCCTGACCTGCCCTCCAGGCAGTATTTAATGCAGAGCTGCATTTTCCTTCAGTTTACAGCCATGTGAAAAGAAGTTAACAAAAATACCTTTTTCTGGAAGTCCATTATGTCCTCTCAGACCTGGGAGTAGTGTAGGTTCTCAGCATCCATGCAGCCCTTGCCACTCCACCAGGACAGCCATGTAGGGACTATGAGACAGACAGGGATGATCTTTATAACAGGGTCTGTTGTGACAGGCCAAGGGATGATGCTTTTAAGGAAAAGAGGGGAGGCTTTGACTAGATGTAAGGAATGAATTTTTTACAGTGAGGTTGGTGAAATGTTGCCCAGAGAGGTGGTAGAAGACCCATGCTTAGAAACATTCCAGGTCATGTTGGATGGGGCTCTGAGCACCCTGATCTGGTTGCAGATGTCCCTGCTCACTACAGGAAGGTTGGACTAGATGACCTTTGAAGGTCCTTTCCCACCCAAACCATTTTGTGATTCTTTCAGAGTGGATCGCCATCATCAATGTCACCAAATCATATTTGTCACTGCCATCTTATCCCTTAGGCCTGCAATTTTGTCAGCTATTTTCCCCATCATTCATCAAAACCTTGGACAGGACTGAATTTCTTCCTGTAAGTCCTCAAAGCTAAGTCCCAAACAGGGTCAAAGAGGAGAGATTATTTTTATTTCCCTTCCCGGAGTTTTAACAAATAAATTGCAAGCTTTAAGTTTTTCCTTCAGGTTGGAGAATGCCAATAGCAAATCTTTGCTTTGTTGAATCATTCAGCAGAAGTAAAGATTATTGAAATGTGCACAGAGAGATGGCTGGAGACCCAGAGCAAAGACTTTAGAAACCCCTGGCGGCAGGAACCATTTTCAGTCTCAGAGAACAGAAAGAGCAGAAATGTCTTTGTGTGGAAAAAATAAACTGCTCCTGTCCTTTCACAAATTCATCCTTTCCACCTTGCTGTTTTATTCATCAGTCTACTTTGTTTCTGAGGCCACCACAGGAGACAGGGACAGACTGCTAAGAAATGAAAGGTTATCTGAGCGAGTCAGGCAGTGAGGTTATTGTTTTCCAAGCACTCTTGTTCAACATGCAGTTGTGTAGTGCTCAGAGCTACCAGACAGAAGTTGAATGCACAGGTGGTAGCCTTTATTATTCATTACCTGTGAAATTAATTACCAACTCCATAGATTTTTAATGTAACTTGCTTGAGAGCTGCTTTTAAATACCTTCTGGAAGTGGCTGTCTCTTCTCCTAAGTATCGATGTCTACATTTCAGAGAAGCTTCCCTGGTTTATCTTAATCATAGAACTTTTATGATTAGAAAAGGCTTTAAGATCATCAAGTCCAACCATAACTCAACTACCATAACCACTAAACTGTATCCTCAAGTGCCACATCTACACACTTCTTGAACACCTCCAGGAATAGCAACTCCACCACCTCCCTGGGTAGCCTGTTCCAATGCTTCCCCTGGCACAGCTTAAACCCGTTTCCTCTCATCCTATGGCTAATTATTTGGGAGAAGAGACCAACACTGCTCCTCTCTGGAATCTCCACAAGAATGAGCTGGACTCTGAACATGTAAGTAGCCCTCTCCAAACCTTTGTGGGGCTTTCTGTGTGTTAGACCACCAGTCACCCAGGAGCCCATCTTCTATGGCCATGAAAAGAGGGTTAGTCAATGAATAGCTCTGGGCTTCAAGACCAAAGAGATCACTTGATGCCCAGCCTGATCCCCACCTCTCACAGGGCACAGAAGACCTCTGCTTGTTAAAATCCATCTCAAAGATATCCGATTTTTTTCAAAAAGCCTGTGTAACTCCAGCACAAATAGGAAAAAGCTTTCCTGTTTCTACTCATTCCAGTGGTGGTTGATTTTTTTTTCTTTTTTTTCCTCAAATGGACAATCTCATAACAAGTTAGAACAAGGTGAGAAGTGGTTGCCAACTTACATGAAGAATCAGCTCATTAAAATATTGAAGGCCTAATGCAAGACCTCTGGCATTACTCATCTGATCTAAAATATAGTCACCTTTTAAAATTACATCAAAATCTATCCAAAACAGAATCACCTTTTAAATTACTTCAACATCTGTCTTTTTTTAACGACTCCCTTTCCTTGACCAGAAGAAACCAGACATCACAAGCCACCAGTAGGTGCTGTCACAGCTATCCCTGCTGCCAAGGATGGATAGAAGGGTGACTTCAGCCAGTGCTGGTACTTTACCTCATCTTAAATGTGATAGTTTTAGAGAAAAACTTCCAGATGCTGGTATTGCAGAGGTAGGGATTTTTTCTCCTTTATCTTGGTGTTGGCTATATTTCTGCTGTGAACATGAATATCATTTCTCACATTCCTTTCTTTAGCTTCAGCCAGCTGCTTTTTATTGAGGAGCTGATCTTGTTTCACCAGCAGGAGAGCTCAGAAGCGATAGAAGTAGCACCCAAAGTGCAAGAATAGAGTTGTGGTATCACCTGTAAACTTCCAGCACTGGCTGTTTGAGCTTCTAGCCTTTCCGGCTTCTTAATATAAAAGTTGGAGATTGATCTGTGGCATTTTTGTGTGAGTGAGCTGTGAAGGTGGTTCTTTTTTTGTGTGCTTCTGTCTTACCAATATCCTGTGTGGGGAGAAAAAAAGAAAAAAGCTACAATGCAATGGAAAACCAAAATCGTTGCAATTTGTGACTGAGTTATTTTTTGAGGTAGTGCACAAAGCAATATGTGAGCGTATGGGCAGATGTAAAACAATTCAGAGCTTTGGGACTGGGTTTACACAGCTGTTTTTGCAGTTGGAAGACCTCTCTGAAAAGAATGAAGCTCAGACAATCAGGTTTGTCACTTCTCATTTCTCTTCTTTCTTTTTCTTCTTTGAGAAGCAGAGTTTAGCTCCCAGAGCTCTGCTTACGGTCAGTGTTCAGTGATGTTCTTCACTGGCATTAGGTGTTGGTAGGTTTGTCTGCTTGTCAAGTCCTAGGCAAGATGCAGGATGCTGTTGCACTGAAGAAGTGAACAGTTGTATGCCTGGCAGAACATTTTTATTATTTCTTTTTTTTTTTTCAGTTTGCTGGATCTAGAGAGCAGTTTGCTTTACCCTAGTCGAGTATTCAGTTAGTAAATCCTGTCGAGGCATTGATCTTGTTTCCAAAATAATTTTCCTGGGTCTTGAGGGACAGGCCATCATGATGAGTGCAGGGCTACTTAATATATCAGATTATCATAGAATGTTGGTTTAAACCCAAAAATGGGTATAAGGAGCCAGCAACTTGTTTCATCTCCTTGAGGGCTGGAAGGAGGTAGGTCCCTACACAATTGATGGAGCTGCAGGGCAGAGCTCCCCGCCAAAAAAACATTGTGTATGCTAAATCCAGCAGGGGTTCAAGGGTATGTTAGACAATATATTGAAACCACATCCTGCCTGAGAAGTCCTTGAACTGAAAAAAGCTGGAATCTGGGGAAGTGTGGGGGGAATTATTCTTACATGTGTCCCTGTGGTTTTTATATTTCCATGGTTTTAGACTTGCCTAAGACTAAAAGAGTAAAGTACTTGCAGGGGGCTTGTAAGATGAGGAGGGTTTATCAGAGTCTGTTGTGACAGGACAAGGGGTGACAGCACAAGGGGTGACAGCTTTAAACTAAATGAGGGGAAATTTAAACTAGGTAGAAGGAAGATGTTTTTTACAATGAGAATGGTGAAACACTAGCATGGGTTGCCCAGAGAGGTGGCAGATGCCCCGTCCCTGGAAACAATCCAGGTCAGGTTGGTCAGGGCCCTCAGCAACCTGATCTATTTCAAGGTGTCCCTGCTCAGTGTAGGGGGTTTGGACTAGATAACCTTTAGAGGTCCCTTCCAACTCAAAGCATTCTCTGATTCTCTGATTTTCAGCCCCAAATTACAGGCCAGGAACCCCAGCAAATGTCCTACACATCCTTTTCATAAATCACATCTTCCACAAGTAATAACTGTATGGAGTTATGTTGGGGTCTTGCTTACAGCACTGTTGAAGGGCTGAGCAGGTGAACCTTTGTCTGACCCAGTATGATCATTCTTATGCCCTGCAGGCAACTAAAAGGTAAGAAGGCACCAGGAGAGGTGCAACTTGCCAAGACATTTTAATCATCTGCATTACTCTGAGACTATCTAGAGAGTAAACAAAAGACTAAAGAGCTTTAGCTCATCCTAGCTATTTAAGATAAGAATTACATCAGTGCTCTCCAAAAATGATGATCAAACAATTTGTGTTGGGCTGTTTGTGTTGAAACAGAAATTTTCCTGCCTGTTTCTGTGCCCATCATCTAAATGACAGCAGACAAGACAGGAGATATGCCAGCCCTCAAAAACATAGATGATTCCTGCAGCTCCATTTCTTTATTGGACAACAAAAAAAAGTGCTATTTTTGGCTTGCTACACCGAGGGAGGGATTGCTTAGTCACTTGGACAACTTTTTAATAGCAAAGTTAGTAATGCCTTGTAAGGATATGTCCAGGGAGTTTGTAAAGTAGTTTTCAGTTTATATTTCATAGAGTGGTTATGAATTTGCCTGTCTGGGATACCACAGGTACAGTTGATCCTCTCTTTGGGCATGAGGATGAACCAACTAGTTGATTTCCAGATTTTTCCAGCAGAACAGAAGAACTTGGCATTGTTTATAGGACTACTAATCCTAGCAGGGTTGAATAACTCAGACGTACCCAAATTTTAGGCCAAACCAAAATATAGTACAACTAATAAATAGCAATTCAAGCTGCAGTGCTCCAAAATAGGGAACAAGCATACCCTGAGCTGCAAAATCAAGGCATTCATAAATTAACTGCTGTCAGTGGGAGCATTTTTTTTTTTTATTATGGTGGCTCACCTTTCTAGCTACTAATAACTGTTAGTCCTAAAAACATTCTAGGTAAGTTTAAAGGAAGAAGACTATAGGATTGTTATTTCTCACACCCTTCACACTCCCTTCTCCTCTTCTCTAGTAGTTTTGACAAGAAGCAGTGGGTCACTTACAACCATTTATCTTTCTCAAGCAAATACCTGCCTGAGATGTTCTGATGGGCTCTTAAGGCTTTCTCTGCAGTCCAAGGCATTGCATTGTTCTGGTGAGAAGGAGGACTGCCAAAACCAATACTGAGCTGAGATTTCAGATTCACTCCCTATCCCCTGCTGGCTTCTTGATGTGCATCTCCTTTTTTGTTTTCAGTTAAGAGGATGTATTTCACAGTGTCAGGAAGGGCAGTGTTTTTCCGGCCCCTGTGTTCATTTCTGAACCTTTTTTGGTTGTGATTTTCTGTTGCTAATGAAAGCTTCACACAAATTTTGGTTTTGGTTTTAATTTAGACTTCTTTCACTGTTGCGTGGTTTGTATGGAAGAAGAGTTTTGCTGTTTGCAGCACTGGGGGTGTATGGCAGCAATGCCTTGTTTCACAAACAGGAGCAGAAGCCAGTTAACTGGCTCTGACTCTGGGGAGGAGAGTGGTCAGAGTGGAGGTCCATAAATAATGCACATTCAGAAGCTGTTGCTGTTAAGTAAAGGTTGAACAAGCCACAGGTTTCATTTAGCTGAGGTGGAGTTTCTTATAAAGTCTGTGAAGTCTAAGATGGGACATATCTGATCTTTTGCTGTCAGGGTTTGCTCAGTATTATACCAATGTGCAGATTACAACTTTAACTCCATAATGGCCAATGTTTGCTTTTAAAGTACACACATACAAGAAAATACATTGAATCACAGAATGGTTTAGGTTGGAAGGGACCTTAAAGATCTTCTAGTTCCCAGCCTCCTGCCACAGGCATGGACACCTTCCATTAGACCAGGCTGCTCAAGACCTCATCCAACCTGGCCTTGAACATCTCCAGGGAGGGGGCATCCACAACCTCTCTGGACAGTCTGTTCCAGTGTTTCACCACCCTCACTGTAAATACATGTAGGTATATATTAGTTGAAGACACAAGTAGAGTTAATACACATACCCTAATCCCACTCTTCCCCCCTCCCCAAAAAAAAACCCAACAAACCAAAAATAATAACAAAACCTCAGGCCTAAGACAGTATCTAATTATTCCTTTCCAATCATAATTTAGTCTCTGTTTCTTTGATTAGAAGCTATTTTCCATCATCTACTCTGTCACCTTAAATAGTGCTAACAAGTTTCAGTCTTGAGTAAAATAATGGTTTGGAAGCTTTGTATTTTTGCATGTTTCGTCATGGATGTAACTGAAGCTTCAAATCCTAATGTCCTTTACAGATGGCATGCCAAAATAATGTATACTGTTCTCTGAACTTTACAGATGATAATCTGTCTACCAGGAACAGATTTAATTAGGGAAGTGATGGGGGTAATTAGAATGAAGGACAGGCTTGCAGAAATGGGAGACATTTGTTACTAAGAGCCCCTATAAAAATATTTCCTTCTGTAAACACAGCTGCTGTATGAAATGTTATTTTAAAATACATTGTGAGTGTCACATAAATGTCTAATTGACAGCTGAGAGATTGCAGAATGTAATCTGTGTGTATAGGTCAGGAACAGAAAGTGATAATTCAATGATGAGATGGATTTTGACAGAGTAGTCACAAATTCAAACTTGATGCATGCTTCTCATTTACAGATTGAGATAATATGTACCCTTTCTTATGGGACTTAAATCTTCCTCCTCCCCATAACACACATTTCAGCTTCATCAAGAGCCTGTTTAAAACACTGTGTTAGTTGTCTGTGGTGGGGAGCAGTGTATTTTCCTGCACTTTCATGGCCAGGCCTGGCATAAAAGCCTTCAGTTGGCCATGTGTAGATGGCAGCATTTACCTACTGTACTTCCCTCTTAAGTTACTTCAGGTGGTGAGGATGAGTAGTTCTCAGTGCTGGAATAAATAATATTTCAGGAAAAAAAAGCAATCAACCAACCAAACAAAAAGGATAAAGACTAATTTTGTCCTAGCACCTGCAATAAATTCAATAAATTACAGAATCACAGAATGTTAGGGCTTGCAAGGGACCTCTGGAGCTCATCTGGACTTGCTCCAGCAGGTACTCCTAGAGCAGACTGCACAGTGTAAATGGGGCAGGTGAGTGGGTGAAGGACACATATGCAGTGCTGGCAGCCTCTTTATGTCTGCCAGAAAGACAGCAATCCCCTATGGGGACAGTGTTTACAGGGAAAAGGTTCAAAGCACTGTCTGTCTTTGAAGGTTTGGCTATTTGGACTGGAAAAAGGGCAGTGCTGAGTGCTGGTGGGTCCCAAGCACAAGTGCTGCCCTGGGACCTTGCCTCTTGCCCATCGTGCCCACAGCAATGCTTTGCCTTTCCCACAAACCACACCACTCATGGTTGGAGTCTCATCTGTCTCTCTGTTGTTTTTCACTATGAAAAATCTCTATGAGTACTCTCCAAACTTTTTCCACCTATTTGAGGTTTCACTTTTTTTATTAAGTTGCTTATTTCTCTTAATTCAAGTTTGACTTGAATAACAAATGTGAGTAATACATAAATTCATTGAGTTCTCTCTGTAAGATTGGAAAAATAATCACTTAGAAGCATTTTAAATAATTGTATGCAGAAGGGTTAGGTCTTCCCCCAAAAAGATCTTGTCATGTATTCCTGCTTTTGGACAAATGAAGATGTAGATTTTGGAAAGCAAGCATCATCTAGCACAGAATTTGAATGGCTGGCACTAGGTAGCCCTCTTCATTTTGCAGTGCTGTGAAGACTTTTAAAGGAAAGCTTTCAGATCACATTGCTATTTGCTTTTACCTGGTATATCCCTCAACTCTATCTGCTTAAAATCTGCTTAACTACTGTTAGTATTCCTCCATAAGCTTGCACTGAGCAGTCCATTGCAGGCAGCTCATGGGCAGCACATCTTGTGCTTCTGAGCAGGCAACTGGCTGGTGTGTGTGAGCTGCTCTGAGAGATGTGCTGCTGTGAGAGGTGGTCTGCCATGGTTGTAGGGATGTCTTTTACTCTGGCAGGCTTCAGGCTCAGCCTTAGCCCAGGACAAGGCTTAGGTCAAACAATGAAGGAGCATTCAGTGTGTGCTAGTGAGGATCACAATTCTGCCTTCTCCTGTAGACTCAGATTAAGAACACATAGTACAGGCTGCCCAAGGAGTTTGCAGTACAAATAAAATCATCAGAGAACAGTGCACTGGGGAAAGCAAAAAAGGAAATACCTAGGACTGAAAAAAAAAAAATAAAAATTTTCAAATTATTATTGTTGACTCATATTTCTGGCTATTATATTAAATATAAAATGAGATGAGAACAAAAACAATACCTGGAAACCCCACAGTGTCCAAAAGGAGAAGGAATCTCACTGAACAGAGTTTTAGTGTTATAAGATTTTTATAAGAGTCTATGACTTTGCAAGTTCTGTTGCCATAAGGATTGGCAGTGAAGCATAGTAAAGTAATAAAAGGGCAAGGCATGGAGCCAAATCCTTCTGTTTGTAATTGTGGTGGTGATGTGCAGAGCAGCAGGAAGGGCAAATCAAATGCAGATGCCTTTTTTTTTTTTGTATGAAGTCTTGATGTTTATTGGTGATATTGCTGAAGGTGGTGTGGACACTGAAATATCCCTGCTTCAAGGCTGCTGTGATGGAGTATTTCAGAGTGATGCAGCAAGTATCCTACATGTCAGGGATGCTGTCTTGCAGTCTGAAGATAGAGTTTGGTTGCCAGTTTTCTCACTGAGGTCTCCACTGGGTTGGTTTTATCAGCTGTTGGTAGTAACTGTTCAACTAGACTGTTTCCCGAGCTGCTCTGGTATCACAGGAGAGAGTGTGTCTTATCCAGCACAGAGGCAGGACCTGGTGTGCTTTCATTGTTCCTGACTTCTCTTGCTCCTTCCTAGACGCTCCTTCCACCACTGCAGTATTGCCTTCTGTTGCTGACCTAAGTTGCTTTTATTGCTGTTGAAGCCCTCTAGTTTTCAGATACGTGGAACAGTTTATTCTTTTCATGCTTTAAGGCTGTTTCTATATAACTCCTCCTAGTGCTCTTTTCTAGACTGAATCTCAGCTCCTTCGCTATCATTCAGTTGGTGGGTCACATTTAATGACTGTGGTCATTGCTGTTCCTCTTTTCTGAGCTATTTCCTTTGCATCCACACTAGTACTGGGTTTCTGTCCTGCACTACAGTTTGATCCGAGTGCTGTAGCTACGGTGAGCCTGTGAGTACTGGAACAGACAGATCATTTCTTCTGCCATATGTGTGGCTTTCCTGGTTTGATGCCCTAGGATATTCTTTGCCTTTCCTACAGCTGGGGCACATTATTGGTGTGTGTTCAGATGGGAAGGCTCCCTCTCTACAGAAAGATGTGACATCTGTGGCTTTTCCCCTATATGGGCGGTCTGCTGCTCCATGGCTGCAGGAAATTAGGTCTGCCTTACACAGCTGGCTTTCTGCTGGATTTTTATCTTCTTGTTATCTTTTAGGTGCCTATGAACACTTTCTCTTCCTTTTGTGTGCCTCTAGAATCACACAATGATAGGGGTTTGAAGGGACCTCTAGATATCATCTAGTCCAACCCCCTGTTAAAGTAGGTTCACATAGAGCAGGTTTTGAATTTCTCCAGAGCAGAAGACTCCACAATCTCTCTGGGCAGCCTGGTCCAGGTCTCTGGCAGTCTCAAAGGGTGACAGAAAAAAACTACATAAAGTCTCATGCCAGTGTCTTGAGAAAGAGCAGGTAATTCTTCCTTCTTCCCTCTCTCCCTCCCTCAGCCTTCAGGACTGATCCATCATGACACAGAAACAATGTTGGGACATAACTGCTCTCCAGAAGGAACTTTATTAAACAGCTCCTACCTCCCAAGTCAGAGGTGTTAGTTGGAAGGTCCCTTGTAAAACATCAGAATATATTGACTACACATAGCTATCATGCTGTGTTGCCCACAGGGTTGCCTGCTTGCTCAGGAATGATATTGAAGCATGCACAGAAGAGCAATAAAAATTATGAGGAGATTGCAGGTAGAGAGCAAGGCCAATGAAGAAAGCCGAGGGGAGCTAGTTACTTTTTTAATGGTTAGAAGACAGATGCCTTAGCTGGGATTTAGTCTGCCTGCTTATGTACACAGAGACATATGTCTTAACAGCAGTGGAATAAAATTAGCAGGGTTAGGAAGGGAGAGTGGTCTGAGTCAACAGAAGGGAGCGAGGTAGGTTTTTGGAGAACTGCACCTTACGTGGCACCACCACTACCTCTAGTAGCTGGAAGAGGGGAGGATGAATTGTGGTTGAAGCTGGAAGAGATAAGTCACACTGCCTTTTCTTCTTTCCCTAAGGAAGTAGCAGACCCTGCAAATCCCACATTCCAGTGAGCAAGCAGGTGAATACTGTGCCAAGGAAAAGCAGTATTAGACTCTTCCCAAATAAGTCAGGTTTAATTAATACTGTTACACGAATACCCCCAGTCACATTAACCCATTTAGAACTGTGCAGCTACATTTTGAGTGAGCAATGAAAGAGGCCTCACAGCATTTAAAAGAAAAAAAAAATTAGCAAGTTGCACCACAAAGATGTAGAATTTGAACCACAAAGGTGTAGAAGTTGCACCACAAAGGTGATGAGAACACAAGACAAATTACACATCTAGTAAAATATTTGGACCTCTTCCACTTACTTCACATATATTTGGCAAAGCTGAGACTGAAACTGAGGTAGAAGCCCTCAGCTGCTGCCCTGAAATAATCTCAGTAGTGGGCACCCAGAGGAGAGCAACCACTCCTGCAGGACACTGCTCTGCGTGGAGCTGGCAGCAAGGAATAAACAGGCAGTCTCTGTTAAACACTGAACATATTTTACCTTGTGTTTGAAATCATCTTTCTGAGACATTGTGGGGGCTTTGAGGATATTCAGTAGCTGTCAGCTCTGAGGTATGTCACGTTTCAGACTCCCACTGAAGCGACTCAAGTTATTCATCACTCCTCCTGAGATCCCCTTGCAGCTGGTCAAGGTTTGCTCTGAACTAAGTGTTAATTTGATACCTTCAGAAACTTGCTTCCTAAAATACCAGGGAGGGTTAATGCTGACAGCTCTCTGGTTTAAAATGTGATGCTTTGCTTTTCCTGACCAGAAACTTTTTGTTTTGAGGAGACTTCTTACTAAAGTATATTTTAAAATGTTCTCATTTTCGTTGAATTCTGTTTGTAAAACACCATTACTAGCCAAGGAATACTTACAACAAAGCTCTCCAATGGAGATTTTTCTTTTACTAATACATTCCTGGAAGATGGCCTCTTTCAGTTTCTCTCAAACCTTTTTTGTATTTGAAAACATAAAGCCCAGTCCTACTACACACACCTTTTGTTAACTGAGCTATTGAGTGGACCATGAGCTTAGTCCCATCAGTTCATACCCCCTATGTAAACTTAAGATTTTTCACTTGGCTTGAAGAAGTTGTGAGATGATTTCTGGGTATGTTTTGAAGGTTTGTTGACAGTGCTGAGCAGTTGCTCACAAGCCCACATGAAGGCTTAAGAGCAGATCTCATCATTACAAATGTACTATTTTTCTTTTTAAGATGTTAATTGATGAATTGTTAGGGATTAAATTTACTACCTTTTCTTTTTTTCTCCTTTGTATTTAAACTGTACTCTGTAAGTGAAGGAGTAGTTTTCAATAGGGTCTGCTGAGAGAATGGCTCAGGCTCAATTACTGCCCTGAATCCACTGGACTTTAAGGCTGCATCTGGTGGCAGATGCTGTAACAACCTGTTTTTTCCCCTTGTGCATCAGCTCTGTAAATATTATCTAGGTTACTGGAGCATTTGGCACTTGGAAAGCGTGACCAGGCCCTATGCCAAGTGAGACATACAACTTTTGTTTGCTGTGGTGCCTAAGTTGTGCAAATAAGATGATTTTTGTGCCTCCAGGAAAAAAACATGTCAATTGAAATTCTTAGTCACCTTTTCTTAGTCACATTCTAGAGCAAGGAGATGGTATCACAGCCATTGTGCAGAGGGAAATAAATCTTTTTAGTTGGCCTTATTTTGTTACGTGGTTACTGTTTTCTGTTTTGTAGCAGCTGACTAACATAATGGACCACTTTCTGGCATAGTAACTGAAGCCAGTTGGATTTACACCAGCAGGAATTTTGATGTAATTTCATTATGATTTCAATAACAGGAAGTAAGCTCAAGTTTGGAAGAAAAAAATTCAAGTGCTGCTCTGTTTCTGTGTAGTCCGATGATAGAATCATAGAATGGTTTGAATTGGAAGGGACCTTAAAGATCATCTAGTTCCAGCCCCCCTGCCATGGGCAGGGACATCCTTTACTAGATCCACTCCATAATCTTGCTAGACATAGAGGTGAGACTGACTGGCCTGCAGTTCCTATATGGTCCTTTGTTCCCCCCATTTAAAAAATGCAGGTTATGTTTTTCTTAGTCCAGTCAGCAGGAACTTCACTGCACTGCCCTCAGGACCTGTGGATGCATCTTATTAGGTCTCATGGACTTGTGCACCTTCAGGTTCCTTAGATGGTCTTGAACCTGATCATCTCCTGCAGTGAGTGGTTCTTACCTCTTCCAGCTTCTTCTCTCACTCCCTGACTTTGCCTTCTGAAACTTGGGTGGTGTGGCTGGAGCACTTGCCACTATTTGTGTTGTTAGTAGAGATATCTCTTAATAAGATACACACATAAACATAGAAAAAAAAAATCAGAGGAGCTGAGCTGATTTTGTGCATAAATTAGCAAATTTGGTAAGTTACTGTGATATAAAGTAATTGTGGTATAGAAAGCTTCATTGTGAAGTATCAGTGAAGTCACCAGTGAGTGACTGTATAGGATAAAAATTAGTGCAGAACCAAATATGCTTTCTATGATAATTTTATTAGTTCAGCAATTTATTCATTGTGTTGTAGCTGTGAGTTAAGTTAAAGAGCTGCAAACAGTGGAAACTGTGGTTTGCAGCACACTTTCTAAATCTGCAAAGTACAAAGTTATTAAAACAGCACTGTATGCTTTAAACTAAAAGTTTAAAGTTCTCCAAGCTCCTCCTGAAATATGATTTTGAAGGTACTTGTGTGTAGTTAATGATCTTTTATGTAAGTTAGTTATGATAATACACTTCATAAGATGCTTTTTAATGCTTTTCTGACATCCATGATGTTTTACCAAAGACTGCTAGAAACATAGGAAAAGACTTTAGTCAAATGTTAATGGGAAAAGGATGTCTTCATATATGTCAGACTACTTTAGGTAATTATCTGTCAGGATAAAATTGATTTAGGATTCCTATTTGTATTTCTCCTCTTCATTAAGTGTATGTTCATCAGCCTGACAAATATGAAATGAGAAGGAGTTGTGGCAGCAGGTATGGATTTTAGAGGTAAATTTAACTTTGAACATGGTAGAGCAGTGGAACAAGCTGCTCAGAGAGATTGTGAAGTCTCCATCACAAGAGGCATTCAAAACTCACCTGGTCCTCTAGGTGATGATCACTCTAGGTGATCGTGCTCTAGCAGGGGGGGGTTGGATTAGATGGTATTCAGAGGTCCCTTCTAACCCCTATCACTCTGTGACTCTGTGAGGTGCCAACAGGACTTTCATGATCTGTCTGTGTACCTTGGATGTCCAGGCTGCCCAAGACTCTGAAACACTGCCCAAAGGGATGTTGGAGCAGTTGGTCTCCTCAGGCTAGTTCAGTGATCACCTCTGCTTGGTTGCATCCCACCGTGTACTCTGGCATGCCGAGTCCCATTGGAATGTCCCATTGGGAAGCTTATTCTGCTCTGTAAGGTTTTTTCTTTTCATTTGCTTGTTTTTCTGAAAGGGCAAAGATGGGAAAAGTTCTAAAACTGGCATAGGGTATAATTATCCTAGGCCTCAATTGTGGCATTGCAGCTGCTTGACATGAAAGGTATCGCCAGCTGAAGCCTGCAGAGCGTGGGGCAAATGAAAGGAGTTTGCTCTGATGGCTCCCTCCAGCTTTGGGCCAGACGTAGTTTGCAGCTGGGCCTCGCTGGGAAGGATGGAGTCAGGAGGGCAGAAGCAGTCCTGTGGCTCAGCTGCCAGCATGAGGAGGCAGTCTGGGGATCTTGGGTCTGATGGACAAAAGGGCCATGGCAGAGCTGAGCTTTACAGACAATGAGGCCGTGAGAGTCAGCTGTGACTTTTCAAATTAGCACATTCTTTCCTTACTATGAGAACTTTTTTTCATGGACCCATTGTTTTGAAATGAATATCCATGATTGTTTTGTAGCAAATAGAAAGTTTTTTGGCTGAATAAAGTTATCCAAGTTCTCAGCCCCATCTTGCCCCCTTTCTGAACATGAGCACTAAGTTGTGTGCTTGCTTGCCTGGTAGCAGCTCAGGCCCTGATTTGAACGTTCATTGCTTTTAGGGATGTTTGTTACTTTCACCTCTGTGTCCCTGGGGGCTGTCATTAACAAATCTGAAGGTTTGCTGTGGCCTCAAGAACATGGTTTAGCAAAGAAGATTAAAACAGTGGTGGACTCCTTTGCTCAGTGAAGTCCTCTCTTTTGCATTAAAGAGGTAATGGACTGTAAAGTATAAACACCACAGCAAGAAGAAAGGAATAGGTTTTCTCTAGCATTCATTAACATGAGGCAGAACTGTAGGTTCTGGTGGTCTAGACAGAGAGCTGTAATGTTTCTCCTGGCTGTTCTCATTAATTTTGACAGATTTGAGGAGTTTGCATTTCTGCACAGAGGTTTCAGTGTAACCCTTTTTTTTCCCCTCCCTGTACTATAGGCTCATTTCAATTCATCCAGCAGTCTTTACCATGTACATTAGGCTGTACAACACGTGCAAAGTAAGGCATTAACCTTGCTGGAGTCTCTCAGGATTTGTTTTGGGTAACTGAAAACAGAATGTGAATCCAGTCAGCGATTAGCATTGCTGCAAATATTTCCCCTTCATTTTTTTCACCGTTGTTATTTTAACCCAAATTACTGTAATCATAACCTGTGTAACTTTCTCCCTGAAGCATAGTGCAAATACTTAAAGCCTTTTGCATACCACCTCATGGTGAGGAATTACCATGGCTGGTTGGAGAGCATATGTGAATCACTGGGCTTCAAGAAGTAAGGAAGCTATTGAGTGTTGTTTGTTGATGAATGTGTAAGAAATGCATTTGAAAGAAACACAAAACCCAATAGTTATTAAGTTCTGAATATACCAGCAACCTATAATTCATTATTTTAAGAAGTAACCTTTTTTTGAGACCAAATATAACTGGTCAGCAAATGACACCCAGCAGGGTGTGTGTCATTGCTTCATAAAGGAAAGGCAAAGATGCCTTTAAAAATGCATTTAAATACTGTATTGAAAACTCTGTGAATAAGCAGATAGAAGCCACAAAGCAAGATCATGAGAAATGTATATTGTCCTTAATATTCTTAAGTCAGGACGGTGTCATAAATCCATTTTTAATGTTAAATGCACCACACTCCGCAGATATTCAAAAACAACCCTAAGTTTTTGTTTCTGTGATAGAAAATAATTTTCCTGGATATTTTTGATTCCTACATCATTAAGTCTTATTTTAGAGTTCCTGGACACTTTCACAGTTGGTCTGTCCAATAGTTAATGGTTAAGGGGCTAAGGACCAGGCTACATATGATAAATTTACCTTACTTGTTCCAGTTTCAAAGCTTCCTATTCCCTTCCTGTTTCATCATCGACTCCATTTATTGCTTGTCTCAGCATCTAACAGATTACTGTATTCCTACAGTGCTGTAGAAAGAGAACAGCACTTCTTAGCTTCAGTATCTGTAGCTGTCAGAAACCTCCTGGGGAAAGTTATTTTCAATTAAGTTGACTTGGAAGATGAAGACATTGACTTTTAACTGTAATGTAAGGTGTAATGTAGATGAGGGATAGGTTTTTACCAGCTTGGCAAGTTCTTAACTTTTTCCACACTATATTTGCAGAGGCATTTACAACTTTGGACTTTTCGTTGTGTCTACTTGGTTTGAGCAAATTCTCTTACCCCTTCTGAGCATCAAAAACTGACCCTGTCTCAAACAGAGGTGTTTGGTGACTTGATCAAATAAGAGAATATCCAGTTTCTGAGATTCAGGAAACAAAACACCACTCCTTGCTGAGTGGTGCTGGGTTAACCAGAGAGGTGGTACGTATCAAAGCTCTCCTAGACTATCTAAAATGAAATGGAACAAATGCAAATAAGCGGCTATAAGTAATTTACATTCTTCTGTACTAACTTCAACCAAATACCAACCACCCATCCATCTAAAATGACTCACAGGACTGTTCTGTGCAGTCTGAACCTGCACAGGTGCTTACAGAAGTGTAGCTGGTTAAAAGTTGATGCCAGTTTTCCCTGATCATCAGTTTTGTCCTTCTTCACACTTACACACGTAAGCCTTCTCACAATCTGCTATCCATTTATTCAGCCATTAAAGAAAAATGAGATTTTTATAGTATGTGGTATTAGCACATTATGAAATAATTGCTGAATTTATTATACCATACTTTAACACAAAAATGAAGCATGCTTTAATTCAACATCACTTTGAACATGAGATTGCCCTTTAGGCTTTGAATTTGATTGAAATTTATCCATGAAGGAGGCAAATCCAACAGCAGACCTTGTTTGTCTTAAAATCCTCTGAAGTATTTTCTGCTCTCCATACTGTAGTTTGCTCACAGCAGTCACTGAAGGAATGAATGCATTCTGCACATACTTTTAGGGCCTTTTTGAGGGGGTGCAAGCGAGGCAGAGACTTTTTTTGTGTGAGGTTCCTTCCTCCCTTTGTCGTTGGTATCCATACAGCTTTTGGACAATGTCACATTCTGACTGTGAAAATGAGGAATGATGAGGGCTTAGGCTGGCAGCCAGATCTGCCATAAACTGCACTGTACCAATCATATCACCTTATTTTTTCCTTCTGGAAGACAAATGCAGTATTCATTTAACTCCCACAAATGTGCCTTTATCATGTTTGAGAAGTCTTCGGGAAGCTTGTAGTAGCAAACTATTGATAAATGCAGAGGTTGCTGTTTCTTATAAATGCTCATAGCACTTTTCAAACAGTGTGTTTCTACACAGGTATTTATATTTTCAGTTTTAAAATATTATGAAATGCAGCATCCCCCTCTCTTACTTCCTATGCAATTACTTGTAGTAAGAGAAACAAATCCCTGTAAAGCACACTGCGATGTCTTCACGGCATAATGCTTTCCCAGTTGGCCTATCACCAACTGCTCATTATGAAATTACATTGGTAATTATGTTGTCACCATTAACACCATGAGCTAGAGAAGGCTTCTGAGCTCTTGGCGTTGTTTTAATTATTCAGATCCTCCTTGACTGCCTTGCTTTTCTTCTTTCCATTGCTTGATATCTCAGAAAGCTTCCAGAATCGTTACCTAAAAATATATTTTTTTTACATCAAAGTTTTGCTCTGGCATTCTTCTACGTTGTGCTGAGAAAAAAAAAAAAAGAGCTCTGTGGAAGGGTGAGATTTAGGAATTTTAGGTGGTTGTGCTGGTTTGGGGCCAGACAGATGGTCTCTTGCCCCGAAAGGGACAAAAGAATGAGACTCACACAAACGGATTGGAGAGTGATGGAAAGTTTAAATGGAAAAGCGATTGGTGAAGCTACAGAGAACTACAAACTACAAAGCATAGTGACAAAGAGTATCCCAAAGCGTACAGAACCCCTCACAGAATGATGATGGTGATGGTGAAAACCCGTCACAGAATGGTGATGGTGAAAACAGTACAAAAAGAGAGAGAAACTGCAGCATTATTTTGTAGACCTCTCCATAATGCCCAGTTTTATTGCCATAATTTTCTTACTAAGAGTCAATAGATGACTTTCTTTGGTTTAATATATTATTTGTTTCCTACTCTCTTTCTGTTCTCCTCCCCTTCAATGTAACACAATCATTTCATTCTAAACCATTCCATTTTGTTCTCAAAGTACTTTTTCCCCCCCTTGATTGTTTATGAAACTATTGAAATGCTTCAATTGTGAACATACAATGTATGATCATCCTCTAATCTGTTCCACATGGATAGTGGGCCAGTTTGTACACCCAGTACATAGAACTGCTTGATTCAGTTAAAACCAGCAAGACTGATGCTGTTCCAGTTCAAACTACAAGATCATTTAGAAAAACCCCATATGTTTCTGAAAAAAATCACATGCTACAGCCTAAACACCCTATTGAATACATCACCTTTTGTGTCACCTCTGAGGAATGGAGAAGCAAGACAAAAGGTAAACACAAATAAATTGTTCAGTCTTCCAAAGAAAGAATTGTATCTTTTAATCATGTATTTAAGGGTTCTTGAACTTTGAGGGTGCTTTGAACTTTAAGGGTGAAGAAGTCCTGAGTCTTTTATGGTTCCATTTGAACATTCATTCTGATTGTTGGGTGGTTTTTTTTTTTTCCCCCCTGAGCGTGCTCCTCAGAAGGGAACTGGTGATTCTCAGCCCTGCTAAAATTCTTCCCATACGTTTTTAACAATCCAGAGGTTTGTAGTAATGACCAGTGGTGGTGAATTTTCAAAGGATGAAAGATTTGGCATGATCAGGGTAATAACTGAAAACCCCAAGCGCTATCATGCATGGGATTGCTGAGTCGGTTTAGTCAGGACATCAGACAGGGACCTGAACATGAAAAGTCTCTTTGGTTTCACTTGTCCTGGAAATACCATGAGAACCATTTTCTTGTGGTATTTCTGCTTCTTGCCACACTAAAATTAAGATATGCAGAAATGCCAATGTATTTGTTGTTTCTTCTTTTTTTATTTTGCCTTCAAAGTTTACTAAGATTATCAAAACTCACAGTTAGTTTTGACTTGATTGAAGAGAGGCTTTGGTTTGGTCATCCTTTGTCTGGAGTAAACCAAATGGCCAACCTGACAGTTGTGTTTGTACTATGATTGCCAACTGCTGGTGATATTTCTGACTCAGTAATCAGGACTTGCTTAGAACTATCCACAAGAAAACTACGTTTTTATAATGTCTCTTGGGAGCAGGTGGCTGTGAAGTGTCCCCAGGTCAGTCATGGAGTGTCCCATAGGAGAGCTGCAGGACAGCACACATCATCAAGTATTAAACTGAGGAGGAGGAAAGCCACAAAAACTTATCAGAGGGATGAAACACATCTCCTATAAGCACAGGTTTGGAGCATTGGAGTTATTCAGCCTGGAAAATAAAAGGCTCTGGTAAGACCTTATTGCAGCCTTTCAGTACTTAGAGGGGGCATGTAGAAAAATGGGGATAATCTTTTTAGCAGGTCCTTTTGTGATAGGACAAGAGGTGGTGGTCTTAAAGAGGGGAGATTGAGACTAGGTAGAAGGAAGACCTTCTTTACAGTGAGGGTGGTGAAACATAGGAAGGGGTTGCCCAGAGAGGTGGTAGAAGCCCCATCCCTGGAAACATTCCAGGTCAGGCTGGGCAGGGTTCTGAGCAACCTCATCCAGTTAAGTTCCTGCTCAGTGCTGGGGGCTTGGACTTGATGACCTTTAAAGGTCCCTTCTAACCCAAAGCATTCTATGATTGTAGCCTTTGTCATCTCCTTCCAGGCAGCCTAGAAGTGTACTACACTAGCATTTTAGTCAACCATTTGAGGAAGGAATTAACCACAGAAACTTAATTAGGTTCACTCTGCTGATGTGCTGTATGTAGATGTCTACAGTCTCTCTTTGCTCTTCCCTTAAGGTCTCATCTTGGAAGTCAGTGAGAGACTGGCAGCAGTGCAGAGTCACTGGTATTGGGGGAGAGAGCTGTAATATACTCCTTGGATATCTGTATAGGAGTTGGACTGTTAAAAGTTCTCATTATTGTAGTGGCCAGAGAATGTAACTTCATAGGTTGATGTAGGTTCTACATAGAATGAAAGATGTGCCATATCTTTAGGAAACCAGTAAAAATAAAATCTCTGACTTTATGCTCAAATAAAACACCTCATATCCTTTATTAAGGAAGATGACTGTGAGAATCCCACATCAGCACACTGTTCCAGCTACTCCAGCTATTTCTGTGAATGCCTGGTTTCTTTAGCTTCAGTTTTCTTCAGGGCACAAGGTTATGTATATATTTACAGAAGTGATGAAATGATAAATCTGAAAGCTAACTTTTAATTAGTCTTTAATGCTTGGTTCTTCTATATCAAATCCAAAGTGCAACAGCTGAGTAAGAAAATTTGAAAATTAAGTGTGGGATACTAAAACTGTTGTTGGCTGACATGAAAACTATTATAAACTGACTTTCAGCCACTTTCCACGTTCCCAGGATAAAAAAAAAAATATATATTATTCAGCTCTTCAGAATATTTCTTGAGATTGAAGTGTGTAGTTATATGTAAATTTGAATCTCCCAGTGTGGTGATGTCCCACATGACATGTTTGTTCTAGCAGAGCTGCAGTGTCTCTTTCAGCCATGCAGAAGATCAGAAGATCAGGCGACTATAAACCTGCAGGGTAGATCCAGGTGGTGTGGATTCACTGGCACTAAGCAAACTCATCTTAACCAAACCTCTTCATGAGCCTCTGATTACCCAGACGCTTGCCCTGCTGGCAGAGGAGACTCTGCTACCATAGCCTTGATGGTCAGCTGGGTCTGTTGAGGTCAATCATGATGAGAAGGCACATATGTGACCACATAAAAAAGCCTTTCTGGCTGCAAGTGGCCTGTGGCCACAGGGAGGGAACACCCACCCCCAGTGCTGCAGGAACAGATGTGAGGCTGCTGCAGAATAAGGTGAGGAGGATGTGAAATATTTGGAGCTTTTAGCCCTGCAGTTTTTTGCTAGCAGCCTGTTGATGCTGTGGGGAAAAAGCTTTTAGGCATTTCTGGAAAATGGCCCCATTTTCCTAAATGTTAAACTAGAAAATAACACCTTGGCCTTCTGTATTTTATTTGTTAAATTCTATTTAGACTCATGCAGCCTTTTTTGCTCTGAAATTTGCTGCTATACAGCCCCCATAACACTGCAAAACATTCAGCCAACATTCAGTCCTGTGTCTTTAAAACCCTTCCACTTCCAAGGAAAAAACAACCTCTGGTTTCTTGACTATAGTGTTCAGTGATAGAGTGGATTTGTCCTAATGTCCTTGTGATTGAATATGTCTTAAATGTCACACCTGGTACTTTAATTAGGTGATTTATTTAGTTTAGAGGTGTGATATTCCCATTCGTGAACTGCTAATGCTTACTTTTTCTGCCTCTATCCTTCTTTTTTTTTTTTTTTTTCTGGCATAGCCAGAAATGTTCTTACCAATTCAATCAATTTCTTATTACATGGCAGTAGACCTCATTTAATTAAATGCAAAGTTATAAACCAAACAGTTCCCAAATGTGTAATGTTTTAAGTATTAAAAAAAAAAAAAATTAGAAGTTCCAAACCTTTCCCAAACTAGTGAGCTAAACCTCACTAGTGTTTGCCAAGTGTTTGTATTGATTTTTGGTATTTGGAATAGGTTTTGTGACTAGAAGGTACTGCTGGGCACTGAGGAATTAACATCTTGGTGAGAAAATCATCCCTTTAATCTGGGGAAATGATATCGGCCCACGTGTGTGTGCCTGTCCCAGCATCTATGGGTAGGCAATGAAAGGATGGATAGAGAAATTTTTCTGGTTCTTGCAGTGGCCATCAAGGTATGGATGGAGCTGCTCTGTTCTTCCTGCTCTCCTCACCATGCTCAGTGGCCTGACAGAGGTGCAAGAACCAACTGCACCTCTTAATGTGTGCCATAGTAAACTGCTCTTTCTAGTACATGTAGCAATCACTGAGGTGTGTACTCTCCTGGTCCTTCCCAGGTGAGTGCACTTCCACATTGAGATTATGAGTTGGACCGTGCACACACTCAAGGTCTTCTGGATTAAATGAATGCAATAGTGCTTGGGCACTGACTTGTGCTGTAAAATATCTGTGAGATGCTGTTCCAGTACAGACTGGAAAACTGATGCTCTGCAGTCATGGGAGGACTCATGGTTCAGGTCATCTTCTCCAGGGAAAGTGTGCTTGCGCTCCGCTGGACTGCATTGTCAGGACTGGCTTGGTGGGAGAGGAGAATTGGAGCAGCTCTGCCGTGTCCCTCTCTAGGTGCCTGTTGTGAGCAGGTAGATTGTCCTGGAACCTGGCCTTTGTCATGTGCAGGTATACACACACATGCACAGGGGTGCATCTAGAGCAGCTTATGGTCCTTCATGCTGGTCCAACTATGCTTTGGTCCCCCTGGGTTGCCATTTCTGGGCTCCTTTGGAGGAGGTCCTATGTTGAACTGGAATTCAAAATAACTTATTTGAGCAATCAGTCCCTTTTTTTAAACTGTATGAATGTTGACTGAGCTACACATGTTACTCATTTACCAGACCTGACAAAATAACCTGCATTTCATTATGGGTTTGGTGCTGAAGGGGGGAAAACCCACGCCTGCTTGTGGCATTTCTTATCACTTTTATATCTTGTACCTCTCTGATGTTTATCTCTCATTTATTGTGCGGTTGGATTATTTTGGGTTTCCATGTATTTCACATGATTATATGTGTTTTGATGTGTATTTTAAAGTCAGCCTGCTCTTTCTTTCTTGAATTAGCCAAGGGTTGAGTAGTGCATTCCTGAACCCAGTCTTAATTCCTTCTCTTGCATGTCAGACCGTGGCTCTTAGGGAGCAGTGAATGATGTAGCACTTAAATGTTAATTAAAAATACTGATTTCAGAGAGAACAGGAACATGCCTTGCTTTGTCTTTTGGAAAACCCTTTTTTTTTTTTTTTTTTCTGTTCTGGCTGGAATCACCACTTGTGATTATGAAGGCCTATAAGAAAGATGGGGACAGCCACTTAGGAGGGCCTTCTTACAGGCCACCTTTAAGTACTGAAAGTCTGCAGTAAGGTCTCCATGGAGCCCTCTCTGCTCCAGGCTAAACAACCCCATTTCTCTCAGCCTTTCTTCTCAGGAGAGGTGTTCCATCCCTCTCATTGTTTTTGGGACCTCCTCTGGACTCACTCCAACAGGTCCATGCCTTTTCTGTGTGGAGGAGAGACCTCTGCCTGGAGGGACCTGATAGGGAAGGCATCAACAGCTTGGTTGAAGCAGAGCAGTCAGTCTGGGGAGCCCAGAGAGCATCTTTGCTGCTGACCATAGAATCAGTCAGGTTTGGAAGGGACCACAAGGGTCATCTAGTTCCAACCCCCCTGCCATGGGCAGGGACACCCCCACACTACATGAGGCTGGCCAGAGCCTCATCCAGCCTGGCCTTAAACACCTCCAAGGATGGGGCCTCAACCACCTCCCTGGGCAACCCATTCCAGGCTCTCACCACTCTGGCACCTTGGACCAGGGAGCTGCTGAGCAGCAGGGTGAGCATCCAGATCCAGTGCTCATTTCATTAATGGCTGTGTCAAGATGGCCCTTGTGTCCTACTTTGATGTCTGGTGTGCATGCAAGGAGTAATCCCTGCATATAACAGTTTCTGAAGTTAATTTGCGTGCTGCTCTAGTGTGTGTTCATCTGTTGCCATGAGCATGTGGAGGGACACAGTTTATCAGCCACACATGTTTACTCACAGCCTCATAAATAGCAGTTTCCTGCATTGCTGGTTTTAATGAACACCCTTCCCAGGTACTGATGGATCCCAGCACAAATGGGTAAATGGCACTGCATGTCTGCTGGAGGTGGTGTTTGCAGCCCTCTCACCAGAATTTCTTTTCAGTGGCAGTATCATCTGGGCTTTGCTGGGAGGTTAGATGTAACCACAGTAGGTAACACATTTCCAGACAATGCCTTATTGTCTGTGCAGGCTGGACGCAAAGACCTTGCATACCTATTTAGAATCAAGATTCAATTACCAACCTTTTTGGCATTTTGATGTAAAATGTTCTTTATTATGGTCTTCTCATAGCTAAAGCATGAGTCACTGGCAAGCCAGAATAGATTTTGGCTATGCTGCATGATGAAGTGTGCTGGATGCAGCGAAACATTTAATCAAGACTCCAGGCCGTGCAACTCCCAGTGGCCACCTAAACAAAACAAAAAAAAAGGTAAAATCCCCCCCAAACAACAATAACCCCCCCCCACCTCCCTAACCACACACAGAAAAAAGAAATAAAAACACCCCCAAAATAAAAAAAATAAAAAAAAAAGAAGAAAAAGAAGAAACAAATTCTAGCATGTTTTCTTGGCACCACAAAGATGAACATTTCTTCAGAGTCAACACAAGAAAGTGACATCTTTATTATTATTATTATTATTTTAAATAACAGTGGGAGCAGATTTACATCTGATTTAGACTAGATAAAAGGAAGACATTTTTACAGTGAGGTTGGTGAAACACTGGAATGCGTTGTCTAGAGAAGAAGTAGAAGCCCCATCCCTGGAAATATTCCAGGTCAGGTTGGATGGGGCTCTGAGCAACCTGATCTAGTTGAAGATGTTTCTGTTGACTGCAGGCTGTAGGACTATGTGACCTTTAAAGGCCCCTTCCAACTCAAATGTTTTATGCTTTTTCTAGTAGTGTCAGTTAAATCAGTGAGATATTGAAAGCATTCTGATCTTCCAGCATTTCTCCCCTAGATTAAAATTACCTGGGAATCCACTATATAGAATTTTAATGATTATGTTTCCCTGAATGTTCCTTTAATGGAGAAAAAGAAACATTTTGACAAAAATACTGCTAATCAGCAGTAATTCCTGCTTCTGTGAGGCGAAAAGGAAATGTTACTAATAATTGCTGCTCTTGATGTGCTCAAACTGTTGTCCCGTGCTGGGTCGATACTTGATCTGCATTGGGGTGGAGCAGGCAGACTTGTAGCCCAGGACAGCTTTCAAATAATCTCTTTTTATACTAAGGTACTTGAGCCCAGCCATCAAAACCAAGTTTAGTGTTCTGGTCTGCTGTAGAGAGATCCCAAGTGTGTAAGGTCTAAGTGCATGGCTGACACATCCATTTAATGCCTAAGCACTTGTCACTCTCGCTTAAAATTAGGGATTTAGCCTGCAGTCAATAGAAGGATTTGGATTATATTTGCTACACTGAATTTTTTTCAAAGGTATAACCCCAAAACTCAAAGATCAAGTGACAGCTGCTGCCTCTGGACATTCAAACATGTCTTTTTTTTTTTTTTTTTTTTTTTTTTTTTTTCCCAGGCAGTGTCTTTTTCGAGCTTGTTGGTTTGGGGTTTTTATTTGACATTTTCTCCCTGGATGCAATCTTCCTACCGTTAATGGTGGGATTCTTAACAACTTTTTCAATTTAACAGGTTTGCTGGCCTGCAGCACAATAGACTAATGTGTTTTTTATTGTACCAGCATGCACTGAGATTGTTTCCCTCCTGAAAAGTGGGATATTTAGATACCTCGTTCAGCCTCTGTCTAAGCAAAAGCTATTGCCTTGTCCCTAGACGTTTTCTTTATAAATGGGCTTTCCATCTTGTAGAAATTGTAAATATGCATGATCTGCAGTTCAGGTTTTCCACCTCCCTGAGCTATGCTATTATTGGTTGTTCAAACAGTTTTAAAATGTGTTTATTTTTCACCCCCACGCTTAACTGTTTCCAAGTATTTTAGTTAGAGTAAGGTGGGAAACTGATTCAGGGTTTCTTGTCATTATTAAAAACATTCTTTTGGAGATTTTTCTGAGACTATGCAGGGGATTTTTTGTTTTTCTTTTTTTAAACAAGGATTTTTCTTCTTTTCTTTCTTGAAATTAAGTTTTGCTTTCTTGTACTCTGATACTTAACCTTCATCTTCAGTTTGGAGGAAGCATGCATGCACTGGTCCTGCAAAGACTTAGTATAATCATAACTTCACAAATGTGAGCAGCTAATATGATTACTCACATAAGTAAAAAAGGAATTTACACATATCTGTCTTGTTTTAGGGTTAGAGGAGCATTGTTTGCTGGATGAACAAAAGAGATGAAGTGATGGAGGCAGGAGAAAAATGGCTAGTGTTGGCTGGATTCTTCAGTTAGTGAAATGGATGTGATAAATTTGTAGTTGAGTTTTCCTTTCATCATGATGAATGATATTATTTAGAGTACTTACTAAGGGATGGGGAATAGAATCCTTTTGTTCTGTTTAAAATTGATATGCACTGCCACGGTCTCTGGCAAGGAAGAATAAACTCCTTTAATTTTTTTAGTGTGAAGGATCATATAATGGTTTAAAGCATAAAGGAAAAAGTCTTCAGGGCAATGTGTGCCAGTGCTGCCTGTAGATTGTTAGATGGTATCTCTTGAGAGAGGCAGTGAACATCACGGCAGCAAGCAAAGGGAAGAAGAATGACTCAACAACGTAGAAATTGAAAGAAAAGCTGTTGCCTTTCTACTCTGTTTGATCTTTAATCAAATAGCTGTAGCATTTGCAGGAGTATTGAACATGGGAGACATCTGGGAGTTCCTTTCTTCTGAGATGGTGTTCTATCTATAGATCTCTGATCGAGCACGTAACAGGGACAGGGTGGCTGCAAGCAAGAACGGCTGCACGCGTTTTGGGACCCCCGCTGCTGCCACATGAGCTCATTCTGCTTTCCTGTGGCACCTTTTTTTCCCCCCCCTCTCGTTTTCATTTGATAGATGGAAGAACTTTAGCAAAGTAGTCTGTCTATAAACCCTCCTCACCTTGAAGTAAAAGAAAAATAAATGTTAATAAGTGTAATAAAGCAGAGGAGTAGGTTCTGGCCAAATGAGTCCATAGGTTTATGGAAGGTGTTACGATCATATAGAATTTGGCACGTTGCCTTCCAGTGCAATGTTTTATTTTACATACCTTTTGTAGCTCATAAACCCAGTAAATTTGATCACTAAAATAATTTCTTGTTCCAGAATGAAACTCTCATGTTAAGCTTTTCATGTTGGGCATGGAATTTGTCTAGCCTGTTCAGTAATAATTGTCTGGGTACTAGTGGTTTTGAAGTGGATTGGTTCTTTTGTGCTGTGAAGTTGAACTTCATCTTTTAGCAACCGTTTCTTAATTCAACATAAATATTCATTCAATAAATATAAGAATAGATTATTCAAACACAAAGTCATATTCATTTTGATTAGGGAAAAAAATCTTTTTTTCTCTTGGCTTCCATCATAATTGAGTTCCTTCTTGCCACTGAGAATTAGTTGCTTTTAGAACTATATACAAAGTATGAAGCTATGGAAGATTTTACATTGCAGCGTCGTTCTTTGTGAAGAGTCCCTTTTATACAGGCTTCTCATTAATGCCATCAGTTATTTCAAAGATGGTATTTTATACTTTCCTCAAAGTAAAGACAACATTTTGAAACAACAGTGAGCTTCCAAGTGAGTTCTTGTGTTCAGGTTCATGCCCTAAATGCTTAAATAGCAACTGTGTGCTTTATGAAATGAGGTGCTTCTATGTTTCTTTATATCTGTTAGGACCTGAGGGGTTTGTCTGAATGCAGAAAAGGATTCTTATTTTTTCTTACATCTACATTTAAAGTAAATTGAGGCAAAACTGTTTGAAGCAAGTGCTGCCTCAATCTCTTCTGAGGAGAAAAAACACAGGAGACTAATTTGAGCAGCAAATAATAACCTTAACAAGATCAAAGTAATTAATACTTCCTCTGCTTTGAAAATGTCTGTGGCAGTAAGCTGCAGCAATCAGGTTGTCACAGATGAGGATGGGTTGACCATCTGTAATAATGGCCAGGGCATGGCATTAGTGTGAGAATGTCACTAAGCCTGAAGAATGAGAGATGGGATTCAAACTTGGGGAAATTTGTGCTGTTGTTTGACTCGCTGCTTTTACAAGTCCTTGTGGTTCGTTGTGTGCAGGTTGAGACTGGATGTTAGGAACAAATTCTTTACCATGAGGGTGGTAGAACACTGCAACAGGTTGCCCAGGGAGGTAGCTGAGGCCCTATCCCTGAAGATAATTCAAGGTCAGGCTCAACAAGGCTCTGAGCACCCTGATCTAGTGGAATATGCCTCTGCTGACTGGAGTGGGACTGTATTAGATGACTTTCAGAGGTCCCTTCCAAGCCAAACCATTGTATGATTCTATGAATTGAACATAAAACAAACACACAAAAAAATTCACCCAGGATTAGTTTGTGTAGAAATTGATATGTAAAATTATTCTGTTTATTTCACAAGGCATAGTAAATACGCAACACATTTCTCTGCAGAATACATATGAGGGTAAGGTTTAATTTTTCAATGGTTTTGTTTATTTGCTTTTCCTGATACACTAAACCTGTGAGGGAAAAGCATTATTCTACAATTTGTACAAATGTAGTGTAATTTTGTGTAGATTCACAAACACATACACAAAAGCTTTCTGATTCTTAGAAAGGTCTCTGATTCTTTTCATTTCCACTTGAACAAATGAAATTGTGATCTCTTTCTAAAAATTTCAGTCCCTTATTTGAGAATTTCTTAGTTTTCCACCATTTAAAGCATGTCTTTGGTATAGAACACAGTGGCTTTGTTTAGTTGTGAGCTGATTTTTCAGGATAAATTTACTTCCTCTATTCTTCTTCTTTTTTCAGTTCTCTGAAACGTGACTTCATAATTAATTGATTCTGTCCCCAACCCTTAGCCATCTGGATTCTTGGATTCTGATTATTTTACATTATGCAAGCTGTAGGCAATGCACAGCTTCTAACCCAAACCCCCAGAAGCTGTCATATATTTTTCATACGATTTTTACAAAGGGCAGTCTCTCATGAAAAAGGTTTCTGGTGGTGAAATGTCACCTACAGCTGAAACATTAGCTGTCCATGACATGTATAGTATGAATAAATAAATTGTAGAGCTGTGCAGCTGCTTTACCTTGAAACCATATCTGGGGAACTGCTATACTTTGAGCAACAGGGCATATATAGTTTGCTGTGCCAGTTCAGGGGGCAAAAATCCTTCATGTGTCATTTTTACTGCAGCTCTGCCATTTTTGTGTTTAATTATCACCCAGATGCAGCAATCACCAAGAAAACCAACCTGGGCTGGTCTATTCCCTGATAGTTTATATCAAGTTTGTTTGTGATGGTCTGGTCAGAACTTCTTCTGCTTATGTTATCAGAGATTTAAATATGATGATAAAACCTCCTGTTTTAATCTGTCTCAAACTTTTTTTAAAGTACCATTTCTGCATGATAAAAGGAATTAAATATGGTATAAATAAGTAATGGCCTTCTATGAAAGGCCAGGTAGGGCCTCTAGGACCAGTACTTTGTCTGTGCTTCCTGCAAATATATCTTTAATATTAATGTATTATTTGCTCTATTTTTAAAGACACTGCAGTGCTTTTCAATGTTGTGGAAAAGTTCTGGCAGTCTGAGAGTAACAGTAACCTACTGTGGGTGTAAATACAGAACACAAACTGAAACAAAAAAAATTAAAAGAAAAAAAAGTTCACTTTCTGGAGGTGACTGAGAATGGCTTAGTTGCCCAGGTGGAAAGTGTCTCCCTGTGTGGCTTATATACCAGAGACCAATGGTGATGCCTGGAGCAGGAGGGCAGCAATCTTGCTTATGAAAAACTAGGAGTAAAGAACACAAAGCAGCCTTTTGGGCACTGTCACTGCTACTTGAAAAATCATACAAACATTACATCTGAAAAGGGCATTTGTTTAGGTGTGCAAAGGCAAGGAAACTAGATGCTAGTGGGTGCTTCTAAAGTAACATTTATGTTTGCAATTAGGGGAGAGCTGTAAGAGAGCAAAACTCAGATTTTTTTTTTTTTTTTTTTTAATCTAAAGTGCAAGGGTGTTTTTTCCTCTCTCTGAACAGAGAGTTGCCAATATATAAACATTTCAGAGAGAATTTTACACCACCTCATCTTTATGTCAGGCAGCGTTTAATGGTTGAATGATCTCCTGCCCCAGGACTTGGCAGCTATCCTCCAGAGGCTGACTTTGAGGATTACAGTGACAGTCCATCAGTGGATCTTTTCCAATATAAACTAGACTAGGACCATTTAAAATCAGTTGCTATCAACAAGTCAAATTAACTTTATTTATGTTAGAGGCTTTCCTCTGAGTATTTTATAACAACGTGGAATTTTAATATCCGGAGGGGCTTCGCCTGTTGTTGGTGTGACTTGGGAATGTTCTAATTCATGTGATTAAGAACAATTTACCTGATTTCTTTAAGAGCTGGGTGATTTGTAACATTCAGGTCCAATCAGTGTCTAACTTGTAGTGCTCACAAAACTTTTCCTGAATCTTGCTTTATCCAGGTGGAAATAACACTTCAGGATATCAATGACAACCCACCAGTATTCCCCACAGATATGCTGGATCTGACAGTAGAGGAGAATATAGGAGATGGATCTAAAATATTGCAGCTGACAGCCATGGATGCTGATGAGGTAGGAGCATGGGTTTATATCTGAATATCTGTACTAAAAATGCTGGTTTGGAAATGTGTGATTATACCTCTTCCCTTCATGACAGCTTTGCATTGGGAGTGATGGTGGTCACTGTCTGGCCTGCTCCCAAACCTGTGCTCGGTATCACGGAGTTATGCAGAGGCAAACATACACAGGCAAGGGAGACAAACATTCTCTTGCTTGAAGACTGGTTGCATGCAATTTTTTCTTAAGGAAGAAATTCTTTACAATGAGGGTGGTGAAACACTGTCCCAGGTTGCCCAGAGAGGTGGTAGGTGTCCCATCCCTGGAAACATTCCAGATCAGGTTGTTTTGGCCTGTGAGCAAACTCCCAAATTAAAGATGTCTCTGCTCATTGTAGTGAGGTTGAACTAAATGATTGGAGTCTAAAGATCTCTCCCAACCCAAAACATTCTGTAATTTTTCTGGTAATGACTTAATGCTTTCCTCACATCTCTTAATCAGTGATTCCACTAATGGCCAAAAATACCCCACATTTTGCTGTTAGGTGGTCTTGTTATCAGTCTCATCATACACCATAGCTGATGAATTGGAGGTGCTGGACTACCCAGCTTATGAGACAGATTTGCTGATATTCAGTTTAAGACCACAGCTTGAGATCCAACCTAACTTTGAAGCAGAGATGTTTCAGTTCAGCCCAATTTCCAGGTGTGTAATAAAATTCATGTGAGATGAGTCTTGGAGAACAAGAAAACTTTTGGTAATGCCTACTTTCCCTTTGACTAGAACTATTTAATATCAATGTTATCCTTTCCCACAAAACTTTTTTTTACTTCACCCAAAAGGGAGGAAAAGAAATAATGATAAAATATGTGTTCTGTAGATCAAGCTGTTTGCAAAATAGTTTTACCCACTTGGATTCATTACTGTGAGAATACTGCAACTAAGGAGCTATTAAAATATTAACAAAAGCCTTTGAGCAGCTGATAAGCAGTTGGCCAGTCAGTTTAGGGAGGGATATTGCAGTCTTGTTATATCCATCAGGCAAATATATCATTTGATACAATAATTTCTTCTGGAAAGTAAGTTATGAAAATTTTAATCATACTGCTTCATTCACTTGAATTGATTCTTTCCATTGGGGAAAAGCCTAAAAAGTCACCATGAGCATGGAAAGAAGTTTGTGTTGTCATTAAAATATAGGGTTACACTTGACAACAACGAGAAATTCTTGCATTCAAATAATAAGGTAATTCAATCTTCTCCAGAGAATTTTCTTGCTGGCCTTTTTTGTGTTAGCTTGGTTAGTCGTCCTGTGATTGCTAATTGATGTACTTAATCTTACTGCTACAGAGGGAACCACTGGAAAAGCCCCCAGGAGTGGTATGCATGTGATTATGAACATTTTGTTCTTTCCTTTATTTTCTGGTAGCAGCCTGATGTAGAGAAAAGAAAAAAACTAAATAAATTTGGGAAGTTGCATATCTGTAACAAAAATTCTGTTTGTCTTCAAATTAAGAAGTGTTCAACTACCACTCTCTGCCCTGATGTGGCAAACAGAAGTCTAAGATTTTTGCAATATATTATGTTTTAGCCTCTTTTTGACCATTGCTAGATTGCACCTAATATGTTATCCATTCTGAAACACTCCATCCAGTGGGAACTGATTTGTTACCCTAGGCAGAAATCAGGCAATCTTTTTGTAAGAAAAGATGATTACAATTTCCCTACCAGAACATTTGGAACTCAAGCTCTTTACAGAGTCCAAAGTTTCGTAGCAATGTGCAGTTTAGGGCCAAGATACTTACCTTTTGGGGTTTTTTTCTCTCTTTGAAGTGGAGGGCACAGTGAACTCTCCTTGTTTTTCATGTGATATTCCTGCAACATACTGCTTTTTCATTTCTTTTTTTGTACATGCAGCTCACTAAAACAGCATACTGCCTTTGCTATGTGCATAGATTTCAGGATCAAAGTTTCAGCTTCAAAGGGTGACAGAACCCTTAAAACTGCTGGCTGAGTGGTATACAAAACCCTTGCAATGAGAAAGAACATTTTTACCTAGATCAGGTGGCTTAGTGCCCCATCCAACCTGACCTGGAACGTTTCCAGGGATGGGGCTTCTAGCACCTCTCTGAGCAATCCTTTTAACTAGTCCAAATCTCACTTCTTTTAGTTCAAAACCATCACCTCTTTCCCTGTCAAAACAAGCCCTGCTGAAAAGATTGTCCTCATCTTTCTTATTGTCAATCTTTCTTATTGTCATCCTTTAAGTACTGAAAGGCTGCGATAAGGTCTCCCAAGGACCTCCTGAGAAAAGATGGACAAGACATTCTCTAGATGTCTAGGCTTTAACAATTACAACAGTTTCTAGTACTTTGCAGCTTTTTTAAGTCAAGGGTGATGGGAAATTTCTGTGCAGCCTTTTAAAAGGTTTTGTAAATAGATAGTGAATTTACAAACCAACCTTACAAACAAAGTAGGTTTTGTTTTGCTTTCACTTAATTCATGTAAGCTTCCTACTTTGATTAAACTAGTATCTGCAGTTTTCTCTGTGCTCTATTAGGAGGAGGCTGGCTAGTCAAACAAGCAAAGAAGAATGCGGTCAACTTTGAAATCTTAGATTCTCATCAAATGTTTTTTTGCTAAGCAGGACAATTGGAGGAAAAGGGGTGAGGTCCCCAAGGTACACCTGAGCACACAGCTGCTGTGCACACCAACGCACTGCATGCAACTCGGCAGTGCTGGGCACCTGCAGAAGGTTGTTTTCTTTCTAAATTTCATTTCATCAGCTAGTTCACCCCAACTCTTTGAAACAACACCCCAGAGGGAAAGTTTGGCATGAGGCACTCTCATAACTTCAGGCAACTAGCACTTGTCTCTCATCCTGCACGTTTGAGCAGGTGTTTATCTCTGTTAATTTGCTTTTTTAAGTAAAGACTGTTTGAAACAGCTGTAGAATTTATTTCTCCCTGATCTCTTTGATCTGTTATTCACCACAAAGACTACAGTAAATATCTGCTCATCCACCAAAATACATTGCCAGGAGCAATTGTCGCGCAGGGTATAGGTAGCTACGTGTATCAGGCAGTGGAGGTTACCAAACCTTCCGTGCTCTTAAGTCTGTCATGCAAAAAGAAGGATGTGACCCAGAGTCTTGACTCTTTTTCTGTTTTCCCTTAAAGACCAAAGTCAGTGTGCTAAAAAGCAAAATGACTGAGCACAGGAGGAAACCTTAGCATTCCTCAGAGCTAAGCTCTGTAAGGTGGGTGGATTCTTTTGTTAGTATTCAATGGCAGAGACTGGATGCAGGTGGCATTTCCCAGTGCTTGTGACATGGCAGGGCTGAGGCAAAATCACTGTGTCAGTATATTTTGAATAGAAATTTCCATATTTTTGTTGTAAGTTTTAATTTCAATCTTTAAGGAAAAAAAAACATTTTTTTTCCATGTAACATTACTGTTATTTTCCTTTTATCCAAAATGCTCCAAGTCAATGTGAATTTGATTGTGTTTTTTTTTTCCAAGGACAAATAAGACATTCTATTTGACCTAAAAACAAATACTTTTGACTTCCAGCACAACCCAAGAGATCAGTGCTGTGATTTTAATGACACATGACTTGTCCCTTGGGGGTTATTTATTTACAGGGATAAATGTATTTCCATGCAGAAACTGGTCTTTGAGGGGCTGCTGCAAGCAAGGCTCCAAGGAGTTTTGCCTGACCAGGAGCTGCAGCTCTTCCCATGTGTGCTGGCCAGTGGAGCTGCTGCATGGCATGGCTGCCCCTTGTCCTCCCTCCTGGCATTTCTCTCACTTCTCCTCCTTCCATCCCACCTCCAGAGCAAGAAAGGCAGAGCTGATCCCACTGGCAGGAATTTAATTGAACCTTTGAGTACAAAACAAGAAGAATAAACACTGATCTCTTTGAAGAGGGAAGCTGCCCAAGGCCTTGAATGCCTTCAGGGAGGAAGCATTCAGAACCTCCCTGGGCAACCTGTTTCAGTGTCTCACCACCTTTAGTGTAAAGAACTTCTTCCTAACATCCATTCTGAATCTACCCTCCTCAAGCTTCAGTCCATTCCCTCTCATCCTATCACAGCAAACCCTTGTAAAAAGTCCCTTCCCAGCTTTCCTGTGGGCCCCTTTCAGGTACTGGAAGGTCAGTATAAGGTCTCCACTCTAAGCCTTCTTCTCTCCAGGCTGAACAGCTCCAACTCTTGTGGCCTATCCCCACAGGGGAGGTTCTCCACCCCTCTGATCATCTTTGTGACCCTCCTCTGTTCCCACTCCAGCAGTTCCATGTCCCTCTTATGCTGGGGGCACCAGAACTGGATGCAGTACTTCAGGTGGGGTCTCGAGAGCAGAGCAGAGAGGGAGAAGCACCTCCCTCATCCTGCTGGTCACACTTCTGGCTTGTAATTAAAACAGGTATCTGCTGGTTTGTAATTACAACAGGTATCACAGCTGTATGGTAGTGACTGGAAGTGATCTTTTTGATGAAGAATGGAGCACAAGTTGTCTAGATAATCTCTCATCATTTCACATCTCATGAATAACAGCTGTCTGTGTGTGGGTCTTTAGTGGGGGACTGGGCAGGAAGGCTGTTTATTAGAGGAAACCATTCTGAAAACCATTCGCCAAGTGCAGTTACTGGAATGATTCCTGCCTTACTGAAAATTGTGATGTGGTTTTCCTGGCAAATAAGTTGATTTGACCACTTCTGTTTTCGCTTAGGGAGCCAATGCCCTCGTCACATACACTATTATCAGCGGTGCAGATGATAGCTTCCACATTGACCCCGAGTCAGGAGACCTGATAGCCACCAAGCGCCTGGACCGGGAGCGCCGCTCCAAGTACTCCTTGCTGGTTCGTGCCGACGATGGCCTGCAGTCCTCAGACATGAGAATAAACATCACTGTCAGTGATGTTAATGACCATATTCCCAAATTCTCCAAGCCAGTGTATTCCTTTGACATCCCAGAAGATGCCACTCCAGGTAAATAGGAAATAGCTTTAAAATTAAATGATTTTTTTAAAAAAATTTTGTCAATCCACAGAGACTTGAGGCTGGAGAGGGGGTGGGAGGGTTGGGCAGGGGAAGCAGATCTGTCTGGCTTGGCCAGGAAACAGAAGATGCTGAAGGCATCTGTGGGATGGAGTGGAGAAATGCCTCACTGTGCTGTGAAAGTCTGCTTGCTAGGAAATCTGTGTCACTAGTGAAGCCAAATTTCTTTTCAATGGGGAACAGAGAAACAGTTGCCAATCCAGTAAGTCCTAAATGGCGAATAGAAAATTTGCCTGTATCCCAGTGGAAGCCTCTGAGTGCAACTACTTAAAAACAGTAAAGAGGGAAGCAGGAGCAGAAAAACATTACAGGATACAAGGAGTATAACCTGTCATGAAGATGTAATGGTGGTGCTGGTATTGATTTAGTAAGCCATCTTCAGTGACTTAGAGCACTTAATTCATCAAGTGTAGGATCACAAAATGGGTGACCACTGAGCAGTCAGTAATACACTGATTCCTTAATATTTCCTACATGGGCTCAGTTACTAACCCTAACATCATAGTTCTTTGATCTTGTCTTTGACTCCTGTTTTTGTCAGGGGTTTTTGTAGAAAACCTAACCTTTATATAATTAATTATCTTTCCTAAATACAACCACTGACCTCTTAAGTTGTTGTTTTCTTCTTTTAGAGCTTGTTTCAAATGCAAGAGTCTTTTGATGTTTGAAAGTTAGGTTGTAAACTAGAAAATACTTAGACCACAAAAAATATTTTCAAAAACTGTACTATATTATATGTCTTCAGATGAGAAATGAGTATTACTGGCAATAAAAAATTTCCAGTATTTTATACAGACTCCTGGTCTAAAACCAGTATCTACCCATATTAGTAACCAAAGCTTCTTAGAAGCTTGCCCTAAAACATGAATAAGCGAAGGAGGTGCAAATGACATCCTGATAGCTTTCAAGCTTTCATTAGGACTTTGACTTAGAGGTGTGGGAGGCTTAGTTTGGTAATATACTCCCATGCCTCCCACATTTGCACTGTCCACAGCCTCAGTCCCAAAACTCAGTAATGTTTTGAGTTAAAAGGATTACAGTGCAATCAGCTGTGCATCCGTGATCTGATCTGGAAGTAATTGAGATATCTGTGTAGCACAGGGTGGTTTGGTTGCTGATCCCCAGCTATGCTCTTCTCCCTTGTCGCTTAGAATCCAGATGCCCCATCTGTTTAAGCAAAAATAACACTTGAATATTCCTGGACACTTTTCAGATTCATCTGGGTGTTGGGCCATCATACCTAGACCATGCTTTTCCCAAGGTTGGACTAGATGATCCCTGAGGTCCCTTCCAACCTGGTATTCTCTGATTCTGTGATTGAAATGTTGAATGTAATTCTCTCTTTAATTATTGATGGGATGTGCATTTGTTCTGTGTTCCCAGCTCAGCAGTGATGGATGCTGAAGGGAGAAACAGGCTGGTTTAGTATTTGACGTGCTGCAGTTTCTCCTGTTCCTTTCTCCAGTGGTCCCAGAGCATCTGGCAGGCTCATCCAGAGGGGAAGTGCTGTCCGATTTCCCCTTTGGGGCTCCATCCTCTATCCCACTTAGTTGTGCCCTTACAGTCTGGCAGCTGCGTCTGGGAATTGTACCTTCTCTGGGCCTCAGCTCTGCTGAGCTGCTCTGACCTCACTGTGCTGCGTGCTCACTGGAGGACTGACAATCCCATCCAGCTTCAGGACAGCCCTCTTCACCAACTAACATGTGGTCAGAAAGCATGAGGCACTGAAATGGATGTAAAAGATACCAGCATCTTCAGCTGGGTTAAAAGAAGCTGTAGCACTATTTTTCATTCTGATGATAAGCAGTTGCTCAAAAACAGTTAACTGTGCTGTAACATGTGTAATTCATCTTGCTCCATGGAGAAGGAATGAAAGGATTAATTTCCTTGGAAAAGAGCTGATCTTGATTGTAATTGGTGCTTGAAATACTAAAAAGTGACACTTAATTTCCAAACCTTAGCAAGATAGGTCAGTCCTGTGAGCGCAGCTATGCAGAAATGAAAACAATGGCACAAATTCACAAGGAGTTGAATTTCAGCAAACAGTGTGGAATGGACCCCTCTAAGGTTTCTACTTTTCTAACCGCAGTTACCCTGTGAAGGCACTTTTTCAAAAAAGCAGAGCTGGGATATTTGGTATGCACTGACATTTCACTTTCTGCATTTAGAAAAAAAGATCTAGAAGGTTGCAGAACTTGTATTTGTCTGCAGGGAGGAGAGGGTCCGTTGAGTTGTAGAAAGAAAATACCTACCAGGAGAAGAGGTATTTTTGCCCCAGTTGTTATCTAACCTGGACATCTTCCTGTTTAAAGATAAAAACAAACATTCCTGGCCTTTTCATGAGGTGTTTTTTTAAGTAACCCTTTAAAGTAAACATCATGCTGAATACTGTTCCTTGCAGCTTTGAAAAACCTTTCATAGTGGTAAGTCATGCAGTAGTGAAGCTTGAATTTCTAGTGGAGGATGCCTCTTGATGATGAGCTGGCTCTGACCCCACCGGTCAGCTGCCTTTTGGGACTGACTGATTTTGCTGTTGTGATGTGCAGGTTCTTTAGTGGCAGCCATCCTAGCCACTGATGATGACTCTGGTATCAATGGAGAAATCACATACAGTGTAAGTGAAGATGATGAAGAGGGTATCTTCTTCCTGAACCCTGTCACTGGAGTCTTCAACCTGACTCGCGCGCTGGACTACGAGGCACAGCAGTATTACATTCTTACCGTCCGTGCGGAGGATGGAGGAGGCCAATTTACCACCATCAGAGTGTACTTCAATATATTGGACATCAATGATAACCCACCAGTGTTCAGCATGACCTCATACAGCACGTCTTTGATGGAGAACCTGTCTCCAGGATCTGCTATCCTCAACTTCAGTGTTACTGATGCAGATGATGGTAGGACTTGCCTCATGTTCCTTATTCATAGAATGGTTTGGGTTGGAAGGAACCTTAAAGATCATCTAATTTCAAACTCCCTGCCATGGGCAGGGACACCTCCCACTAGCCCAGGTTATCTCTGATAATAAATACATGTTACACATTAGCAACACATTAGCAACATATTACAAGACCTAGTAGAAAGGGTGAATTAGGGCTCTCCTTAGAATGCCATCATAAGCTTATATGCCCCACATCCTGTGTAAACAGAAGTTATTTTTCTCATATTTCACATGAGGTTTGAGCAGCTGGCTTATTCTTTTTTTCTTTTCTTTTTTGTTTCATTTATGATAAATTAAAAAGACAGTCAAATACTGCTTTTAACTGCTGCAGCAGAAATGAGGCACAGAGTTGTATTTTACCTAGAGTGCGTTACAGCAGTTCAACACCATGATTTCTCCCCTGGTGCTTAGGTTACATGTTTAAATTAGACCCAAGTGTTCATTCAGCTTGCTTTTTTTTTTTTTTTATTAAAGTTTGTAATATATTCTAAGTCAGGTTCTGGCAATATGAGGTGTCATCTCCAAACATCTTAAATGTACTGTAATTTTCAAGTGTACCGTGAAGAGGATTGTGATCTACAGGGTATTGATAGTGGAGGTTAAAAAACTGATGAAGAGAAATCATGGGAAAATTTCTCATTAAAATAAGCTTTAATCTTGGGATTATTATGGCATCTAGAAGGTGTTAATGTGCTGGAGTGTAAAAGATACAATCTTTATAGCTTGCTTAACCGTTTTGCCATACGGTTTATGTCCAAGCAAGAATAATTGTAGAATATGGCTCTAAAATACATAAAAATCATTCCCTGGCATACCACATTTTCTGAAGTGTCTACAGACATTAGTCAGTGTGACTTCTAACAAAGTTCTTTGTAACATTTGTAGTGAGCTTACAGGTGAAGGTTATTTTTGTGACGTGTTAAGCAACCTTGTCTCCTCTCAACTTGACACTGCCTCAGCAAAGCTCATGGAAGTGTCTTGCACTGAAATGTGTGCTTCAAGCTCAAAGCACCTACATGCTTCGAGAAATCACGGTTGCTTCGAGAAATCACGGTTTATGCCCGAAAAAAGACTGAGCTAATCAAGATTATTCAGTAAATCAGTTTTTCCTCAGGAAATGCTGAGTTGTTGAACCCAAAACATTTTTGTGGGAACATAAATTTTCTGCTGATGGATAGAACTTTCCATGGCAAGAATTGTGCAACTGGTTTTGAGATCAAATGGAGAAAGTGAGTGAGAAGAGATTCCATAAGATAAGCCAACAAGTCAAAAATCATAACTTGGTGATACTGGCTCTTTTTGCATGGGTCTCTCTTTCACCACTCTTTCTAAAGCTTTTATTTTGTATAAACTAACTACAAACTGGAGGAGGACCTTGTGCTTGCATCATGCATATCCACAGAAGGGAGTGTTCCTTCAGACCCGTAGATAAATGGGTTTGTGTCTAATCTGTCTCCCTTTCTATTTCTTATGTTCCTGTTAGGAGTACAATATTTTATTTCAGATCTCTTTGGAAGTTCATTTCACTTAACCATTATGGGTCCATTTTCCTTTTCTCTTGCACCTCATACATTAATTCCCATCTGCATGCAATAGACGGGAACTATATCATAACACTGATATATCATTTTACATTCATCATGCACTCAGCTATCAGGGAAGCAAATGAGGATTTGAGAAGCAGTGCAGAGAACAGTCAGATATCTTGCCTTTTATATTTTCTGGCACACTTATTTTTCTAACAGTCTGGATTTAAACTTAATAGGGCAGAAATTTCATTCCCAAGACTGTGCCTGGTTGAGTTCCCCTTGGGACTGTAACTTCAGCAAATGTTATGATCTATTGGCGTTTCTGTTTCAAGCCCAAACTTGTTATCCTTTGTCATCTTACATTTGTCTGGAGTACAGAAATAGCTAGGACAGTGCTCCTCTGCATGTGGCTCACAGATAATGCACTCAATGCAGACAAATATTATTTCATTGATTGTTTGTATAAACTCATAGTTTGGAGGAGCTCTGAAAATACATTGTTTTATGATGAGATATGGCCTCTTGTTTGAGGCTGAACACTGATAAAAGACAAGCCTATGTCAATAGTGAAACTGCTCCAGTTTTCATTTTCTTGTCCAACACACCCCTTGGGAAGCAGTTGCTGTTTATCTCAGCTTGGACAGTTTCATATACACAGTAAATATCAGCTAAGGATGTTGGCTATTTACAGAGCAATAAAGAACTTGGTTTCCTTAAACACATTCATTCTGAGATTCAGATTTTAATTTTTTCCAAATTGAATGAGCAGGAAAAATCTCAGGGCAAAGCAAATACTTGTCTATATGTCAAAAAAGTATTCCTTCAGGCAAAATCCAGTGGTATTTTGCAGTTAGAATCCACAGTCTCATTAGTAAATAAATAAAAATAGAAACAAGACCCTTAAAACAGCATCATTATGAAATATGTGGCTCCCTGTCTGAGCTCTTTGATCAGATTAACCCTCAGATTAAATAACCCCAAATCTCAACAAAGAGGATGCCTCTGTATTCTTCTTAAGAAAAGACCAGCTCCAGACCTAAGGAGAAGTGATGGATGAAACCCACAATGCCAGCTTGTGTTTAAAAGAGTCCATTAAGTGGCACTTCGGGCTCCACTGATATTTAGATAACTCTCCTGCTTCACAGTTTAATCTATAGAAACATTAGCAGCATTGAAACTGATGAGAATACAGGACAAGGGATGAAAAGGTACATGGAGGTCAATTTGCAAGCAGTAAGTGCTATAGGAAGCAACATCACCATAAAAAACAGTGGGAAAAAGGAAAAAAAAGAGTAGTTTTAAGGAAATTTTCTTCTCTAAGATTTAATTCCTACCCATCAAGTCAGTTGATAAAAATCTTGAATTGCTAAAAAAGCCCTTTACTAAAATCAGAAGACCTTCATCCGTATAATTAGTCATTTGAAAACACAACCAAAAAATAATAATAATTAGAGTACTGTTAAACTGTCACAGAGCTTCACTTGATCAAAGTAATGTAGAAACACTAATATCTAGCATATAAATGTATTAATTTCTTTAATTCCATTAAAATGTCTTTGTCTTTCATGTTTGGCTCTATTTATTGTATAATTGAGTTCTTCGAAGAGAAGAGAGGGAAAGATTCCAATTAGAGTAGCCTCTGGGGAAAGGATAAGTAAGACAAGAGTTCCCAAGTCCAAATATAATCAATGGCAGAGATTAATAAATCTAATGTAGGAATAATTTTGTTATCTAAGCAATTCAGAGAGAGGAAACCTGAATAAAAATTACAAAATGCACAGCATAGCGATCAACTGCTTAAACAGAGAGCTTCGTTTCTTTATGTGAAAAAGTGAGTTTGAGAGATAAATTAGGAGTGAAGGGTCTGCTAATCTACTAATTCTCAATCACAGTTTTATGACCCAGACCCAAGAAAAAAAAAAAAGTAAAAATTAATTAAAAGACAGATAAATGGATGTTTGAATAGGTAAGTAGGTAGATATGTAGAAAGGTAGGTATGTAGGTAGGTAGATAGGTACATAAGAGAAGATTCATTTCAGTTAGATGTTCCCAAAAACTGGTTATTTAGCGTGAGGTCTGGAGTTGAAGCCATAACATGCATTTATAGCATACAGTAGCATACACCTGCCCCTTTGCTCTTGAGACCCCACCTTGAATACTGTGTCCAGTTCTGGTGTCTCCATCAAAAGAAGCATGCAGAGCTGTTAGAGCAAGTCCAGTGGAAGGCCATGAAGATCATCTGAGGGCTGGAACACCCTGTGAGAATATAGGGACCTTATAGTTGCCTTCCAATACCTGAAGGGATCCTACAGGAAAGCTGGAGAGGGACTTTTCATAAGGATGTCTAGCACTAGGTAAGGAGGAATGGTTTTAAGATGAGGCAGAGTAGGGTTAGACTGGATCTTAGGAAGAAGTTGTTCAGTATGAGGGTGGTGAGACTCTGGAATAGGTTGCATAGAGAGGTTGTGGATGCTTCCTCCCTGGGGGGGTATTCAAGGCCAGGTTGGATGAGGCCTTGAGCAGCTGAGTCTAGTTTATGGCAAGGGCCCATGGTGGGGAGGCTGGAGTAGACGATCTCTAAGGTCCCTTCCAACCTAAGCTGTTCTGTGATTTGTTTCCTGAATGGCATACTTAAGGTCATTTCACAGCCCTGTCAAGATTCAGAATGCATTTCCTTTACCAGAATTATAAATTTCTCCCTTGACCGTAATTGCTAGTTGTGTTTCCATCATAAGATGAGTCTTTGGAATACCATGCCGTATATGGGAAGCACAGCTCTCCCCACTATTCACTCTTGGCTTGGGAGTTTCTGGTTGTGGCTTTTTCTAACCGAGTGGAAGAATTCATGAAATAATTACATTAATAATAATGTTGCTTAGTTAAACTGAGGAGAACAGAGAAAAACAAACTTTCAGTGAGCAGCAGAACTACTGAGTCTTGGTTTCTGATGGAAAACCCCTCAAAACCTTTATCCCTAACCATTATAGATGGGGAAAAACTACCCATGTTGCCACCACGCAGCTTCTGCTGAATGAAATGCAGAGATGAACTTTGCTGGCTGTTCCCTCTGCAACTGCTCCAATTAACATCCTTCTTTCCCTCCCTGCCTCCCTCTTCAACTCTTGTCAGAAAATAATTATTTCAAAGGCTTCTTTTCCCCTGTGAAGCTTGGATGAAAAAATGGTGATGAGGAGGCTGAATAAGCAGCACAATTGTACAGTTCTCATTTCCATCAGAAACGAGGCCAGAAACATTTTTATCTAGGTCGGTGGG